>NW_026652284.1:17934095-18246574 GCF_009828535.3 Hylobates moloch
CTCTGGTTAGAGGCTTGAGCTCTATCCCAGTTCTTGAGACCCTAATCCCAGTGTAGTTTGTCACTAGTCCAGCTGTTATTTTTTTTTTGAGACGGAGTCTCCCTCTGTCACCCAGGCTGGGGTGCAATGGCATGATCTTGGCTCACTGCAACCTCCACCTCCCAGGTTCAAGCAATTCTCCTGCCTTGGCCTCCTGAGTAACTGGGATTATAGGCGCCCGCCACCAGGCCTGGCTAATTTTTGTATTTTTAGTGGAGTCAGGGTTTCACCATGTTGGCCAGGCTGGTCTTGAAATCCTGACCTCAAGTGATCCACCTGCCTTAGTCTCACAAAGCGTTGGGATTACAGGCATGAGTCACCACGTCCAGCCTCAGCTGTTATTCTTGAACCCTACTTACTGAAAGGTATTTTATTTCACTTGTAAATTCAGTTCAGAGTCACTGGGTTGGAATGGTTTCTATGCTGGGTCCTGAGACCTAGGAATATGGGTATTCCTTGCTCATTAGAGATAATTTGCTCTCTGAAATCTTGAAGTTTCTTTACTTTCCTGCCTTCATCATGCTCAAAATACTCAGCATCTCAATGCCACCCAGTTCCAGAGCAACCAGTCCCCGCCTTGTATTTCTTCCCATCTTTCAGTTGCGTGCCCAGAAGGATAGCTGCTTCACAGAATGGCGATCTGCTTATAACATTCTATACACACTCAGCGTGACATGGGGGAATATAGTACTCACTTCCTTGTTTCACTAGGTAATTGTTGCCCATTAAAATATCTGTTACGTCAGTGAGAGTCAAACTGCCAATCTCTATTATTAGGAAGAAAACATATTCCATCCAGTCTCTTTTTAAGCTTTCTTCATTGCGTATTTACAAAATACTTTTCTGGTGTTCTGTGGGGTTGCATACACGTACACCTAGGAAAGCAGGATGTCAGTGTGTACAAGAGTCCTGACAATGGATCCTTTCTTTACCCAGATGGTTTTTGAGCAGTGGTCATTGGGAGACCCTCTGGCCTCTGTACTTGGTTCAGATGCAGACCAGTGGGCGCTCATTTTCTCATTCTTGGCTTATGTTTGGTGCATTTAAGGGCAGTTTGAAGGTTATAACAGAGCTTACCTTTCAGTGGAACCATAGTTCTCAAAACAGATTAGGAAGTGCCAGGTCATTTCCTCTACTTCCTTCCGGATGGGGAAAGTATAAGAGCATCCCTTTAATTCTTTCCTTTATTCTTTAGATCCCATTTACTGCTACATCCTGGTGAAATCATTCATTTTCCCTCTGTCTCAGAATCAGGTGAATAAGATTTTTGCCGGGATGGGTGAGCCATCTCTGGACTAATAGCTGGATTAAGATATTTCCCTATCAATTCTGCTTAGACTCTGTTCTTGGGAGAAGAGGTACAGAGCAAATATTTTAAGTATGTGCTTAGACAAAAAAGCATTCGGGAATCTCTGGTTTATGGGAGTAAATGATCTATTCTTGAGAAAAAAAATCTTTGGGAGATTATTTTGACCTATTTGTGTCTCTTTCCCTGAATTAAATAAGAATAATACTGAGACTGGCTTCCAGATTTTTTAAGTGATCATTTATCTTTGAGTGGTAGCAATACAGGTGATTAAAAAAAAAAATCAAATAAAAAAAATATGGGAAATGTTGGCCGGGTGCAGTGGTTCACGCCTGTAATCTCAGCACTTCGGGAGGCCGAGGCAGGCAGACCCCCTGAGATCAGGAGTTTGACACCAGCCTGACCAATATGGTGAGAGAACAGACTCACAGCAATTCTCATTTTCGCCTGGGTACGGTGGCTCTACTAACCCTGTCTCTACTAAAAATACAAAAATTAGCTGGGTGTGGGGGCAGGTGCCTACGGTCCCAGCTACTCGGGAGGCTGAGGCAGGAGAATCCCTTGAGCCCAGGAGGCGGAGATTGCAGGGAGCCTAGATCACGCCACTGCACTCCAGCTTGGGTGACAGAGTGAGCCTCCATCTTGAAAAACAAAACAAAAAAATAGGGAATATTTCACGAATTTGCACGTCATCTTTGCACAGGGGCCATGCCAACCTTTTCTGTATTCTAATTTTAGATATGTGCTGCTGAAGCGAGCATAGGTGATTTTTTAAAATTAATTTTTATATTAAATTAAATTTATTTATTTGAGACAGGCTCTCACTCTGTCGCCCAGGCTGGAGTGCAGTGTCATGATCTTGGCTCACTGCACCCTGGACCTCCCGGGCTCAAGCCATTCTCCTACCTTAGCCTCCTGAATAGCTGGGACTATAAGCGTTCGCCACCATGCCCAGCTAATTTTTGTATTTTTTTGTAGAGACTTGGTTTCGCCATGTTGCCGAGACTAGTCTTGAACCCTGAGCTCAGGCAATCAGCCTGCCTTGGCCTCCCAAAGTGCTAGGATTTCAGGCGTGAGCCACTGCACCCAGCCTATTTTATTTTTATTTTTTTGTCCCTGTTATGGAGACAGGTGATTTTTTTTTTTTTTTTTTTTTTTTTTTTTTTTTTGAGACAGAGTGTGCCACCATGCCTGGCTAATTTTTGTGTTTTTAGTAGAGATGCGGTTTCACCATGTTGGCCAGGCTGGTCTTGAACTCCTGACCTCAGGTGATCTGCCCGTCTCGGCCTCCCAAAGTGCTGGGATTACAGAGGTGAGACACTGCGCCTGACCTCATTTCTTCTAGATATACCTAGGGAGTGAAATTTCTGGGTCATATAAATAATCTTTTGAAAAACTGCCAGAATGTTTTCCAAAATGGTTGCACTGTTTTACAGTCTCAATGGCAGAGTCCTAAGTCTCCAATTTCTCCAAACCCTCAACACTTGTTATTTTCTGTATTTTATTGACTCTGATGATCCTAGTGCTTAGCAGATTTGAAGGGGTTTTGGTTTGCTTTTCCTTGATAAGTACTGATTTTGAGCAGCTTTCCATGTCGTTACTGACCACCTATAACCTCTGGAAAAAGGTCTATTCCAATAATTTGCCCATTGTTTAATTGGGTTTTTTTTTTTTTTTTTTTTTTTGAGGCAGGGTCTTGCTCAGTTGCCCAGGCTGGAGTGCAATGGTCTGATCTTGGCTCACTGCAGCCTCTAACTCCTGGGCCCAAGAGATCCTCCCACCTCTGCCTCTCGATTGGCTGGGACCACAGGTGCCCGCCACCATACCCGACTAATTATTTTGGTATTTTTTATAGAGACAGGGTTTCGCCATGTTGCCCAAGCTGGTCTTGAACTCCTGGGCTTAAGTGATCCGTCCGCCTGGCCTCCCAAAATGCTGGGATTACAGGCGTGAGCCAGTGCACCCAGGTGGGTTTTCTTTTATTAAGCTGTAAGAGTCCTGTATCTATTCTAGCTACAAGATCCTTAACAGATATGTGATTTGCAAAATACTATCCCATTCTGTGGGTTGTCTTTTCACTTTCTTGATAGTGTTCCCTGAAGCACAAACACTTTAAACTTTGATGGCGTTGACTTTTTCTTTTGCCACGTGTGCTTTTGGTGTCAACATCTAAGAAACTGCTGCCTAATCCAAAGTCACACTTAAGTATTTTCTTCTAAGAGTTTTATACTTTACCTTATACATTTAGATGGTGATTCATTTGAGTTAATTTTTTGTTTATGTTATGGGGAAGGGGTCCAACTTCACTCTTTCACAGGAGGACATCTGGATGTTGGTGAAGATGATTCTTTTCCCTATTGAACAGTCCCTATTGTCACTCAACTCTAAAATCAGTATTTATTTCTGGACTCTCAGTTCTGTTCAGTTGCTCTATTCTTATGCCAGAACCATTGTCTTTATTACTGTAGCTTTGTAGTAAGTTTTGAAATCAGAAAGTGTGAGTCCTCCAACTATGTGTTTTTCAAGACTGTTTTGGTTCTCCTGGGTCCCTTGAATTTCCATATGAGCTTTAGGATTAGTTTGTCAATTTCAGTATTAAGAAAAAGTCAGCTGGGAGTAATAGGAATTATATCAAATCTTTTGATCAATAAGAAGGATTTTTTTTTTTTTTTGAGATGGGGTCTGACTGTGTCACCCAGGCTAGAGTGTAATGGCATGATAGCCCACTGCAACCTCTGTTTCCGGGGCCCAGGCGATCCTCCCACCTCAGCCTCCAGAGTAGCTGGGACCACAGGTATGTGCCACCACACGCAGATTAATTTTTTGTATTTTTGGTAGAGACAGGGTTTCACCATGTTGCCCAGGCTGGTCTCAAACTCTTGAGCTCAAGTGATCTGCCTGCCTTGGGCTCTCAACGTGCTGGGATTATAGCCATAAGCCACTGTGCCAGCCTTGGATTTTATCTTTTCAAGCAACTTATTAGTGTGGTTTGTTGTGCAAAGATAACTGATACACCACTCCACATGGGTGAGCAACTGTTTTGTTATGGGTAAAGAGAAAAGATGGTGACAACATAGGGAGATCTCTGCTCCACAAAAAAAAAATAAAAATAAAAACTTCTTGGGAGGCTGAGGTGGGAGGATCCCTTGAGCCCCAGAGGTCAAAATTGCCGTGAGCAGTGATCATGCCACTGTACTCTGGTCTAGGTGACAGAGTGAGAGCCTGTCTCAAGAACAAATAATAAATATAAATGAAACAGTAAATTTCCAGGTTGGGCCTCTTTCATCGCTTCAAGAAGCTGCTCCAAGTGCTGCCTGCTGCCCTGCCCATGGCTGGAGGGATTTTGCTGCACTGGGAATGCAGCAGGTTCAGCAACCACTGAACCGAGGATTCTTCTTCTCAGCCTTGGTGCCTCCTGTTTGGAGTAGGGGTTTCCAAGGGAAATGAGGACCTTGGTTGCCTATGTCCCCTATGTCCCCATGCCAAATAGGCCCAGAGCCAAGGCTGAGAACCTTATGGGTGAAAAGACAAGAGGCTTTAGTTAAGACAAGAGGAGGCTAAGATTGAGAGCTTCAAGATGTTCCACAGATCCTGGGAAGTGTTCTTCTTCTTGGTAGTGACTCTAATGGTAGTTTCTTTGTCCCAATTGTTTCATTCCTAAGAATGTATTGAGGCAATTCTGAATTAGAGAAAATGTACTGCAGGTGTATGACCCTCTTTTCTATTGTGTGTAGAAGAGTGAGAGGCACCTCAATGTTGAGAAGTCAGGTGGGTATTCAGACCAGGAGCCCGAGGAGACCCTGGGAGGGCAGTGTGCTTCTGAGACCCTCCTACTACCTCTGCCCTCTGAAGACTCCAGCCCATGGTTCTGCCCTTTCTCAGTCCCCAGGTAGGATTGGAAACAAGGTGTCAACAGCAGAGAAAACAAGTTTTTGGGGTTCACTCAAGACCTGGGCTACAGCCAGGTCAAGTGCCTGCTTTATTCAACAGGAAGTGTTCAAGTGGGACTCACCCCCACCTTTCACAGTGTAAAGTGAACAGGGAGCAAGGCAGGAAGCTAGAAAAATAATGCATGGATCTAGACAATTCAGAAAGACCCTTCTAAATCAGCTTAAGGCCAAGACTGGTCAGCGTGAGAGAACAAAAGAGGTGACAGAAAAGCCTTGGGCAGCCTGAGCCACGATGGGCCTAGCGGAAGTAGTTGGGACATTCGTGAGCAACCAAATGCCAGGCTTGATTAAAGGCATCCACGACAGCCGGCTCCAGAGGCCCGTCCTCCATTGCTGCCAAGTTCTGCTCCAGCTGCTCCAGGCTGGACATGCCCAGGATGACCGCGTCCCCATGGGCACCCTGCAAGGGAGACGGCCAGACTTCAACCCTCTTCTGCTGCACAGCGACTTCACTCGCAGCCCTCCCAGCCACTTCCCTGCTGAGATTTGGGGTCTTTGTTTATATTTATATCCTGTATGTCCAGAAAGGACTTAAGGTGCCTTGGATAGCTGTACCCATGTGACTTGAAATCTGTATCCTTTCCCCTACTGCCACACGACGCTTCCAGACAGACCTACATTCACAGCCCAGTTCTGCCCCCTAGCAGCTGTGTAAAAATGGCTAAGTTGGCTGGGCACAGTGGCTCATGCCTGTAATCCCAGCACTTTGGGAGGTCGAGGTGGGAAGAACACTTGAGCCAAAGTGTTCAAGACCAGCCTGGGCAACATAGAGAGACTCTGTCTCTACAAAAAACAACAAAACAAAATTAGCCAGGGGTGATGGTGCGTGCCTTGTCCCAGCTACTAGGGAGGCTGAGGCAGAAGGATCACTTGAGCCCAGGAGGTTGCGGTTGCAGTGAGCTATGAGTGCGCTGCTGTTCTACAGCCTGGGTGACAGAGTGAGACTCTGTCTCAAAAAAATAAAAAAGCAGGCTACGTTATTAAGCTTGTTTTGACATTCAGTCCTTCTTTTTTTCAAACAAAAATATTTTTCCTTGTGTTTTGTACACAAAAGGGGATGGGAGGTAGTGCGGTGTGGTGGTGGTGGCGGAAAAATATGGAACGCTTCACAAATTTGTGTGTCATCCTTGTGCAGGGGCCATGCTAATCTTCTCTGTATCATTCCAGTTTTAGTGTATGTGCAGTCGATGCGGGCAAGACATTCAATCTTTTTCTCTATTTTCAGCACTGGAATGAGAAAACTTATGTAAAACACAGCTCCCACATACTAACATCTACCGGATATATGCCAGACACTATGCAACATGGAAGGCTGAAGCTGGAGATAAGTTTGTTGCTGTTATTTTCATTGTTGTTTGCTTGTTTTTTTAGACAGAGTCTTGCTTTGTCACCCAGGCTAAAGTGCAGTGGTGTGATCTCAGCTCACTGCAGCCTTGACCTCCCAGGCTCAAGCCATCTTCCCATCCCAGCCTCCAGAGTAGCTGGGAACATAGGAGCAAGCCATCACACCTGGCTAATGTTTTTGATTTGTTGTAGAGATAGGGTCCCATTTGCTTGCCCAGGCTAGACTCAAATGCTTAAGCTCAAGCAATCCTCCCATCTCGGCCTCCCAAAGTGCTGGATTACAGGTGTGGGCCATTGCCACCAGCCAGGAAATAAGTTTTAACCAGGAAGACATGAGGCATCAAGAGAGGAAAACCAAAAGGGTGAGATGGGTGGGTTTTAGTTAAACCTGTGTTAAAATGTCTGCCACTTTAATAGCTGGGTGAACCTCGGTTTCCTCATCAATAACACTGGGATAATCATACTCCATAAAGCCTACGGAATAAGAAAATCCCTGTAATGAAGCCCTCACTACAAAGCCTCCACTGAGATACCATCAAAGACCAGTGGGAAGAGTGTTGATGAGAACTGGAAGAAAGAGAAATTTCAGAGGAATTGAGAAATCAAATGCTTTGGGCTTCACCTAAAGGTGATGCTGGTCGCCCTGGAAGGGAAGAAGCTGAGCGCCCAGGGTCACTGGTTACCTGCAGCTGTGAGTGGTGGTACATCCACCGGAGGGCGGCTGAGGTCATGCTGGGGGCGCTGGCGCCATATGCGGCCTGCAAGGCCTTCTCCACCAATGCAATGGCCTCGAAGTGGTGCTCCTTCCAGAAGCTGTGCAGAGGGGACGGTAGCACAGGGGTCAGTACCATGGGGGTCACACTGGGAGCCACAACCAGCCATCCAGGACCACTGCCCCACCCCACACCCTGCAGCCCTGAAGGGCGGGTGTCCTCTCTAGTCATAGGTTTCCCACTTTGCTGGGCATCAGAACCACCCAGGATGCTGGGCCCCTTAGCAGAGACCTCAACGAATCTTTATTCCTGAGGACTCAGTAGCCCGCTCTGATTTTCCCCAGGGACATGAAGGCTGCTCAGATGGGGCAGGATTCCCTCCTGGGCTCTCTTTTTCCTTTTTGACACATGGTCTTACTCTGTTGCCTACACTGGAGTGCAGTGGCATGATTATGGCTCACTG
This sequence comes from Hylobates moloch, assembly GCF_009828535.3. Taxonomy (NCBI): domain Eukaryota; kingdom Metazoa; phylum Chordata; class Mammalia; order Primates; family Hylobatidae; genus Hylobates; species Hylobates moloch. The sequence goes on from NW_026652284.1 coordinate 17,941,911, forward strand.
CAGCCTCAACCTCTTAGGCTCAAGTAATCCTCCTGCCTCAGCCTCCCAAGTAGCTGGGCTACAGACAGGTGTGCACCACCACACCTGACCACTTTTTTGCATTTTTTTTTTTTGTAGAGACCATGTTGCCCAGGCTGGTCTTGAACTCATGAGCTCAAGTAATCCTCCCACTTCGGTGTCCCAAAGTGCTGGGATTACAGGTGTGAGCCACCATGCCTGGCCCATCCTGGGCTCGCTTTTTCCTTCCCAGCAGGTGATTGCTCAGGAAAGAGCTACGACTTCAAGACCCCAACATCCAGGGATCCTCATTTCCCCCCAGAGGTCCCAAGACAACAAGAAAACCCACAGAGGGCTTGGGAATTCCTGAAGGAATGCAGGGGAGGAGATGCACACAGCAAAGGAAGGTCTTACCTCAGGAACAGCCCAGTACTTAATTCCACATAGAGTTGACCCCACCCCAGCCATCCTCACCAAGCCCACCCCCAGCTCACCGATTCCTGTAGGTCTCAGCCCAGCTATTCCCAAAGAAGCGGCCCATAGGCTGTTTCCCGTCCTTGTCCTCATACTTGTACTTGCCAGTCAGCAGGCCCCCTGCGGGAAGGCAGCAATCAGCCCCCGGGCCCCGAGTGCCCCAGAAGCTGCCATATCCCTCAGGGCTCTGGTCTAGGGGAGGGGCAGGGACCCAGGAGGGGCTGAAGAACACAGCCCAGCCTCTCGTCAAACCCTCCCTGCTTCGTAAATTCTGGGCTGGGCATCTGTGGGTCGGGAATAGGCTAAGACGGTCAGGAATGCTCCACGTACCAGCCAGAGGGTTGTAGGCATAGAACCTCAGTCCAAAGTGCCTGAGGCAGGGGAAGAGCTCCGTTTCCACCTGCCGGGTGGTGGCGTTGTACATGCCCTGCAGGGAGAGGGACCCCGGGGACAGGGTGGACATGTCAAGAGAAGGAACTGTTGCCTTCCACTTTTAAAACTCTAAAGCAACACCAGCCCAGGACTTCAGCAATATTCTAACAACACTACTGTTAGTAGGGGATGGAGGGAGGGTGTTGGGCCCAAGGACAGAAAACTGAAGTGGAATGGTATCTTTCCACAAATATCTGGTGTATGAACTCCATGCTGGACACTGGTTACAACCACAAGCAGGTGTCACAAAATCCCTGCCTCCAGGAGATGTTTACTCAAGTTTAAAAAAATAGACAGGAAGGCAGTTAATTACAATAAAGTTAGGTTCTACGATCAAACAAGGAGCTGGAAAGTACGCGCTGAATGTATGAAGATGAGGTTTGGAGACTGGAGACTCCTGTGGGGCTGCCTAGAAAGGCTTCCAGAGGAGGAGACCTCTATGGAAGGCCCGAGTGCTTCTCCCAGGGAGGAGGGCAGGGGAAATGTGTTCCAGGCTGAAGTATGAAAGGAGGTGGGGAAGGAAGGGTCCAAGGTGCACAGTCAGGCAGGAAGCAGATGCCCAGTGGCCAGGCTGAGGAGCTTGAATGGCATCCTGAGGGTACGTGGGAGCCATCTGCAGGCTTTCAGCAGGGGAGTGGCTGCTATGCAGAGGGCACAGGAGGCAGTCAGGGGGGCAAAGACAGCCCAGGATGAGCAGGAGTTCTGGAGACCTTGGCCTCTGCAGCCCCGGCCCTCACCTGGTACACGGTGGGCAGGATCCAGCCATTGCTCTTGCAGAGGGTACAGATCTCGGCCACTTCCCAGGCGGCATAGTTGGAGAGGCCAAGCTCCATGAACTTGCCCTGCACAGGTGAGGCTCCAGTCAGAACGCAGTGCAGCCCAGACCAGGAACGGGGGGGAGGCCAGGGTGGGGCCCCGGGGAATGGGGCTGTTCCCTGCCCCACCCTGGGACTGCCCTGGTGTCTCTGCTCTCATGAGTAGGATCAGGATAAAGAAAGGAGCAGGAGCCCACCTTTGGAGCTCAGAGGGCCCCCTCACCTCCTGGTGCAGCTGGTGGCAGGCACGCAGCGTCTCTTCCACTGGGGTGCCGTGGTCAGGTGCGTGTAGGTAGAAGAGGTCCACTTGGGGACACTGCAGCCTCTTCAATGACGTCTCCAGCTGGGACCGGACACTGTCAGGCTTCAGTGATTTTCCATCCCAAGGGTTGGCCTTGGTGGCAATTTTCACTTGGAGAGAGAATGGAATGGTTAAGTGACCTATTAGAGCCATTTTTTTTTTTTTTTTTTTTTTTTTGAGATGGAGTCTTTCTCTGTCCCCCAGGCTGGAGTGCAGTGGCGCAATCTCGGCTCACCGCAACCTCCACCTCCTGGGTTCACGCCATTCTCCTGCCTCAGCCTCCCAAGTAGCTGGGAATACAGGCGCCCGCCAACACGCCCGGCTAATTTTTTGTGTTTTTAGTAGAGACGGGGTTTCACCGTGTTAGCCAGGATGGTCTCGATCTCCTGACCTCGTGATCCGCCCGCCTCAGCCTCCCAAAGTGCTGGGATTACAGGCTTGAGCCACCGCGCCCGGCTTAGAGCCATTTGTTAACCCTGTAACCCTAGCTAAATTACTAATATTCTCTTGGCCTCAATTGTATGATCTGTAAAATGGGGTTATAATAATCAAACTGTCCTCATTGGGAGGTCCTGGGGGTTAAATAATGTCATATATGTGAGTTCTCAATGTTCACCTATTATAATAACTATGACTAGTCACCAACCTGCTGGCTGTGCCAGGCCTTGCACTAGAGACTGAGTATGCAGAGATGAACTGAACACAATGGATCTCTGCCCTCCTGGAGCCCTAGAGGATGATGGTACAATATGGTAAGCACAGGAGGGAAAGGCACACGGTGCCAAGGAGCCCAGATGAGATGCATGAAGCCAACTTGGAGACTCCAGGGAAGGCTTTCTCTAGGGGATCACCCCCAGAGTCCCAGCCAACAAGGAAGAGCAGGAAGTACATTCCAGAGCATGGGAACCCATGCAAAGTCAAAGAGGCAAAAAAACAGTAAGTGAGGCTCCAAACCTTCAAGTCTAAGTTATAAGAGCATAAATTCCGCAGCAAGGAGCAGTGGGACATAGGACAAGAGACAGGAACAGACCTCATCCCAAAAGTTGTTAAATACCATCCCACTGAATCTGAACTTGATCATTACAGATTTTGTCAGGGTGTGAATCGGTCACCTGTGTTCACGCTTGGCTGCAGTATAGAGAAAGAAGTCAAGGGGGCAGGCCTGGAAGAATTTAGGAAAGCAAAGCAGCCACATGAATGTGGCCCAGTGGTAGAGATCAATTTGAGAGCTTAGAAGGCAAACTGAGCAGAATGTAATTATAATTCTCCCCTCCCCTTCCCGACTCACAGAAGCATGAGCATACATCCAAACACTGTAGGGACACATCGCTATGACAACAGTGTTCTGCATCCAAGCAGCTTGGAAATGAGTTAATTTTGCACTATTCTTTCCCCTATAAAGAACCCAGCTATTGGTCCAGATGTAGTGGCTCAAGTCTGTAAACCTAGTTTGGGAGTACTTTGGGAGGCTGAGTAGAGAGAATTACTTGAGCCCAAGAGTTTGAGATAATCCTGGACAATGTAGCAAGACCCTCCCTCTACAAAAATAAAAATTGAAAAAGAACCCCAGCTGGGCCAGGAAAGGTAGCTCATGCCTGTAATCCCAGCACTTTGGGAGGCTGAGGTGGGTGGATCACCTGAGGTCAGGAGTTCAAGACCAGCCTGGCCAACATGGTGAAACCCTGTCTCTACTAAAAATACAAAAATTAGCCAGGTGTGGTGGCACGTGCCTGTAACCTCAGCTACTTGGGAGGCTGAGGCAGGAGAATCACTTGAACCTGGGAGGCGGAAGTTGCAGTCTGAGTCCAAATTGTGCCATTGCACTCCAGCCTGGGCGACAGAGTGAGACTCTGTGTCAAAAAACAAAAAACAAAAAAAAGAACCCCAGCTGTCTGGATTGGTGGGTGGATGGATTCTGCACTTTCGTACTTTGCAAAGTCAGCTCAGTAGCTCAGAGGGGTGTCATGAGATCAGTTGGGATATGGGAGAGAACAAGTTCCACAGTTTCTCATCTAGATTTTCTCCATTTCCCCACAACGCCCCAGGCATTCCCGGCATGAACTTTGCCTCAGGCCTGGCCTGAGGACTTTGGTCCAGTGAGCTCCTGGCCTCAAAGATGGAAGCAGGGAAGGGTTGGAGAAGAAAAACCAACTCAGGAACAAAATCTTCATTATTAATAGTAGGTAACCTGGCCAGGCGTGGTGGCTCACACCTATAATCCCAGCACTTTGGGAGGCTGAAGTGGGCAGATCACTTGAGGTCAGGAGTTGGAGATCAGCCTGGCCAATACGGTGAAACCCCATCTCTACTAAAAATACAAAAATTAGCTGGGCGTGGTGGTGTGCACCTGTAATCCCAGTTACTTGGGAGGCTGAGGCAGAGGTTGCAGTGAGCTGAGATGGTGCCATTGCACTCCACCCTGGGTGACAGAGCAAGATTCCGACTCAAATAATAATAAGAACAACAACAACATGCAGCCAGGTGAACTAGAAAGAGCGTGGGCCTGAGATTCACATTCGCCCTCTTTTCCCCCCTGACCCCCCACGTGCTATGACTCTAAGGAGGACCCAGAGAGAACCTCTCCTCAGCGGTGGAGAGCAAGAGCCTCGGCATAGCCCAGTGGGTGAAGCATGGTAAGGGTAACAGCCCATGTTCCCTGGGCCCTCACTGAGTGCCAGGCACCCTCCCAAGGGCTATCAAGGGCACCAGGCTCACGAGGGACAGTCCCCTCCATCCTCTGCTCAAGCCCCACCTGCCCATTGGCCTTCCTTTCACACATCACGCACATTGCATTTCCAAACCAAGTCTTTGCACAGACTCTAACACTCCTTTCTCTTGTTCTCCTCCAACCTACCATTGAGCCTTTAAGGCCGAGCTCCATCCAGCATTTGCTGAGCCTTCCCTAGTGCCTCTCCCCGGCCTGCAGCTCCCCAAAGTACTCTCTTCTGGGCTCTCCAGCAATCATTACTTCAGTCTTCCTCATTAGACTCTGAACTCCCTGTGGAGGGCTGGAGTCACCTTCCCTCCTATGGCCCCATGTCAAAGCCCGGCATAGAGTGGATAGAAAGTCCCTACACCCTCACCCGTCCGCACTCCCTAACACTCCTACTCTCCCAGCCAGCCTTACGGCATCGCCACAGTTCTCCCTGAGAGAGGGAGAGGTACTGCCAGCTGCACAGGGCAAAGTCTAGTGGTTAAGAAAAGGCCAGGATGAGAAAAGGGTGCCTAGGGTGTGCATGGGTGATGATGGCAACGAAGGGGTAGAGAAAAGGAGGAGAGTCTGGGTGGGGACCGGTTGTGGGCACCTGGCAGGTTTGGAGGCGGGGGCATCAATGGAGGTGGGAAGCGATGGGCCAGACCAGGCTGGGGGGAGACTCTCGCGCTGCAAGTCCCTGGGGAAGGAGAGTGGGGGAAAGGAGTCAGGGCAAAGCACTGTCTAGTTGTCCTGAGGGGTGGACCTGGGGTGGGGGGCGAGGGACGAAGCCGTCGGTGCTGCCCGCGGCCGGGCCCGAGCGGAGTGGTGCACGGCTGGGGACGGGCTCACCTCTGCACGACGCATGGGGAGGATCAGGGGCCACTGTTACCTCTACAGTCGCCGTGGCCCAGCCGGAGCCCCAGGCCGCCCAGGATGGTCTCGGACTGGCCGTCGCTGTACATGAAGGCCGTGTCCAGTTCGGTGTGGCCGCGCTCCAGAAAGGCGCGCACGGCCGCGGCGCTGGCGGGCGCGTCCATCCGGCGCCCCATCTCCATGGTGCCCAGCACCGATGCGACCCGCGGTGGCGGTGGCCGGGACATGGCGAGCGCGCGGGCCTCGGGCAGCGGAGAGCGAAGCGCGCAGCGGACAACGGCGCGGGAGACTGCGCGTGACGCGGCGCTCAGCATGGCAGCGGCGCCTGCGCGTTGGGAGGTGGGGCCCACACCGGGGCGGAGCGCGGAGGCAGCTGGGGGCGGGGACACTAGGCGCGGCCCTAGCGGGGCCTCCAGGCCCGGTCAGTCCAGCGCGCGGCGTGGGGGCGGGGCCTGCGGTTCCCGGGGCGGGGCGGTGGCGCGAGGTCAGCTGACCCAGCGGGCCCTGACCCAAAAGCTGGGCCCTGGCGGCGGATCTGGACGTGGTGAGCCGGCGCGGGGCAGGTGGCAAACTCCACGGCTGGGGGGTCGGGGCTCCTGGGCTTCCCTGCCACGTCCTTCCAGCCCTCTCCTCCGGTCGCTGGACTGTCCGGGCTCCTGCGCCCTCCTTATTGCGCGATATCCTGGGACGAGGCTCCGGGCCGGGACTGGGTGGCCCTCGGGAGTCTGCAGCCCGTGGCCCCCCACCTCTAGGGCGACCAGCGCGGCCTCTCCAGCTGGCCTGGCCAGGAGTTGGGGCCGGGTCTCCTTTCACCCCCTGTCGTGGCCGACCGGCGCCTTGGCGTCTGATGGCTTCGTTTTTCCCGGGCCGGCCGGGCGAGAGGCCCTCGCGGCGCTGGCCCCAGCAGCTGTCCTATCATTATCCTTCCAAACAGGCGGCCCGCGCCTGGCTGAGTCACCAGGAGGGAGCTGTGGCGGAGGACGCCGAGGCCTGGAGTGGGTGGTAGGCCCAAGCCGGGACGCTCCTCCCTCCACATTCTCCCCAGGTCTGCAGGGACAAGGGCCCACACTGCCTCCTCCCACGCCGTGTTTAGGGTAGGTTTCAAACGTGTGCACGGAGAGTCTGAGGCTGGAAGTGTGAGGGGTCCCGGGCCGGGGTCACAGGTCATGTCTAATCAACGCTTACTGAAGGCGCCTGTGTGCCCGGACGCTGGAGGGGCTACAGTGAGAACAAGTAATAGTCATTTTGGGTTGTTGGTGTTGAGTGCCAGTGCCAGGCACCCTTGTAATCGCTTGGCCTGGATTGTCTCTTTTAACTCTGCAGTCAGCCTAGGTGGTGGGTATTGCATTACTCCCCTACTTTTCAGATGAGAACTACGAAGCTCACTTGAGTTCCAGGCTGGTAGGCATTGGGCAGGTCTGTTCCAGAGTGCTTTTCTCCTCAACCCTGGGCTGTTCGAGCTCACAGCTTTCTCCCCTTCCTAACTTTCTCCCTTCCTTCCTCTTCTCACTCTTCCCCCATTCTCCTTTCCTCACCCGTTTCCTGTCTTCTTCACTCTGTCTTTCTCTCTACCTCTCTCTTTCTCTGTCTCTCAACATTTGCTGAACCTCTAGGTGTGTTTACACCTGGAGAATAAGAAATGCACAACCCAGGGTGGGGTGAGTATGTTTCAAGGACACTGGTTGCAGAGGACGGTGGTAGCTTTCTTCAGGTGTGTGGACAAGGGGAGAGGAGGAGGTGGAGGGTCTTGTCCAGCCAGCTCTCATGGGCATCTTTGAAAGGGCAATTCAGAAGTGAGTCTTCTTATCTCATGACCAGGCCCTTGAAGGGGAGCAGGACACTTCTAGGGGAAGAGATGGCACGTGCAGAAGCCTGGAGACGTGAAATGACTGAAGACGTGGGTCAGGAGGCAGGAGATAAGGTTGGGAGGGCAGTTCTTAGAGTAACTTGAGGCCTAGCCTCAGGTAATTTGGACTTCATCCTGTAGACAAAGGTGGACACATGATTGGCTGTGATCATGTGCCTGAAGCATCCCTGACTCAGCTTGGGATCAGGGAGAGGAGTCTGGGTGTGGCAGGAGATGCCATTTCCAGCATGGAAAGGAGAGAGAGGCCGCAGGGTCCATAAACCAAGGTACCTTCCTCAAGACAACCCCCCAACACACACATGCTGAGATGTGTCCGTTTCATTTCCTCCCTAACCTGGGGAAAGGGGGAAGTGAGAGAGTCCCCAAGGTGGTTGAGATGCTGGACTCTCATCCTGAAAACAGTCGCTGCCATGTGTTGTCAGGCACAGGGCTGAGAGCTTTATGTGCATTTAGTCAGGACAGCTGCCCCAAGGAGTGAGTGTCATTAGCCCCATTTTATAGACAGGCTCAGGCAGGTTAGTTCACTTCCAAGGCCACTCAGCCTCACCTGTCAAATGAGCACAGTATACCCAACCTTGCTGGGGAGTGGTGAGGATGGCAGTGGATGAGCTGCAGCCTTGTGTTCACTCTGCAAGGGGGTGTGGGGGTGCAGCCCAGTTGGGAGTGGTGGCTGAGAACATGACTTGATTTGAAATGCCTTTGGCATTGCAAACGTGTAGTTCTCACCTGGACTATATGGGTTTTTTGATAGTTTGTGTTTTGTTTTATTTTCGAGACAGAGTCTTGCTCTGTCACCCAGTTGGAGTGCAATGGCGCGATCTCAGCTCACTGCAACCTCTGCCTCCTGGGTTCAAATGATTCTCCTGCCTCAGCCTCCTGAGTAGGTGAGATTATAGGCACGCACCCACCACTCCTGGCTAACTTTTGTATTTTTGATAGAGATGGGGTTTCACCATGTTGGCCAGGCTGTTCTCCAGCTCTTGAGCTCAAGTGATCCAACTGCCTTGGCCTCCCAAAGTGCTGAGATTACAGGTGTGAACCACTGCGCCCGGCCACACCTGAACCGGTGTTAATTTGGAGTGGCCTTTCAGGGGCCGGAGATGGGGCATCAGGTGAAGGTTTCCAACATCAGCTGTGCTGATGGTCCCCCAGGTGGGCCACGAAGACACAGGGAAGAGGCTTTCAGCCTCCCTGCCTGTGCCAGGCCCTGGAGGTAGTCCAGTGAGCTGGGCTGACAGTGACCTGGGGCACCCTTACCTTCAGGTCCAGGGCCTCTGCCCACAGCAAGTCACATTAGGGCTGAGGGTCTACGGCTTCCTGAGAGGAGGTGTTGACTCACTTCCTTTCCCTCCTGGTGTTCCCTGGTCTCTGTGTCCTCAGCAGTTCCGTGGGGCCAGCCAGGGACTAGCTGGGGAGCCCAGGCCTCCTGACACAAGTGGGAATGAAGGCAGCTAGAGACAGCCCCCCCCACCCCCCCGCCCCGGATGAGGAAATCCCCTCTGAGCACAGGGAGAAAAGAGGAAGCCCACTTTCTGGCTGTGCAGTCATGCCACACCACAGAGGCATCTCTGTCTCTCTCTCTCTCTCTCTCTCTCTCTCTGCGTCTGCTTGCTAGGGAGCCACAGAAGGCTTCTGCTTCGCTGGTGACAGATGCACCTGAGGCGGGCAGTGTGGCAGGTGGCCATGAGCAGGGGTGTAGGTCTGAGTCTTGGGTTTGATTCTGTAGCTTCCTGGCTGGGTGCTGCTGGCACATCACTTCCGCACTCTGGATCAGGCTCCTTGTGGATATCAGTGGTCCCCACTTCATAGTTGCTGTGAAGATGCAACATGAATGTATGCAGGATGCTTGGCTCACTGGTCCAAGCTGTGGTGCCGATCACTGATGGAGATGGCCCAGCCGAGCCTCACTTTCCCTCCCTCCTCTAAGGTGTCACGCAGGCAATGACTGCTCTACTCACTGTCCAGGGTGCCCGGGTACTGGGAGAGGTCTGCCCTGCCCACCCTTGCGATCAGCCATATTCTGGCTTTGTCGGTGTGACTGGGGAGGTGGTTGTGGACTCCCTGCTGGTAGGCGTCCCCCACACTCTGTGAGCTCCTGGGAGAATACAGGCTGCAGCGTCCCAAACTTGAGTCCTTGTCACTCATGCAACCCCGGGGATCCCTTGCTCCTCTTCTCCACTTGCCTCATCTGCGTGGGGCAGCCGGCTTTATGGTTTGTGTGTGTGTGTGTGTGTTTTTTCTTTTAAGACAGAGTCCGGCTCTGTCGCCCAGGCTGGAGTCCAGTGGCACGATCATGGCTTGCTGTGCAACCTCCACCTCCTGGGCTCCAGCAGTTCTTCCACCTCAGCCTCCTGAGTAGCTAGCTGGGACTACAAGCGTGTGCCACCACACCTGGCTAATTTTTGAATTTTTCATAGAGACAGTGTTGCCCAGGCTGTTCTCGAACTCCTGGGCTCAAGTAATCTTTCCCACCTCAGCCTCCTAGAGTGCTGGCACAGTGTGCAGCCCTTATTTTGTTGTTGTTGTTTTGACACAGGGTCTTGCTCTGTCATCCAGGCTGGAGTGCATTGGTGAGATCATGGCTCTCTATAGCCTCTACCCCCTGGGCTCAAGTGATCCTCCCACCTCAGCCTCCTGAGTAGCTGGGACCAGAGGTGCATACCACCATGTTTGGCTAATTTTTGTATTTCTTTTCTTTTTTTTTTTTTTTTTTTTTAAGAGGGAGTCTCGCTCTGTCACCTCTTTTTTTTGAGATGGGGTCTTGTTATGTTGCCCAGGCTACCAGGCTGGTCTCAGTCTCTTGGGCTCAAGCTGTCCTCCCACCTTGGTCTCCCAAAGTGTGGGGATTACAGGCATGAGCCATCTCTCGTGGCTACAACCTGCTTTAAATTAGATGAACTTGATGGGCCTGGCCTCAGCAGATCCTTACAAAGTAATTTACAATAATAAGAAATTAGGAACACCCTAAGTGTTCAAGAGTCATAGGAAAAGGTAACATCGAGGGCTCAGTTCAACACACTGTGTATGAACTCACTGAACCCACACAACAGCTGTATGTGGGAGGCAGCACTGTGATGACCCCATTTACAGATGAGAGGGCTCAGGCACAGAAAGGCTGAGTCTTTGCCCGAAGTCTAGCATGAATGGGTGGTGAAGCAGGGATTTGAACACACCCGTCCATTCTGCAGATCCAGCACGCTGCCTGCATGTGTCTGTAGTTGGCGTGTGTTTGTTGTGATCTGTGTACCCGGGGGCTGATTGGATCCTGGTGGGTGAAGATTATGTCTTTGCCCTTCTCTGGTTCAGGGCCAGGAGCCTGGTGAAAAGGCTGGGATGAGCTTAGTTTGGGATGACCATGAATAGGACCTGGACCTCCCAGTGCTGAAAGCCTCCTCTCTTCCTCCCCGTAGAACCCTTGCTGGCCTCAGAACACCAGCGCCCTCCCTCTGGTGCAGCCCTGCCTGGCCGGGGGCCCCTCCTCCACAGCCATGGTTTGGAAGAAACTGGGCTCCCACAACTTCTCCAGCTGCCCCAATGGCTCCATCCAGTGGATATGGGATGTGTTGGGTGAATGTGCCCAGGACGGCTGGGACGAGGCCAGCGTGGGCCTGGGCCTGATCTCCATTCTCTGCTTTGCTGCATCTACCTTCCCGTGAGTAGTGTCTTGGTGGCAGGACTGGGGCAGGGCTGTGGGTTTGTGACAGTGGCTCCAGCTACTCCTCAGCGAGGAGTTGTGTGGTGGGCCACGGGACTCTCCAGACTAGAGGCTGGGTGTGCTCCCTTGACAGGGACCTGCACTGATCGCTACCACAGGTCAGACCTAGTGCTGGGCAGTGCTGATGCAGAGATCATCACCTTTGCAACAGTTTATTGAGTGCCCACCATATACTTGGCTTGCTTCTAAGCACTTGCCATATTTCTACCTCATTTAATCCTGACAACAACCTTGTGAAATAGGAACAGTTACCATCCATCTATTTTATAGATGAGGGATCCAAAACCCAGAGAAGTTAAGCAAGTTGCTTTAGGTCACACAGCTGGTCAGAGATGGGGCGGGAGAGTGGGAGGGCTGGGATGCATCAAACACAACCTCTGTCCTCCAGACTTTGACAGTCTGGTGGTGCAGATAGCAGCAGTGAACACAACATTGCGTGGCCGCTGCCATGATCAGAGAGCGAGGACACGCTGCACAGGGGTCAAGAGCATCCTGACCTGGGCGTGTCACCTCACTGCTCTGAGCCTTAGTTTCCTTGCTTGTGTCATGGAAATATTGTTACCTAACTAGACGGTTGCTATGAAGATGGCATGAGGGTATGTAGGGAGCGCTGCCCACTCAGGGCCTTCACACAATGTTTGCACAAGCCTGAAAGCTGTCAGTGGTGACACTGCTATTATTTCATTACATGAAGCACAGAAGAGGGACACCCACCTGATCTGCAGAGGCGGAAGAAGATTACAGTCAGGAAGGACTTGGAGGCCAGGCACAGTGGCTCACGCCTGTAGTCCCAGCACCTTGGGAGGCCGAGGCAGGAAGATCACTTGAGGTCGGGAGTTCGAGACCAGCCTGGCCAACATAGTGAGACCCCCCCCGCCATCTCTACCAAAAAAAAAAAATTAAAAACAAGAAGGGAGTTGGAGGTGTTGGCCTCTAGGCTAAAAGCCGAGGATAGGAAAGCATTGAGGGGTGAGAGCCAGGGGCTGAGTGTGGAAGAGCAGTTCAGGCAGAGGAAGCAGCAGATGTACAGAGAAGGGGCAGCTGCGTTTATATGGTGGACAGAGTGTGTGGGGGTCAGGGAAGGGAGAGGTGAGGTCACAGGAGTCATCAAAGGCCCTATGGCCTAAGCGGCATGCTCTGCTCCTAAGAAATGTGCTCTTTATCCTAAGGGATAAAGACAAGGGTTTGATCGGGGCTTGACATTGTTTTAACAGCTTTATTGGGAAAAAATTTGCATTTCATGCAGTTAACCCATTCAGTGTACAAGTCATTGGTTTTAGTATAGCCACAGAGTTGTGCAACTGTCACAACTAATTTTAGGACATTTTTGTTAGCCCAAATGGAAACCCGTGCCCATCAACAGTCATTCTTCATTTCTCCCGGAACCTATCAGTCCCTGCCAGCCACTAGTCTACTTTCTGACTCTTGATTTGCCTTTTCTGGACATTTCATGATTCATACAAATGGAATCACACAGGACCTGTTGTGATTGGCTTCTTTCACTTAACATAATGTCTTCAAGATTCATCCATGTCATAGCATGTATCAGATCAGTAGTTCAGTCCTTTTTGTGGCCAAATACTGTTTTACTCTGTGTATAGCGCATTTTGTTATCCATTCATCCATTGATGGACATTGGGTTGTTTCTACTTTGTAGCTATTATGATTAATGTTGCTATGCACATTCACGTTTTTTTATTTTTATTTTTATTTATTTATTTTTTTTTGCCGGGTGCAGTGGCTCACGCCTGTAATGCTAGCACTTTGGGAGGCTAAGGCGGGCAGATCGCCTGAGGGCAGGAGTTCAAGACCAGCCTGGCCAACATGGTGAAACTCCATCTCTACTAAAAATACAAAAATTAGCGGGGTGTAGTGGCGCGTGCCTGTGGTCCCAGCTACTCAGGAGGCTGAGGCAGGGGAATTGCTTGAGCCCACTAGGCAGAGGCTGCAGTGAGCCAGGATCGCACCACTGCACTCCAGCCTGGGGGACAAGAGAGAGTCTCCGTCTCTTTCCTTTTTGAGACAAGGTCTCACTCTGAGAGAGTACTCCTGAGTAGCTGGGACTACAGGTGCCTCCTACCACACCCAGCTATTTTTGTATTTTTAGTAGACACAGAGTTTCACCATCTTGGCCAGGCTGGTCTCAAACTCCTGATCTCAGGTGATCTGTCCGCTTCAGCTTCCCAAAGCGCTGAGATTACAGCCGTGAACCACCCCGCTCGACCATCTTTTTTCACTTTCTTGATGGTGTCCTTTGAAGCATAAAAATTTTAAATTTTGATGATGTCCAGTTTATTTTTTCTCTTTTGTTTCTTGTGGTTTTGGTGTCATATCTAAGAAACCACTGCCAAATGCAGATAACAAAGATTTATCCTTATACCTTCTTTTTTTTTTTTTTTTTTTTTTTTTTTTAGGCCGTTCCTCTCTTTCCCCCCCGGGGGGGGGGGGGTGTGTGGACACACATCTCATTGCAAAAACAGAATCACTTTCCTGCAATTGATGAAGACAAATCGAGTCATAGCATCTTAGGAGGAGCTTTACTGTAAGGGCCATGGGATAAACCTTGATTAAGGGCCTTCTCAGTGCCGGGCCTATGCTAGTCACTCCCCCTGCCCTCAGGAAACTTGAGTGAATCTGGGAGGGACGGGGATGTCAAGTGTTACAAAGGAGGAAGGAGAAGATGCCAGCGGAGCACGTGTCAGGGGAGGCGCAGAGGAGGAACCGACATTTTCTGAGACGAGAAAGATGACTCCGAGGCCTCTGGGCCTGAGGAGGGGCGGGCGGGACATCTGAGACCAGAGCTGGGAGGAAGAGAGAGCCATCCTGGGGTGGCGAGCCTGGGGCCTTGCAGGGGCCCCCTCGCAGAATGGGGGTCTTTGTCCAAGAGCACTGGAAGGCTCTGGCAGTTTTTGGTGACACTGGGGTTTCAGTTTTTTATTTGTTATTAAAGACAATTTTTTTTTTTGAGACAAGGTCTCACTGTGTCATCCAGGCTGAAGTGCAGTGGTGCATTCATAACTCACTGCAGCCTCAACCTCTTGGGCTCAAGTGATCCTCCCACCTCAGCCTCCTGAGTAGCTGGGACCGCACGTCCCCACCCCACATTTGGCTAATATTTTTTTTTTTTTGGTGGAGATGGGGTCTTGCTGTGTTGCCCAGGCTGGTCTTGAACCTCTAGGCTCAAGTGATTCTCTTGCCTCAGCCTCCTGAAGTGCCAGGATTATAGGTGTGAGCTACCACGCCCAGCCTCCAAAGTATTGGGATTATAGGCATGAGCCACTGCTCCTGGCTGAGATGGGGGTTTTAGAAAGATTTCTTAAAGGGAGCATGAAAGATTTCTGAAAGGAGGGAGGCTTGTTAGGAGGCTGAGGGAGGCAGGTGAAAGGACTGGCTGTGGGAAGAACCCAGCCAGTGCCCATTTCTTAGTTTCTGGCTTGGATAATGGATGGGATGAGCTGCCATTTAGTTACTTAGTTTCTTTGTTTTCTTTTTATTTTCTTTTTTGAGACAGGGTCTTGCTCTGTTGTCCAGGCTGGAGTGCAGTGGTGTGATCTCGGCTTACTGCAACCTCCACCTCCTGGGTTCAAGCAATTCTCATCCCTTGGCCTCCTGAATAGCTGGGATTACAGGCATGCGCCACCATGCCTGGCTGATTTTTGTATTTTTGGTAGAGATGGGGTTTCACCATGTTGGCCAGGCTGGTCTCGAACTTCTGGCCTCAAGTGATCCACCCTCCTCAACCTCCCAAAGTGTTGGGATTGCAGGTATGAGCCACCGTGTCTGGCCACCATTTAGATTCTTTCTATTTTCCTTCATGCATGCAGGTGGTTAAAGAGAAACTGGAACAGTAAATGGCAGTATGTATAATGGTTAAGAGCAAGACCGGAGGCTTAGGTAGGGGTTGAATCCGAGCGGTGTGGCACAGCTTCCTCCAGGCCCAGTGAGGAGGTCATCGTGGTAGACTGGACGGCACAGGTGTCTTGAGGACAGAATGAGTCAACACACATGCAGAGGGCTCAGAACTGCCCTGGGCCTCAGTGCCACCACCAGCTTTGGCCTCGTACCCACACCTGGCCAGAAGTCCTAAGAGGGTCCCAGCACCAGGGACCTTTGGGAAAACAGCCAGGGGACCAAAAGCCCACCACCTTGATAGTGGAGCTCCAGGCGCCTCAGCCCCGCCCTTCTCTGTTACCCTCTAAAGAGAACCGGGCTGGGGTTCTGCCTGTCTTGGCTACAGCTGCTCCTGGAGACCCGCCGTGCCCAGGCCTTCGGCCCGCGCGTCCCTTCCCCAGCACTGTTCTTGTTGCGATGCCCTTCCCTGCATCCACAGGAGAAAGGATCCAGGGTTCTATGCAGCGGTTCTCAGGGCCCAACACAAAACTTCAGGACCCTACTTAAGCCCCAGATCCCCACTGGAGACCCCACGGTGTGGTGGAGGAGAATCTGAGTGAGGCTGGGTCTTTCCCTGGAAAGATGCACAGCCGCAGAGCCCTCGGCTTAGAAGGGATTCCCCAGGGGATGCCTCCAAAGGGCCGAGAAGGCTCCTGAGGACCCCGCCCATGGATGGGCCGCCAGGCCACTTCCTCTCCATCGCCGCCTCGCTCCCCTGTGGTCGTCTCCTCTGGGCGGTGTCCCCTGTAAGGCGGCATCGCCTGTAAGGTGGCCTGAGCATGCGTCCCCTCCTCTTCCTCTTCCTCTTCCACAGCCAGTTCATCAAAGCCTACAAGACGGGCAACATGGACCAGGCGCTGTCCCTGTGGTTCCTCCTGGGCTGGATTGGCGGAGACTCCTGCAACCTCATCGGCTCCTTCCTTGCTGACCAGCTGCCCCTGCAGGTGGGCCGGTACCCGGGCAGGGTGGCGCTACCCCTAACCCTGCCTCACCCTGCAGGGTTGCCTGACGAGATGCCAGGCTCCTTGGCCCGCCTGGTCTCCAGAACCCTGACCCGTCATTCCGTCATTCCATCTTGTGTGAGGGCCCCATCCTTCTGTCTGCCAAACTGTGACCGTGGGCAGATCACTGCTCTTCTCTGAGCCTCAGTTTCCCCATCTGCAATATGAGCACGTCTTAACAGGAAGGTTTCGGGGTCTTCCACGTCCAGGGTGCTGGAGTGCTGGCGAAGCTTTCAGAGGGTGGGCCCCTCAAGGAGAAAGGGAGTTTTTCCATGGGAGGTCCAGATGCCGTCCTGCTCCTGTGGGCAGGCGGAGCTGGGGCTCCCAGTCAGGAAGGCATTGCCTTCCCACGTGGGACCAGAAAGTTCTGACTGCCCTGGTGTCAGGCCTAACCAGAGCCATCACTTCACCGCGGAGTCCCGCTTTGTCCTGACTGCTAGCGCTGACCACCACCAGCTCATTGGCCCCTCCTGGGCTAGTTCCCTTCCTGGGTCTTTCGCCCACCTCTTCTGTCATTCTGCCAGGTGGGAACTGGGAGCTCTTCCTTGCCAGATAGGGAAACAGAAGCTCAGAGAGGCGAAGTGACTTGGTCAGGGTCACCCAGCTGGGACATGACAGAGGGCTGCCGGGGCGTGGTCTCAGATCCTGGGACTGCGCCAACCCCTGGGCCCCCTGCGTCTCTTACAGACCTACACGGCTGTGTATTACGTCTTGGCAGACCTGGTGATGCTGACGCTGTACTTTTACTACAAGTTCAGGAAACGCCCCTCTCTGTGTGAGTACAGGAATCGCTCTCTGTCAGATGCTCTACCAGCAGCAGGGGGCGGTGCAGGGGGGCGCCTGGCGTGTGGGAGGAAGCGGGTTTCCCATGGCTGGGTGATAACCCAAACCTCGGAAAGGCTTCCCCGGGCCTTATCTAAGAGCCTGAGCCTTAATTGGCCAAGATAGAGGCTTGAGGGCAGTGAGTGCATCCTGGCCCAGACCACAGGCCGGTTCCTCTCACCCAGGGGCTCATTCCGCAGACACAGCTCCAGCTCCTCCTCTGTGTCCGGCCCTGGGCTTGGAGCTGGGGAAACGAGGGCAAGTCACACAGGCTGCCTCTGCCCCAGCCTTCAGGAGGAGCAGGAGACAAGGTCAGCTTGAGGCTATACGGACACGGGGAGGGACCTGGGGAGGAAGTTGTCTCATCAGCATTTCTGCTTCATGTAACCCCCTCCTGACCTCCCTGCCCTCAGCGTTTCACCTTTATAACTCTAGGAGAAGGGTACTGTTGTTGTACCCATTCGACAGATGAAGAATGAAAGCTCAGAGAGGTTAGGTCACTTGCCCAAGGTCACACAGTCCCTGAGGGGCAAGGCCAGGACTTAGCACCCCCCCGCTGCCACTCAGCCATCTAACCTCAGCTTCCCTCCTGCCTCATGTGCAGTGTCAGCCCCCATCAACTCCGTGTTGTTGTTCCTCATGGGGATGGCGTGCACGACACCGCTGCTGAGCGCTGCTGGGCCCGTGGCTGCCCCAAGGAAAGCCTTCCGGGGGCGGGCGCTCCTGTCCGTGGAACCAGGCAGCAAGGTGAGGCGTGGGAGTGGCGGTCAAAGGGATGGAGGCTGGCTCATCCCCGGGGCTCTCCCTGCACAGCCTTGTGGGCGCTAAGTGGGGTGGGGGATCACTTCTGGCACCTACGAGACACCAAGTGCCCCCTTCTTCTCCACAGCCCTTCACCCAGCAGGAAATCATTGGTTTCGTCATCGGCTCCATCTCCAGCGTGTTGTACCTGCTCTCCCGGCTACCTCAGATCCACACCAACGTGAGCCTCCAGCAGGGGCTGGGTGGGGGCAAGTAGAGGAGAGCCGGCCTGGCCACCTGGGCCCTCTGGGCTAAGGAGTAGCACAGCATAGGAGCCTTGGTTCAGAAAGTCTGGGCTACTCCCGCTGTTGGCTTGGGCAAGTTAATCCAATCTCCGAGCCTCCATTTCTGCTTCTGGAAAATGGGCGTGGTGTGGCCTGCCAGCCAGGCTACAAGAGACCCATGTGTGTCTTGGAGTGGGAGGTCAGGAAGGTGAGGGACTGAGCTTGGAGGCCTGAGGGGAGAGGAGAAGCTGGGGAGTCAGGGAGGGGAGGCTTGCTGGGCAGCTAGAGCTAGGGGTGCAATGCAGGGTGGCGTGGGGCCAGCAGGCCTGGCACAGCCACAGTCTCCTGTGGACCTGGGCAGGGGCCTGGGAGGGCTTATCTGTGGGTGGGAGGAGGCTCTTCTGTGTGTCGGGCCCATGTCCCTGGGCACCCAGGGAAAGACTGGCTCAGAGCAGGTGCACTGTGGTGGGGCAGGTGGACATGTGGACAGTTACAATCCGGAGTGACAAGAGGCCTGTTCGAGGTCTCTGACCTGAATTCCTCCTGCCCCAGTTCCTCCGGAAGTCCACCCAGGGGATCTCCTACTCACTGTTCGCGCTGGTGATGCTGGGGAACACGCTGTATGGGCTGAGCGTGCTGCTAAAAAACCCCGAGGAGGGCCAGAGTGAGGGCAGCTACCTGCTGCACCACCTGCCCTGGCTTGTGGGCAGCCTGGGCGTGCTGCTGCTGGACACCATTGTATCCTTCAGGGCGTGTGGGGCAGATGGTGGGGTGTGGGCAAGGAAGCCCCTGCCTGCACAAAGCGTCAGCACTCATCCATCTCTTCCTCCCTTCATCTGTCCCTCCCTCCCTCCCTCCATCCGTTCACTCAGTCGTGCACACCTCCTGTGTGCCGGGCACCCAGCTGGACCCTGGAGCCATGAGTGAGCAAGAACAGCCATGAGTGCCTCAGAAGCTTACAGCCCAGCGAGGTGCAGAGAGGACACAACATTATCATCAAAGAATTACTTCATTGCAGTGGCACCAAGTGCTGCAGAGAAAAACGACAAGAGCGTCTAGCCAGGGACTGTCCTGGTTAGAGGGGCAGCAAAAGCCCCTATAAGTCTCATTGAACCTGTGACTTGACAGAGAAGAAGTTAGTCAGGCTAAGGCAGGAGAGGAATGTTCCAGGCTGTGCAGACGAAAGCTGGAGTGTGGAGACACACATGACTTGGTCAGACAAACCTGGGTTCAAATCCTGGCTCCTCCCCTGCTTCCTAGCTGTGTGACACAGGGCACACTGTCAACCTCTCTGTGCTGCTGTGTCTTCACCTCAGTTAACAGCCGCCGTCTCGTCAGGATATTGTGTAAGACAAGGTATCTGGAAACACTCCCCACAGGACCCCGTTTTCAGTGAGGGCTCAGGAAGTGTTTGCGGAATGGCTGGACAGAGCATTACCTGGGTCTCATTTGGGAGAACAGAAACATGGCGTTTGTTTTAATATTTGCTAAGTCCCTGCTGGGCGCAGGGGGAGGTGAAAGTTTAGGCTCTGGTGCCCCAAAATGGCCCAGCCACCTGGAAGGCTCCAGGATGCCACAGGGTGAGAGGAAGCGAAGATCCTGGGCTAGGGTCAAGGGAGGCTGCCCATGGGAGGGAGAAGTCGGTGCCAGGCTTGGGGACAGATGGAGCTTGGTTGGGCTTGAGGAGCCGGGCAGGCGTTCTGAGTGGAGGGCACAGCTAAGGTAGAGGCTGGGAGGTTATGGCTGGCCCTTCCCACCTGCAGCGTGGGGGTGGGAGGGAGGGGAGAGGGAGGCAACTCCCAGGAGTCGAGGGCCCCCAGGGGCAGGTCCAACCCAGTCTCTGCTCAGCTTGGCCTTAACAGCAGCACCCCCAGATCTCCATCCAGTTCCTGGTGTACAGGCGCAGCACCGCCACCTCGGAGCTTGAGCCCCTCCTCCTCCCCAGCTGACCAGAGCCAGGCTGAGCGCAGGAGGACAGGCACCACCGGATGCCACACCAGGCAGGGGGAGGTGTGGACAGTGATGGTACCGCGGCCCTGCATCAGCCTGTGGGTGGCCTCTGGATCCTCCATGGACCGAACCATCCCCCCCGGAACACACCTTCAGGTAGACCCTGAAGCCTCGAGGCCGGGGCTGGAGCAGAGACCCCAGGGCCTCTCAGGAGACAGTGAGGCTGCCCCTCCTACCACCTACCTCATTCTGCCTACTCACCCCAGGGGCCACAGCCACAGCCTGCTGGACTCAGGACTGTCCTGTCAACTCCAGACAACCGAGTAAACAGGCCAGGCGCGGTGGCTCACACCTGTAATCCTAGCACTTTGGGAGGCCAAAGCGGGTGGACCACTTGACGTCTGTAGTTTGAGACCAGCCTGGCCAACATGGTGAAACCCCGTCTCTACTAAAAATACAAAAATTAGCCAGGTGTGGTGGCACACATCTGTAGTCCCAGCTACTTGGGAGGCTGAGGCAGGAGAATTGTTTGAACCTAGGAGACAGAGGTTGCAGTGAGCTGAGATCGCACCACTGCACTCCAGCCTGGGTGACAGAGCGAGACTCCGTCTCAAAAAAATAAAAAAGATAACCGAGGAAACGGTACCTCCCCACAAGACCTGCTTCTGTTGCTCCTTCCCCAAGGTGCTGAGGGATCGGGGCTGCTCTGGGGACCAGCAGAGGATGTGGATGGGGATTCAGGATGAGCCGAGCAGAGGGGACCGCATCTGCCTGCAGCCCTGGCCCAGCCTCCTGGGGCCTCTGGTTTCTATAGCCTGCTTCTCTGGGCCCTCTCCTAACAGGCCCCACACCTCACTGTGGGAACATAGCAGGGAGAGTGACTCCCCACAAGGAGCCTGCCCGTTGGTGTTCAGGAAGAAGCAAAATGGTTAAGGTTCTGTTGGATCTGGGTTCTGCATCGCAGTTCCTCGGTGCCTAGCTTACCTCATCTGTGAAATGGACAGTACTGTCATTTCCTGTGTCCTTTCAAGGATTACGTAAGATGCTGACATTATGGAGTTTAGCCCCAGATCTGGCACATAGTAAGGGCTCAATAAAGGTTAGTTTTGAGGACTTTTAGTTGGAGAAGAGGAGCAACCAGATCTCCTTGGAGATCAGGGAGAGCCTCCTGGAGGAGGTGATAGGTCAGAGGGATGAGCGGGAGATATCAGAGGGAAAGAGGATTGAAGGCAGGAGGAAGAAGTGGTGGGTACAGAAGCAAGGTGGGAGAGTGGAGAGGAGGGCAGGGCTGAGCCCCAAGTGCTTCCTGGACCCGCAAACTCAGTATTGTCCAGACCCTGTTTGTTTTATTTTTTAAGTTTTTTAGCCCAGGCTGGAGTACAGTGGTGCGATCATAGCTCACTGCAGCCTCGAACTCCTAGGTTCCAGGGATCCTCCTGCTCAGCCTTCCGAGGAGCTGGGACTACAGATGCACCACCACGCCTGGCTCCAGACTCTGTTCTGAATCCACTTTCCTGGGGGTCATGACCCTCAGGTGCCTGGAGCACAGAGACGCCAGCTCCCCACCTTGCTGGCCTGATCTCACCCCACACACCCAACCCTAGCTGTGGAAAACCAGAACCAGGGACCTGGGGCATCTGGTGGGGTAGTCTTGGGGAGAGACGCTGCGCCCTAGAGTGAGCCTTGCCTTTAGAATCTTCCCTTCCCAGCCCCGGAGAAGGGAAACGGCGCCATGGCCGTCCTGGTGCTGCGGATCCTTGGTGAGCGCAGCCCTCCACTCGGCCTTTGCTGTGTCAGACACCGGGGCTGTGGTGAACCAGCTCCAAGGCCCTGCCTTCCGGGAGAGGAGATGGTTACCATGACCAGACGGTAGAAAGGTCAGGAAATGAGCAGATGAGACCAGCCCCAGGAGGGTCAATCAGGGAAGACTTCTCAGAGGAGTGGCCTTTGAGCTGGATCTTGAAGGCAGAGGGGAGGGCAATTCAGGAAAAGGGAGAGGCAGGTACAGAGGCCTGGAGGTGGGTGTCTCGGCTGCTTACAAGGAGCCTTGAAAGCCACACCAGTGCCAAGGACAAGGTCCTGGGGCACACCCAGTAGCAGCCCAGCAGCAGGTGATGGGGTTTGGTCAGGGAAAGAGCCTTTTGCTAGAGAGAGGAGGCAAGGCACACCTCTGAGACCCAGGTGGGCAGAGAGGGCCAGTCTCCCTTGCCCTGTCCTAGGGGCTACCCAGGGAGCCCAGGATGCCATCTGGCATGCGGCTGTTAGTTTCACACTTGCTATGTGTGGGCTGCGCCGCCTGCCATCAGTGCGCGAGATCTCCCCATCTTCACAGCCAGCTCTGAGATGGGGGAGTTTTTATTTTTTTTTGACACAGAGTCTTGCTCTGTCGCCCAGGCTGGAGTGCAATGGCGTGATCTCAGCTCACTGCAACCTCTGCCTCCCGGGTTCAAGCGATTCTCCTGCCTCAACCTCCCGAGTAGCTGGGATTACAGGTGCCTGCCGCCACACTCAGCTAATTTTTGTATTTTTAGTAGAGACGGGGTTTCACCATGTTGGCCAGGCTGGTCTCGAACTCCTGACCTCAGGTGATCTGCTTGCCTCAGCCTCCCAAAGTGCTGGGATTACAGGTGTGCCACCGCGCCTGGCCAAGATGGGAGTATTCTTATGGCCATTTTACAGATGGGAAAACAGGCTCAGTGCAATTGAGCAACTTGCCCAGCTAGGAGCAGCAGCAACACGAGGCCCTCCAGCTCCAGGAGCCACCCCATACCTGGCCAACATTGGCGACCCGTGTCCCCTTCCTCCATCCTTGCTGGGGGCCCATGGCTCGTGGCAGTTCAGCCTCACCCTCAGGAGTGGCCCGAACCCTGCTGGACCCAGGCTCCCTTCTCACCATCCTGAACAGCGACTTTCCTGAGCCTCTGGCCCTGCCGAGATTTCAGGTTAAGTTACCCCCAGGCCCCAAGCCCCAGCTTGCCCTGGCCTGTGCCTGCCTCAGGTGCCAGCCAGATATCTCGCTCCACCTGGGTCTGGGACCTGGCTCCACACCAGTTACCTGGGACCAGTGGGTGCCCTTTCAGCCTGAAGATCTGGGGGCACAGTATGGCCACATGAGCCCCAAGTGTAGTCCTGAACTGGGGCCGGGTGAGGAAGAGTGAGATGGGATAACATAGCCCCTGCCTGGCAGCCCTTTTCTGATGGGGTGACATAATCCCTTCCTCCTGGGAAACACCAGCTTTTGGGCTGATAGCACTTTCAGGCAGGAGCTATGGTTCATTCCTCAGGAGGCCTCCAATCTGATGGGGAAGACATGGCCCCTCCCCCTGGGGAGTGCCCTGTATGATGGAGGCGATACAGCCCCTACCCTCAGAGCACCTGGCTTGCAGCTCATCCAAACTTGTCTCCTCTCCCTTGGAGGCCTCATTCCAGCACCCCAAGTAGGATTCAAACTGTTGGGGCTGGAAGAACTTGGTGGCCTGGGTCCCTGGAGCACTGTTGTAGGAGCTGGTGACATTCAGATGCTGGAGGCAGGTGGTGGGGAGCACAGACTTTGTGTCCTGCACACTGAGCTCCAAGTGTGCCCCAGCCACTGTGAGCCTTGTGACTTGAGCAGACATCTGAAGCCGTTTCTTCATCCCATGAGACCAATAACACCATCTGCCTCAGAACATAGCCGCGATCAAGATGAGCACGGAGGCTTGTGTCCCGGCACCTGGCACACAGTAAGTGCCTGGTAAATAAACAATGGCTATATTTGCTTGTCATCAGGGGGCTTACCAATGCCTGGAACCTCCCCCAGGTTCCTCCCAAAGAGAAGGGCCAAGGCCGGGCACGGTAGTTCACACCTGGAATCCCAGCACTTTGGGAGGCTGAGGCAGAAGGATCACTTGAGCCAAGGAGTTCAAGACCAGCTTGGGCAACATAGCAAGACCCCATCTCTACAAAAATTTAAAAAATTACAATGAAGGTGAATCTCATCAATGGGATTCTGCCATACTGATGGGGCCATGTTTGCTGATGGTGGGCAAACATGTTACCAAGTTAAACACCTCCGCAGGTGGCTTCCCCTTCTCCCTGGCTTACACCTCCTGCTCCTTCCTGTAGGTCATGGGATGGCAGGATGCTCATCTCCAGGTGTGGCCTGAAGGGGAAAGTGTGGACATTTTGGTGTGGTCAAGGAAATGGAACCACACTTACCAGTTGCCCTTGTCCAGGAAGGGCTGGCTCCCTTAGGATGCCCACATGGAGCATGAGGCTGGGCCAGGCACCCCCAGAGGTCCCCGCCTTGGCAGGTTCTGTTTTACCTGTTGAATGAGACACTGTATGGGGAAGTGACATGCGCAGTGCCTGGCCCAGTGCTGTGCACACACGCTGCTTCGCTTCCTCAGGTTCCGGGGATGGGATGGGACAGAAAAGCTGGTTGCTTAGCTGGTGGCATTGTCCAGCAAAGCAGAAGGGATGGTCCTGGCAGCCCTGTGCTCAGCACTAGACCCCACGCCCTCCCTGGCTCTCTGAGCCCCAAGGTCCCATTGGTTATCAAACCTGGTTTTTTGTTTTTGTTTTGAGACAGAGTCACTCCGTCACCCAGGCTGGAGTGCAGTGGTACGATCTTGGCTTACTGCAGCCTCCACCTCCTGGGCTCAAGTGATCCTCCCACTTGAATGCCACCATGCCCGGCTGACTTTTGTATTTTTGGTAGAGATGGGGTTTCGCCATGTTGCCCAGCAGGCTGTTCTCAAAAGTCTAAGCTCAAGCGATCCTCCCACCTCGCCTTCCCAAATTTGCTGGGATTCCAGGGTTTTTGAAGCCACAGCCAAGACAACATGGCCTTCCATTCCTGAAGCTGAGGAAGGGGAGAAAGCCACAACCTTCACCACTTTCCACCCTTTCTGTCTGTCTGACTTGACTTTCATCAGAGCTGAATGGCGGGACCCCAGAGGTGCCAGGTGACAGCCAGGTGCAGAGCCACAACTACCCCAGATGGTAAAGCTTTAAACTGATCCACTGGCCAGGTGAGGCAACTCACACCTGGAATCCCAGCACTTGGGGAGGCTGAGGCAGGTGGATCGCTTGAAGCCAGGAGTTCAAGACCAGCCTGGGCAACATGGTGAAACCCGGCCTCTACTAAAAATACAAAAGTTAGCTGGGCGTGATGGCTTACACCTGTAATCCTAGCACTTTGGGAGACCAAGCTGGGGGGAATCGCTTGAAGCCAGGAGTTTGAGACCAGCCTGGGCAACAGGGTGAGATCCCCGTCTGTACAAAAACAAATAAAAAAACCCAAGTGGTAGTGAGGGTCCCTGTGGAAGATTCTAGATAGCAGAGCAAGATCAGGCCTGGCATACATCACAGTCACAATTTCTGGGTTTCAAGCATTATTTTTGGTTCCAGGATTGTACAGCTGATGAAAGTGACAGCTCAAGGAGCAGCTGGTGGGTTTCCTGAAGGGAAGTCCCCTGAGAGGAGAGCGGGCCTGAGCCTCCAGGGGTGACTCTCAGGTGAGTCAGTCCATTCCACCTCCGCAGTTCTGTGGAATCACCACTGGCGTGCACAGCAGCTCCCAGCCTAGCAGTCTCTGCTGCAGGACAGCAGGCCTCTGCTGTGACGTTCCGGGTGTGCCTGTCTCACTGACTTCAGGGGTGACTGTTTTTCCCTTTCGACCTCAGTTCCTCTGATGTGTCCAAGGAAAGGCATTTTCCATTTGTCCAGTTTCTTCTTGAAGTGACAACTGCCAAAGATTATTTGCTTGGCCAGACTTTAGTCAGGCTCCTGAACCTTCCCCTAGGCCCACCTGTGTGCCCTTGTAAAACCCAGTTTCAGCAATCCCTTGCTAAGTCAATTTTACAAGAGCGGCCATCCTTAATTTTTTTTTTTGAGACAGGATCTCACTGTCTCCCAGGCTGGAGTACAGTGGTACAATCTCGGCTCACTGCAGCCTCAACCTCCCAGGCTCAAGTGATCCTCCCAACTCAGCCTCCCAAGTAGCTGGGACCACAGGTGCACACCACCACGCCTGGTTTGTATTTTTTGTAGAGGTGGGGTCTATGTTGCCCAGGCTAGTCTCGAAGCCCTGGGCTCAAGCCATCCTCCCAACTTGGTCTCCTAAAGTGCTGGGATTGTAGGCGTGAGCCACCGCACCTGGCCTCATCCTCCACCCCTGCCCTCAGGTGATGTCTGGTCACCCTGGCCTGTCTTTAGCAAGAATCCTATTAGCTGTGTTTGGCCAGAAGGCCCCTGACCCCTGAGGTTTCCTCTGAGTCACTTTCCACTCACTGCTCCCCTCTGCTCCTTGGCTCTAATCCCCACCTACCCGTGCTGCTGCACTCAGAGTTGAGCCCAGTTTCTCTCCCCTCATCCACAAGACCCCACTGCAGTGGCCCCTGTACCTACCTTAATGGTCCTGGATAAAACTTTACCATGAAACAATGAAAAGCAAAACGTTTGTTTTTCCAGCCCCTTCTGTGTGCCAGGCACGTTGCCAACATGACCCCGGGAGGCTGCAGCACCCGTGTGCCCATGGGGAACGGCTCACTGGGCCCTTCTGTGTGCCAGGCACCTTGCTAACATGACCCGGGAGGCTGCAGCACCCGTGTGCCCACGGGGAATGGCTCGCTGGGTGCGTCCCCTCATGGCTCACGGCTGGAGTGTGCCTGCGTTCTCCACCTGGCACTAGGAACTCAGGGGGCAGGGGCTTCTCTGCTGTCTGTATGCCATAGCACTTGCACCTCCATAAAGATACTGCATCGGCCGAATGCAGTGGCTCACACCTGTAATCCCAGTACTTTGGGAGGCCGAGGCGGGTGGGTCACCTGAGATCGGGAGCTCGAGACCAGCCTGACCAAGGAGAAACCCCGTCTCTACTAAAAATACATTAGCTGGGCATAGTGGCACATGCCTGTAATGCCAGCTACCGAGGAGGCTGAGGCAGGAGAATCGCTTGAACCTGGGAGGCAGAGGTTACAGTGAGCCAAGATTGTGCAATTGCACTCCAGCCTGGGCAACAAGAGAAAAAAAAAAAAAAAAAAAAAAAGATGCTGCGTCAGACCCAGGGACCTCCAACAGGTGGACTGGCCAGGGTGTGGAGCCTGCTGATTGGCCACGGACAGATGGGGGGATGGTCTCAGCAGGGACTTTGAGATCTGCTTCAGATCTTCCCTGGGGCATTTTGGAGGGGAGAAGGCAGAGTCTGTGGCTCATGTACAGCCTTGGCTGTTATTGCAACTGAGCCTCGGCTGCCTCACATTTGCACTAGGCAGTGGGAAGGTGGCAGGTGGTGCATGGGGAGGTGCGTGCGGCGGCGCCAGAACAGTGCTGGTGCCTCTGCCCTCCGACGGCGGAGAGCAGAAAGGGACAGGGACCCTGGACCTTATCACATACCTGGTGTGTTTTCAGGGCGGCGGGGCTGGGGACCGGACACTTCCTTGCTGCCGTGAGCGGGGCCCACGCACGTCCCCACTTGGAGCCAGCGCACGGCCACGGCCACACGCGCTTGGAAAGTGAGGCCGGCGAGAAGGAACACAGAAGGCCAGCGCTAACTGCGTCCCAGTTTCTTTTTATTGATTTTTTTTTCTTTTCTTTTTTTAAGTATGGAGGCTCAAGTATAAGATGATTTTTTTCTTAAGCTTTACAAAAAAACAAAATAAAACAAAAACCTCCTTTTGCATTCCATAGAAATTGACAGAAAAGCACCTGGCCGGAAGAGCGGAACGGTCGGCAGCCCCCCCTAGCCCCCACCCCGCGGCCTCCGTGGGACGGGCCAGTCTGCACAGGACGGCACGGAGGGCCACCTCTGCTCCCGGAGCTGTCCCCTGTCCCCACGACCCCCAACCCCAAGCAACTCCCAAACACACACGGAATAAGATTTCCAGTTTTTCTTCTCTCTTTCACACACCACAGTTAGTTCATAAAATTTTTTTTGTTTTACATTTTTTACACCAATGTAACAAAAAGGTGGGAGGGAAGGGAGGCTGGCAGACAGTGGATTTTATGCCTATAAATGGGGGGACAGGGAGGAAGACGGGGGTCCCGGGTGAACAAAAACCACAACGGTCTCTATGGAAATGTGGAGAGAACTGAGAGCGAGGTGTGGCAGAAGCAGGCTCGGAGCCAGAGGAGGGTGGCTATCAGCTTTATTCTCAGGGAGAGATGGCGCTGTGCGGTCAATGATGCAGCTGTTATGTGACCTGTCGGGGAGGGAAGGGATGAGAGGAGGGAGCAGAAAACGAGTTTTCTAAGAAAGGAATCTAACGAGTGCACGGCGTGTCTGGTTAGCCTGAAGCAGAGGTTTAGCATTGCTGCTTTCTCTTCAAAGCCTCCACCAGGTCATTCTTCAGAGCTTCTTGTTTTGATTTGTCTGCAAAAGTCTGCACAGACCTGCGAGGGAGGAAAGGCGTTATCAGCAGATTGAACAGGGACTGGTGAGGAGGTGGAGGCCTGGGGGCCACCATGCCAGTGCTTGGCTGATTTGCTGCATGGACCCGCCTCCTGGGGTGAGGCTCTGGGTCACTGGGCTGGGCATCTGCCCCTCTGAGAGGGGCGAAGGGGCACATGGCCGAGACCTGCACCCTCTGCACCTTGCCAGGCCCTGTGAGGGTGGCATATGGCTTACAGGGACAGGTGCTCATCTCTGCCCCTGGCCACCGGTGACCCAGCCATAGTCCCTAGAACCCTAAGTTCACTCCTCTGTGTGTAGGCCCCCATGTCACCCTAAGCCACAAGGTGGCTTCTGGGCTTCCAAACACAATGCAACAAAGCCCCTCTGCTTCAGAACAGCTACCCTGGGTTGCTGGCTGGGGACTCAGGCCAGGGGCTAAGAGGGGAGGACTCTGGGGCCAGGCGGGTTCCTCTATAAAAGCTTCCCCCTCGCCCAGGCCCTGCCCAGCAGAAGAGCCTCATTCCTCACCCCACAAGTACAAGGTGCAGCGTTATCCCACCCCTGGGAGTGGGTAAGAACCAGTGTCTCCACGTGTCTGAGCACACTGTGTTCATGGCCTATGCAGCAGGTGCTTTCAGGCCACTGCTGTGAGGCACCATCCGCTGTTAACTTGGCCCAGAAAACCCCTCAGCCTGGATTACAAAGGGCGGCACAGGACAGCCAAGTGTCCCTGGTATCCCTGCTGTCAAATTCTGGATTTGTAGGGAAACGTTCAGGGTGACCGCATGCACGTATGTGTGGGGACGCTCATCAACAAAGCCAGAAACAATGAAGGCTTATGGAGATTTCACAGTTTACAAAACACCTATCACATATATTATCTCATTTAATTCTCACGGGCATCCTGGGGAAGTCTGAACTATCAACCCGGCCGGATGTGGTGGCTCAAGCCTGTAATCCCAGCACTTTGGGAGGCCAAGGCGGGAGGATCATTTAAGGCCAGGAGTTCGAGACCAGCCTGGGCAACATAGTGAGACCCCCCCCCATCTCTACAATGACAACAACAAAAAGCGAAGTCAAGGCTTAAAAAAAAAAAAGCTATCAACCCAATTTACAGATGAGGAAACTGAGGCTCAGAGGAATGCCCCTCTAGCAATTCTTTAATCATTTTGTCAAATTTACCCAACATAATGTTTAGGCAAGGACTTCCTAAATGTAGGTTTTGTAACAGTTTAGAAGCAGTGGAAAGAGTGGGTAGAGGGCTGCTCAAGAAGAGTTATACGGAGAGTGCACTCAGCCGGACTCTCACGTTTGATTCACACCAGCCATGGGAAGGAATAATCAGAAAAATCAATCCCCAAAAGCAAAAATAGGCAAATGGAAGTGAAGCAGGGCCCAGGAGAAGCAACAGCACCCAGATTGAGTTCTGGCTACCGAATCCCTACAAGTCACAGGAAGAGCCCTCAAAATACTCAGCAGGTGCTGTAAGACAAGACCTGGAAGCAAGCTGCATACAACTGAAAAAATTCCCAGGAGAAACACAGACATTTGGTTCATGCTGGGGAAATACACGTTTCTGAGTATCTTCTTGGGACTGTCCCTGGCTCTGCGGCGGCCAAAGGCATCAGCCCCCACGGCCCTCAGGCTCCAAATCTCAGCTGATTCCCCAGGGGCTTCTTGCCAAGCTCACAGCGGGAGGTCAACATGGCCAGCGGGAGACGCGGCGGGCAAAGCAGCAGCGTACAGGACCCCTAGCCTGGGTGGTCACTTCCTTCTGGGAAGGAAGAGCCAAGCCTGCCAGGTCTTGGCTGGACCGCACGTAGGAGAAAGTTCCAGAGCCAGAATCAAGTTAGACACAGGAAGTTAGAAGTGAAATGGTGGAAGGCGGAAGGAGCAGGGGGCTTATTTAAGGGACAATGCTTGGTAAGGTCATGGCCAAACAACCTCGAATCAGCGCTTGGAGACAGTGCTCGACTCTGTGGGAGGGAGGAGTCGTCCTGAGCAGACCTGGCTGTCAGGGTTTCTATGCCAGGACACCCCCGGTGGACGGCCAGGGAACTGCACCATCACGGTGTATCTTAAAAAGGGTTTTTTCTCAGTGCCATGATGGAAATGCCTGATGGCCACATTGTGAGGCTGACCAGAGTCTTGGGCCTTAAGTTGGCACACACAGACCAGACTGCTGCACTTAAGTCCCACGGCCTCGGAAAAGCAGCTCCGCCTGGTTTTCTAAGTGCCTGACCCCACCTCCACCTTGGAAAGCCTGCTGCACCCCTTCTGGGGTGGGCCTTCAGTGCGGAGCCCCTGGACCTGGGCTCTGCAGCACCAGCTGGCAGGGTTCCAAATGCCTTCTTTCTACAAACAAGTTTCCCTCCTGCTCTCCAGGGATGCTGCCTCCTTCCCTACATCTGGATCTGTCACAAGCTCAAGTCATGGTTCTTGGCCATTACCAACAAGCAAGACTATTTTCCTTTCCATCAGCGTAACCTGTTTAAAGGAACAGCTGCAGCTCATTAGGGGCGGAAGGTTATGCTGGTTGTGGCCGAGTCGGTACTGGGCGTCCAGGCAGCTCCAGCAGAGCATCGGAGCCGGCCGGGGTGTAGTCCAGCCCCGACTCTGCCCTCCAACCCCAGAGACGCAGAGATCAGAGAGTGAGGTCACCCCTTCCAAGCCAGCTAGCCCTGGACAGCCAATGTGCCACTGAGCGGGGGGAGTGGGGGCTTATTTGGCTTCTGGGATCCCTGCATCAGCATCAGAGGCTCCTCTGAAGCATGCAGGGGTGGATGGCAGGCAGACCCCTGCCCTAGGGACAGTCAGGCCGGTGCACACAAGTGGCTGCTGCTGGAGAGGCAGCATCCGTCCCTTGGCCTGGGCTTCTTCAGAAGCAAAAGCCAAAAAATCAGCCGTCTTCCCCACACTCAGCCTCCACCCAGAGTGGAAAGCACACACACGTGATAGGTGCCATGTTACATGGGGCCGAGGCTACACGGGAATGTGGCTGCGCACCGGCCGGGAGCACACGTGGGGGTTAGTGGTGGTTTAAATGGCCGCGCAGCAGCAGCTGGACCGGCAGGGTCTCAGCGGGTTGGTGAGTCCTGTTTTAGTGGGGACGGTCTCGCAGCTCTCAGGCAGGGTACCTGGATCGGCTTAATTATCAGGCTGGATGTAGATCTGGCGCTGGGTCAGCACTTGAGAGAGCTCCCTCTGCAACTGCTTAAACTTTTGGTTGTCAGGGATAGCATCAATAGATCTACAGAGAGTGTTCAAGATGAGTGGAGTGGGAGGGAAGAGAACGACGAGA
Source organism: Hylobates moloch (assembly GCF_009828535.3). Lineage (NCBI taxonomy): Eukaryota > Metazoa > Chordata > Mammalia > Primates > Hylobatidae > Hylobates > Hylobates moloch. Next base: position 17,973,444 of record NW_026652284.1, read on the forward strand.
AGCCAGGAACGCAGGGGGCCACAGCTGAGGAGGAAATTCAGGGACACCCACGAGGCAGAAGGGGGGATGCCGCGGCGGCTCTGCGCTGTGGAGTGCTATCGCCACTGCAGAGGCCCACGCTGGCGGTGGTCGTGGTATTCAGGGATCGCCACCACCACCCGCAGGCTCTTCTGCTGCTCTCCCCCACTTCCCAGCCACTGCCTGGGGACTGCAGGTTGGCTGGGCGGGAAAGTGTGTTTGGTGTATCGGGCAGTGGCTGCGGGTGGCACGCCTAACGCCAGGGACCACTGGGCTCTGACCCTGTCACAGGTCATGAAGACCAAGCCTCCCCCAGGTGGGCAGGAGATCAGAAGACAAGGGTCCAAAGAGGACTCCTCCTGTTTTAAAACTGTAAAGCAGGTGACTGAAATCTGTTGCCCACCCCAGTCCACGAGCTGGGGCAGCCCCAGGACTGCAACCTGCCTCTCGTCTGGGCTGGGCTGGGCTGTGAGAGCTACGCCATGGCAGTGGGTGAGAGGGCTGGCCGCTAAGGGCATAGCACAGCCCGACTCACACAGTGCTGCTGGACTGCAGAGCGTGTTCTAGATTCATCATCTCAGCCGACCCTGCCTCCTCGACTGTACAAGGGCCTCTGCGAGGAGTGCCAGAGGCCATGCAGCTCGGGATGACAGAGCTTAGGGGAGATCCCGGCCTCCTGACTCCAAGGCCAGTGCTCACTCCACAGTCGTCTACTGCCCCCAGCTGGGCTCTGGCCTCATGTCAGAGGCCTGCCTTCTGCTCTGTCCGCTATAGACCTGGAGGGTCCAGAGAGCCCCCAGCTTTTGTTCAGGCTGACACTGCAGAGCTGAGGGCACGAGGTGGGTGGGATGGTGCAGGCCACTGGCCACTGGCAGCAGAGCCCCAGCAGAGGACATCAGAGAGGCTGGGGCCCCCTGAGAACGCCCAGGCTGAGGGCCCTGCCTGCATGTGGCGTCAGAGAGGCTGGGGCCCCCTGAGAACGCCCAGGCTGAGGGCCCTGCCTGCATGTTGTGCTCTGCTGTCTTGGAGAGCAGGCCAGCCAGAGGCGGCCGGGCTGCCCAGAATGTGGTGTCATGGCTCCCCTAGGCCCAGGCTGGAGGGTGGGGAGATTTCTGAGCGGGGACTGACAAACTGCAGGGCTGAGGAGGCTCCAGGAGCAAGGGCACCAATGGCTGTTAAGGGTGAACATGCCCCAGAAAACAAACGGTGCAGGTAGGGACCGACAGCTGCTACAGAGTGTGCAGATGACACATCAGGATTTTACTTTCCAAAATCAGCATCATCATCATCCCAGCAGAGGGGCACTGCAGCCTACCAATGAGGACACCGAGGCCCAAGACCACACAGCTAGTAACTGGCAGAGCCAGGGTTCAAATCCCTCTTTCTGCTTCTAAACCTTGTGCTTTCTGGTACATTACCTCAGCCCGTTGACAATATCCTTTGTTTTTCCAAAGTAGATCTCGTTCAGCGTACTTCTGATTTTATTTTCCATGTCCTGGAAGGGAAGTTGGTCAGCGCAGTGGCAAACAGTCAGGAACCCTGAAGCCCACACCCTCCCTCCGCCCGCCAACCCTGCAGTCCCCACTGTGGCCACTGAAGGGCGGCACACGCCTGCTCTGGGGCATCGGTGAGCAAGCTCCAGGCTGCCAAGACCCCACCTGCCATCTGTGCTCCAGGCACCTTCCCGTCCACAGGCAGGGAGGAAGCCACTACCCAGGGATTGGTGGCCAACTCTGCCCATGCCTGGGAGATGGTCTAAACCACATCACCACCCCTCAGGCTCCCATTTTGTGAACAATTCTGTGAAACCGGAGAGCACCTCCATGCCCTCCCAAACAACGTGGTGACAGGAGGGCCAAGGCAGCTGCAACTGAAGCCACACCAGGGCCCACTGGCATTCCTGGGATCTGCTTCCTCTCCCAGCGCAGGGCCTCAACCCAGGCGATCAGGGGAGACAAGACCTAGTGCGCCCCAGAGCCAGCGCCTCAGCAGTCTTCTGGGAGCCCAGGTCTGGGGGTGGAGCAGGAGGTGGCCCTGAAGCTGGAGCCTGCTGGCATCCAAATCAGAGGCTCCGAAAATATGAGGCCTGGGCAAAATCCGGGAAGCGCTCTGCTGGCTGCTGTGGAGCTGAGAGAAAGCAGCAGAGAAGGAGGCCAGCACAGCGGCTCCAGGGGTGCAGTGTTACTGCCGTGGGTCAACGCAGGAGCCAGCCAGAGCCCAGGCCACTCACCTCTACCAGGCGCCCGATGTTGGCTATGTGTGGGGAGCAGTCACTCACAGTTTCATCTTTCTCCATCTGCAAAAGACAGAAACATTCCAAGTCAGAGAAAGCCAGAGCTTTCTGAGAACGGCAGACAGCCCAGCCCACCTCCATAGTCTGCAAAGAGCCCATTGTTCTCACCGTGGAGCCAGCTGCAGGTATGACAAGGCCACTTTTGCAGCCTGGGAACTGAAGCACAAACTGACTTCAGTTTCAGACCAAAAAGAGCCCAGCGGGCAGAAGCCCCGAGTCCCCACTTCCATGGAAGAAGATTTTGCTGCTGTCCGTGGTAGAGCAGGCAGATGCCCAGAGCCACAGCAGGGAGGGCGGAGCCAGCGGCCCTTGGCAGGCACCGGCTTACCCGAGCCACTTGGAGAAGACTCGCTCGGTTTGTCTTCAGGCCTCTACTGGCAGGCCCAGGCCCACACTGGGCTATCCACCCCAGGTTCAGGGCCTGACACTGCAGGGGAAGCTTCTGTGCTGCTGCTGCGCCCTGACGCTCCCGAATGGCGGCTTTGGGGTGCCATCTGCTGCCGTCTCGGGGAGGGACAGACAACCTCTGACAGAGACTCCAGGCCAGAGGGATTCAGTGGCTCCTCCTAGTCATGCAGGTGGCAATGGCAGAGCCTGGGTCAAGCCCTTCCTCGCGCCGGGGCCTGTTCGTTCTACTCTGCGAGGGGAGTTTAAGCAAGAGAGTCTCAATACAGACTCTGAGGTTATGAGGGGGGCGACAGCACTCAAGCCCCATCTCCTCTTCCCCAGCCCAGGAAGAGCTGGCTCTGACCCAATCATCTCAACTCGGAGGAGGGAGGAAATGGAGGCAGGTTAGGGAAGAAGGAATTCGGCACTTTCCCCCGAATTTTTTTCTTATCTGAAGCCTTATTTCCCTGACAAGAATATAAATTCTTTAAGGAGAGATGTGCCTGTCTCATAACTCACAGGGTACCTGGGAGAGTGCTAGGCACACAAATGCTCAACGTTACTGCACTGAAAATAAGAACACGCAGCTACCATGACTGATGTTGTTGAAATAAAATGTGGAAGCTGAAATAAATAATCAAGAAAGAGGAAGAAAAGAACAGCATCAGAAAGGGTAGAGTTCAAAATGAGTTCAGGCCCGTGGAAGAAAAACCGGCAAAGGCGGGTTCCTCTCTTTGGAACCAGAAGAACAGGGTGGAGTCTGGGGGGAGATACTGCCTCAGAGGGTACGGGCTCTGTTGCTTCTCACCTATTTCTACATCTCCTCATCAGGGAGATTGACTTTCAGGCTGCGAAAGGTGGAACCAACCTGGTTAAGAGGGGGTGAGCAGAGGGCAGGAGAGAACCAAGCCACTTTAAACGACCAGGCTTCCAGGTTCAGGCAAACCCGACCTGTGATTGCAATCCTTGACGCTGGGGGGCAGCAGCACTGACCCGACTTTTGTCTATTTTTTTTTTTTTTTTTTTGGGACGAGGTTTTCCCTTTGTCACCCCGGGTGGGGTGCAATGGTGCAATCTCGGGCCCCCGCCAACCTCTGCCCCCCAGGTTCAGTGTTTTCCCTTTCCCTGGCCCCCCCGTTTGCCGGGTTTTAGGGGTCCCCCCCCCATGCCGGTTTTTTTTTTTTTTTTTTTTTGTATTTTTAGTAGAGATGGGGTTTTGCCATGTTGGCCAGGCTGGTCTTGAACTTCTGACCTCAGGTGATCCACCTGTCTTGGCCTCCCAAAGTGCTGGGATTACAGGTGTAAGCCACTGCACCTGGCCGACCCGACTTTTGTCAAAAAAGGAAGAATGGCCTCTGCAAGGAAATGCTAGCTCAAAACTGATCCAGACAACAATTTTTGATGGGACCGTTAAAATCATCTGCTGGCACATTTTAAAGTCAGAGATCATGAGGAGCCAGCCAGGCTCACTGTGAACAAGCCCTGCATCAGAGCACTTCTTTTCCTGTTTTGGTGGGGATGCTGGGTTGGAAGAAAACACAACTACTTAAATAGGGTCGCATCCTTTTGGCAAGTTCCCGTCTACCATCTGTGGCTGACAGGAAGGGCACCTGTGGCTGAGAGTTAGGGCAGGATGGAGCCTCTGCCGACAGGGGTAGGGACCTGGCTACATTTCCACAGCCCCCTGTCCACTCCCCTCCACACCTGGTCAGGGTCAGCTCGCTGGCAATACTGACCCACCAAAAACAGAACCATTTGTGTACTACATATATTATGTGGCACCCTGTAGCAGGCTCTGCCTGCCCTTGGTCAACTTGTTTGTCCAGGACTTAAGGCCCAGCTGAGAGAATGACCAGCTTCCTATACGACTGTGTCAAGGGGTGAGATGGTCACAGAGTTAATATGGAACTCGGAAGCCTGGGCTAGCTACAGAACAAGAGCAGCAACTTGGAATGGAGCCAGGCAGCAGCCACCTTTTTCCATCCCAGCTTCCTAGGAACCCTGTTTTAAACCCAAGGAAACTGAAGCTTAAAGATGCAAGAATCACACAGCACTGTTAGATTCCAATGCCTCTGCTCTTCCTACTTCACCATGCCAGTTAAATGTACTGGGGCAAATGCAAGCCAGATATTTAGGCTCAAGGGTGCATTTCATGGAGTACAAAATGGGGAACTACTGACTTGCAAACAGTTCCTATGAAGAGACTTGTGGTTTTTAGATAATTTCAAGTTCGACAAGGACGAGATGTGGCTACTAGGAAAGCTTTTGTGCAACTTTAAGGTGCATAAATGCCAGTATTCCTTGTGCCCAGATAAGGAGCAGCATTCCCACCCCATCGCATGATGAAGACATTGCAGCTGCCAGGTTCCATCGCATGATGAAGACATTGCAGCTGCCAGGTTCCATCACTTGCTTGGGAAGGCAGTGGTTCCCCTCTGTTCTGTCCTGGCCCAGCTACATCTGCAGGGCTGGATTCAGTTTAGGGCACTTTTTTTTTTTTTAATTTTCTTTTAAGAGACAAGGTCTTGCTATGTTGCCCAGGCTGGACAGGAACTCCTGCAATCCTCCCACACAGCTGGAACTACAGGTGCGTGCCACTGTACTCTGCTAAGGCACTGGGTTTTAAAAGCCTTGAATGAGTTAGAGTTCATCTGCTTAAAAGGTCTGAACACCTTGACACCAAGAAATGGGAAAGAACTAGGGCTATCCAGGCCTGGCGGTGGTGGGTGGGGAGGGATGTGTGTGTGCTAGGGGAGACACGAGATTCTGGCAGGGCTCTGAAGGCCTGCTGTCTGCCAGGGGAACAGACCCGACCTATGTCGCTGTAGATGGCAGAGGGGGGACCGAGCAGTGAGAGAACATCATGGCTCACCGGGTTGGACTTGGTCTGTTCTGATAGAGCTGTCCCTGACAGGCATCTGCTCACAAAGCAATGTGGTCCGGGAGACCGACGGGTCTGAGAAAATGGGTGGCATCTGACAAGGGGGTGTCTAGGTGAGGGCAACAGTCCAGAACTTGCTGCCTCCCAAGTCATAACAGTAAATATCTGCAGAAAAAAGACATCTGGTTCTGGCAAGACTGTTTTGCTGAGGACTAGTGGAAAAGAGGGAGAGAAACGCTAGAAAGACCGGCTTCTCTGCTTCCATCTGTCTTGGCACACTCTGGCGAGTCATCCTGAGGAATCTCGACCCTCAGACTCCAGGGGGTCTCCATAAAACAGGAGTAGTGAGAGTGCCCATGAACTTGAGAGTGACAGTTCTCATTTCAGGTCTAATAAACACACCACCCTTGGCAGCACTGGAGCGTCTGCTGGAACATCATCTTTATCTGCCATTAGCAAAACCCTGGTGCCAAGACGATAGGGTGGGCTGTCTGCTCAACAGGAGCTAGGGAGCACCCTCAGGACGGAGGGGGCTCCATCCATTCACCTTCAAAAAGAACTTTTGCATGCCGGCCCCTGGGGACTGTGTGTTCTCCCAGACATGAAGGTGGTCACTGTGCCTAGGCTCAGGGCTGGGTGGAGTCAGCTCTACAGGCAGGGAAGCCTGGGGGTTGGATGGAAATGAATGAGGTCCTTCCAGCAAATCAGAGTCTCTCCTCCTCCCCGGCTCCATGTGGACGGCAGATTCCCAGCCACCCTAGGGAAGGGATGAGGGTTTTGAGCTCACTGTGGGCCCCATTTTAAATGGGCACCAACAGCCCAGAGAGAGGCCCCGGCCATCGGCAAAGGTCCTGGGTCACCTGGGCAAGTCCAGTCACAGCAGCAATTTGGCCTCTTGGTTACCATCTTTGTGTTTCAGAATCAAGAGCCATCCTACAACGAACAGACGAAACCCCTTAGCCACCAAAGGTAGAAGAGGTCGGGTGGAGGAGAGGGCTGGGTCTTGCAGTGTGTGGCACTGTCCCCAGGAGCAGACTGATCCCCCAGAACACAGGCCCCCCTCAGCCTGTGGTAGGGAAGCTGAGCCCACGTAAATGGCCACGCAGCGGCTGGGGAGGGAAGGAGAAAGGCGCTTGGGGAGTGAGGGGAACAGGGCTCGGCGCACCTGGCCATATTTCCACAGCCCCCTCGCCCGCCCCTGCTCACTCCCCTCCACACCTGGTCAGGGTCAGCTCGCTGGCAATACCGACCCACCAAAAATAGAACCGTTTGTGCACTGCATATATTATTACATCCTTATAAAAGGGGCTGCCAGAAGGAAAACATTTTTATGTGCTGTGGCTGCACAGATGTTCCACAAGGTGGTTCCAATGGCGTCTGAAGCTGGAGGCTGGCCCGTGTGTCCCCCGCAGGCACTTCTCCTCCTCCCCATGGCCCTAACACAGGCAAGCATTTGGAAGCTGGCAGCCTTTCCCCCAGAGGGGATATATTATACCTCCCACTGCCATGCGGCATCTTCTAGCCCGAGCCAGAGGGCGTGGCCCTAAGGCGTGGGCCCCACTCACAGCTCTGAGGCCCCACAGCTCCTGTGCTACAGCCCGAAAGGAAAGGGCCTGGGCTTGTCTAGGCCTCCATTTCTTTGCCTTCACCTCGCACTAAATAAACAAATGTACACAAAAGGCCTAGAGCGGGGCCTGCCGGAATGGCAGCTCTCACCGACTGTCAAAACACAGCTCCATCCCCAGGACTCTTCTGGTCCTCCTGGTCACCACACCATGCTGTGGGTTGGAGGTCAGGACCTGGCGTGCAGCCAGGCCAGAAGATGGTGGTCAGATGGCCTCCCAGGGAAAGTTAGGGTTGCCCAGTTTAGGAAAATTGTGAATCTAGAATTGTACATATTCAAAAAGCCTCTCCTTGCAAGATATATGGTAGTAGCAGTAAAAGTTATTGTTTTTATTTTTATTTTTGAGACAGGGTCTGGCTGTGTTGCCCACGCTGGAACAGTGTTGTTATCATGGCTCACTGCAACCTCTGCCTCCCAGGTTCAGGCCATCCTCCCACCTCAGCCTCCTGAGTAGCTGGGACTACAGGTATATGCTGCCTCACCTGGCTAATTTTTGTATTTTTTTGTAGAGACAGGGTCTTACTTTGTTGCCCAGGCTGGTCTTAAACTCTTGAGCTCAAGTGATCTGCCCGCCTTGGCCTCCCAGTGTTGGGATTACAGGCATGAGCCATCATGCCTGGCAAAGTTATTATTTATTGAGCATAAAACTGTGTAAAAATAGTTTTTTGTTTCTACTCTACAATTTTTTTTTTTTTTTTTTTTGATGGAGTCTCGCTCTGTCACCCAGGCTGGAGCAATCTTGGCTCATTGCAACCTCTGCCTCCCGGGTTCAAGTGATTCTCCTGCCTCAGCCTCCTGAGTAGCTGGGATTACAGGTGCGTGCCACCACACCCAGCTAATTTTTGTATTTTTAGTAGAGACGGGGTTTCACCATGTTGGTCAGGCTGGTCTCGAACTCCTGACCTCGTGATCCACCTGCCTCAGCCTCCCAAAGTGCTGGGATTACAGACATGAGCCACTGTGCCCGATCTTTCCATTTCTTTTTTTAAAATAAAATTTGTTTATTATGTTTTTTAGAGACAGGGTCTTGCTCTGCTGCCCAGGCTGGAATGCAACGGTGCAATCATAGCTCACTATAATCTCAAACTCCTGGGCTCAAATGATCCTCCCATCTCAGCCTCCCAAGAAGCTAGGACCGCAGGTGCCACCCCACCCAGATAATTTTTTGTTTTGTTGGGAGGGGGGAAGGGGTAGGGGGCAGTGCAACTGTTGCCCAAGTTGGTCTCGAACCCCTGGCCAAGCAATCTTCTTGCCTCAGCCTCTCAAAGTGCTGGAACTATTATCTTTCAAAATGGGCATTATCAACACTGAGTTTCAAAGAGGTGGAGGTCTGTCTAGGTCACACAGCTGGAAAGTTCCTGGGCTAGGATCCGAATTAAGGTCTGGGTGATTCTGAAACCTGCTTCCTTTTATGAGATCTCTCTGCTGGCTCAATTTCATCTACATCCTTTACCAGAAAACCAAAGAACAAACCACAATCCAGGGCTCAGAAAACCTGAGCAGGGTCCATCCCTGCCTCAGCCGCCTCCTGCCAGGGATCTCCAGTCCCTTCCTCGCCTGTTTCTGCCCCTTCACAGCACAGGATGCTTGTGGGGGGGGCCTGTCTCAGGCCAGCTTTCCTTCTCAGCCAGGCACTGGTCACTCCACCCCACGTCATCTGACAAAAACCCAGCTGTCCCTTGAAGCTGCGCTGCTCGAGCATCTCCACCCCTGAACCCAGGCAACCCCACAGGACACGAGGAGCGTGTGTGCAGCTGCAGCCAGGCCTCCCCAGCAAGCATGCACTCTTGGAACTGCCAAGCTGGGCCCAGCCCACCCTTTGTTCCCTGCATCTGGAAGGGTGATGGGCTTCTTCCCTGTGACAAAAATATACTGCCTGGCCTAACTGCCAAACGCAAGTCAAAGAGGATGTTCCTGCTAGGATACACAGGCAAGTGCCTCTGCTGGGGATTTACTGCCTGAAGATATACTGGGGGTGTCTACTGCTGAGTGGAGAGAGACTGCGCACTAACCAATGATCCGCCTGATCTCCCCACTCAACAAAACATTCCACCTTCATTTCTAAATACTTAGAAGCTGAGAAAATATCAAACGAACATCTGCAGGGCCCTTCCCCGGATGGGAAACCTTGGATCTCTTTCCAGAGATTTACAGTCTCGCCTCTTTCCCACGTCTCTGCTGTCACATAGGAGAAGTGACCTCTCAGTACAACTTCCTTTTCAACATTTTGGAACTTGGGGCTTGCAACCTTTTTTCACTTGCTCTACAACCCTCCCAATGGGGGGCCAAGTGGCAGTGTGCCAGAGGGTACCTTCTGCCCGCCTTTCCTCACACACATCCATAAGCCTTGGCAGGAAGGTACGATCTGGCCGGCCTGCGGCTCACCTTCTCTCCGACAGCCCCACTGCTGCGGGAATTTGCCAGAAGACTTTAGCTATTTACCTTGTCTTCCAGTTGACATCCCTGAGAAACATCTTTTGGTGGTTGGAGGTGGGAGAAATAAAAGGCAAAAATGATGGAGGCAGGGCTGGGTGGAGGGAGTGTCGCCTGGTCTGGCTGTGTTCTGGCTGGCAGGCGCAGCTCAGGCCCTCCACCTCCGTCATGTGCCCAGGAGAGTGGCGCTCTGCCCCGGCCACTGGCCTACCACCAGCCGCCTACACTGGGACACGAATGGGCACAGGGCACAGCCTGATGTGTCCACGGAAGGGACCCCTGCGAGGTGCCAGCAAGCCAAAGCTGGCGGCCTTCTCCAGATGGGCCATGGGAAACAGGAAGACAAGGGTGCGCCTGGGGCCACACACAGGGAAGGGCGGCTGCCGCTGCTGCCAGGGTGAGGCAGGCTGGGCCACACGACCCTGGGAAAGCTGGGGACCCACGGGGCCTTGCTGAGGGTGCTGATGCTGGCTGGGATGGCTCTTGGGGCTAGGGCCTGGCACTGTGGGCCTGGGGAGACGGCTCCAAAACCAAGCAGCCTTCCTTCCTGACACACGTGGGGCAAGGGCATGTGAGCGTGGGTGACCTGGATGAGGCCAGGTTTCCAGAGGAAAAACCCAGGCCCAGGTTGCTGTGAGGACTGTGTAAGGAGGAACTCAAGTGAAGGGGCTCTCATCTGACCCCCATCTCACATCTTGGTCGTCCAGCCCGACCACTCCACTCCAGAATGCCTCCCAGCCTGCCCTTCTTCCCCTGCCCTTCTCTGTTTCTGCCCTGCCACCTCCTGCCTCAGACTGACACTAGCTTCTTCACTGACCTCTCTGCTGCAGGGCTGTCCCCTCCGACCTTCCCAGGGCTGCCTGATCCAGGCCCTTGTCATCTCTCTCCTTGATGACTGTAACAGCTTCCCCATGACCACCCATCCCCCAAGCCCATGGGCAGAGCCACCTTCTGAAAACACAGATCTGATCAGATCACTGGACTCCCTAGAAACCTCAAAGCCCTCCTCACAGCCTCTAAGTAGTGAACGCACGCCAGTGGCCAAGCGGCTTCCAGCAGATCATCCTGAAGGACAAAGGCACACCTGCGGGAGGGGCCCAGAGGGCGGCGCTGCTCAGCATACACCCAGGGAGCCCTGACCCCGTGTGCGGCCCTGCAGGGTTGATCCTGCTTGCTTCTGAGGCCACAGGTCCACTGCAGCTGCTCATGCCGGCTGCTGAGACAGAGTCCTGTCTACACTGAGCTGACTGCTCCATGCACTTCCATCTGACTATTTAGCAGTCACCGGATGGCAGGCACAGAGGACGAATTAAGACCAAAACAGTTGTGGTGTGGTAGAAAGTAGCATATTTTTTTCTCACCAGGCAAATCTGGGTTCACATCCTGGCTTTGCTTCTTACTGGCTGAGTTATATGGGCAAATTATTTAAGTTTGAACCTCAGTTTCCTCACCTGTTAAGTGAGAATAACTTGACCTTGGTTACAATCTAATCCGAGGGGACAGCCTGCAAACCATGCGTGTTCATGCTACCACTGATCTGCTCACTTCTCCCGGAACCCTTCGCCTCCCAGCCAAGCAAGCACAGGTGCTTTTCCAAAGCTCCTCTGGGACCCGTGCCAAGCTCTGCAACCCTCACTTCCCCTGTTTGCTCAGAAGCTGTGCATCATTAACTTAGATTTGTCTACCTCATTGCAATCCCTCCCCCTTCTGTAGTTACTTACATTGGAACCCAGCCCCAGCTTTAATGCACCTCAAATGAATGATGTGGTGATTGGCCGTTAGAATGATGGCAGAGCATTAATTTCCTCATTAAAGCCCCCAGAGCAAAAGGCAACGCAAACAAAGTCCGAAGCCCTGGCCAAGGTGTGCTGAGAACAGGCACTCATCAGGCCTGGGTTTAGCTTGGCAGGAGACACTGCTCACGGCAAACTGGAACCAGACTCTGGCCATGGGCTGACAGCTCTGATTTAAACTATTAGGAGGGCTGAGGATTAAATATTTGTCCGGGTCACTGTAAACTGGGTGGAATTATCAACAGCCTGGAGTGGTAAGTGATACAGGAAGCAGTCTCTGGATACAGATTCTGGATTTTCCACCCACTCCCCAGGTGGCAGGACGTGGGAGAGTCAGGCTGCAGGGGAGCTGGCTGCCTGGGGGTTTGGTTGTTCCTCCCCAGCCAATGGCCCCTGGAAGACAGGAGTCCACTTCCACGCAAAAAGGCTAAGTGCCCTCCGTGAGCACTAGTGAGTAGTCCTGGGATGGGACCGTGACATCCCTGCCCAGAGGCCAAAAAGAGGACCCAACATCCCTTCTGGCTTCCAGCCCTCTGACACAGGAGAGGCAGTGGAGCTTCTATAGGTGGAGGGAGGGTCCCAGGTATGATGGCTGACATTCACCTTGCACCACTATTTTTTAAACGCATGTAGAAGTTGTTCTAACTAGTAGAATGCAAATTCACTTAAAAGATTTACTACACTGGGCCAGGCTTGGTGGCTTATGCCTGTAATCCCAACACGTTGGGAGGCCGAGGTGGGCGGATCACTTGAGGTCCGGAGTTCAAGACCAGTCTGGCCAACATGGTGAAATCCCATCTCTACTAAAAATACAAAAAATGAGCTGGGCGTGGTGGTGCACATCTGTAATCCCAGCTACTCGGGAGGCTGAGGCAGGAGAATTGCTTGAACCTGGGAGGCAGAGATTGCAGTGAGCTGAGATCACACCACTGTACTCCAGCCTGGGTGACAGAGCGAGACTCCGTCTAAAAAAAAAAAAAAAAATTTACTACATTGATCCTTTCGGTCATATTTTTTTTATCCACAGCTATTGAGAGCATAAGTATCTTACTGAAAGAGATCTCTGATGTTAAAAGGAATTCTCACAGTGGACAGTCAGGGACTACTGGAACCGAGAATGGAAGGGCATTCTTGCAGAAAGTGGCGCCCCGCTGAGGCTCTCAAGGCTGTGCCATTTCTGCCAATACCGACTTCTCCGAAGGCAAAGAGGGGTTCTTGTGAAACCCAGTTGAGCTTGGTCTATGCTTTCTCTTCCCCCTTTACGCCAAGCATCTTGTGGCACTGCACCGGCACGAGATTAAGGCCTTCTCTTGGGATGGGAATGTAAAGGGTCCTGAACATGGACCTTTATACAAGGTTCTTAAAACCCACCTACATGCTTATGGGAGCATCTAAGGTAGAAGGTCAGGCAAGTTTGCTCAGGGGAGGCAGTACCTTCCAGTCCAAGTCCAAGTTTGCCTTAGACAGAACCTGGGAACAATGTTGTGGAGAAGGGTTGCTAGTGATACCCAAACAAAAGATGGAGAAGAGAGAGGTATACGGTAGGGCACTTCTTAAATTTCAATGTGCATACACTACCTGGGCAATTTTGGGAAAATGGAGATCCTGATATGCTAGGTGTGGGTGGGACCTGATATTTTTGCCGTTCTGACAAGCTCTTTGGTGATGCCGATGCTGGTCCTTGGACTAGGCTGAGGGCAGCAAGGTGCAGACCCTCTGAGCTCAGGGAAGCTGCTCCCAGAGAGCCGGCGTGACTGATGGGCTGGGCATGGCCACAGGGACAGCAAACAGGGCCAAGCACCACTTCTCACAGCACAACATGAGCTGAAGCATGGGGATGTGCGGGGCCCTGAGGGGTAAAGAGGAGCCACGGCCAGCACCTGGCCTCCCTCAGCAGGAGGCCAGCAGAGTGCCAGCAGCTGTGGGCAACATTGCACAGCCCAGAGAGCTTTTATTTGAGAAGGCGAAGCCCTACTTAGATGGTGGATTTATAGTTGGCTGAACATGCTTACCCTAAATGGGGCACCTGCTCACTCATCTCTGCAGGTCAGTGCTGAGGCCAGTACCTGTGGGCGCTGGCAAGTGGCTATGAGCGGGTAACTACCTGTCTGGTAAGGCTGCCTCCGAGGTTCATGGTGCCAGAGCCAGATTTGTTGGTCTGCAGCCACAGCATCACCGTGGAGGTCAACTTGTAATGGGCGGTGCGACCGCTGGATTTCTCCTGGAAGGACAAGACAGAGATCTGTTGAGCTGAGGAAGAGCCTGAAGTGGCCCCTTGAATTCAAGGTCATCCTAACATCCCCCTTCCTAGGTCATTATCACAATATTACCTTTTTTTTTTTTTTTTTAAATTGGAGACAAAGTCTCACTCTGTCACCCAAGCTGGAGTGCAGTGGTGTGATCTCAACTCACTGCAGCCTCCACCTCCCAGGTTCAAGTGATTCTCCTGCCTCAGCCTCCCAAGTAGCTGGGATTACAGGCACCTGCCACCAAGCCCGGCTAATTTTTTTTGTGTTTTTGGTAGAGACGTGGCTTCCCCATATTGGCCAGGCTGGTCTTGAACTCCTGACCTCCGGTGATCTGCCCACCTCAGCCTCCCAAACTGCTGGGATTACAGGCCCAAGCCACCGCACCTGGCCTCACAATATTATCTTTCTTATAAAATCCCAACTGGTTTTTAAAGGGACATTTGTAATTGTGTATTTCTTTTGGGAACTTAATCATCAATGACTACTGCAATCTTGACTTATCTTTATCCAAATGGCTTTGAGGCATTTCTCACAATTAGGGGTTCAGAGATCACAGCATCCCCCTACTGCATCTGCTACAGAGCAGCGCGACACTGGTTGGTGTGCCATCTGTACTTAGTGGCCCCAGCCACCGGCTGCTGGGAGGCAGTACCTGCACTTCTACCACGTGGATGGAATCCCAGCAGCCTTTGATCTTCTTTGATCCATCTCCAGCCTTCTTTATGAGGATCACTCCAGCAAAGCCATGATCCAGATCCCAGAGGTAGACAGATGAGACGCCGCCTTCAAAATACCTGCAGGAAACAGGCCAACGTGCCTGTTAGATGCTAAATAAAGGACAGATCATCAGCCTGGGTCCCAGGCTGCTGCTCAGCAAAGATTCTGGGATTCGGGGCCCTCCCTGCGACAGTTATGGGAGCCAATCCTTGGGTGTGTTCTGATCGTTTTCTGGCTGGGGGAGGGGGTGCAGCATTCCTGGGGGTGTAGTAGTAGTAGGTTTAGGCATCATAAAGATGAATTTGAGTTTGGCTCTGCCGCCTCCTCTAGCTTTGTGGTCTTTGGCTTACTGAACCTCTCTGGGCGTCACACTCCTCCCAGATAAAGAACACAGCACGAGTGACCTCCAGTGACAATCCATGCAGGCCATGACTACTGGAGTCACCATAATTGTTCGACATTTCTGTCTTTTGGGATATTTTACAGGGCAGATGAGAAAATACAGCAACAAACTCCTTACACCCTGATCCCTCCTGAGCCTGGCAGACCAGGGCTCCAGTTGGTATTTCGGAGCAACTTCCTACAAATCGCTAGCCGGAAATGAAGGGCTCAGCTTGAGACAGTGCTTCCTCCTCAAATCTGACTCAATACAAAAACATCTTTTTTTTTTTTTTTTTTTTTGAGATGAAGTCCCACCATCTCCCAGGCTGGAGTGCAGTGGCACCATCTCAACTCACTGCAACCTCCGCCTCCCAGGTTCAAACGATTCTCCTGCCTCAGCCTCCTGAGTAGCTGGGATTACAGGTGTGCACCACTGCACCCGGCTAATTTCTGTATTTTTAGTAGAGATGGGGTTTTGCCATGTTGGCCAGGCTGGTCTCAAACTCTGACCTCAAGTGATCCACCCGCCCCGGCCTCCCAAAGTGCTGGGATTACAGGCGTCAGCCACTGCACCTGGCCCAGAAACATTTCTAATTATAATCAAATGGAAGAGGGATTTCTAATTACAATCAAATGGAAGAGGGAACGAAAAGGTTAGATGAGAAATGGGAATCAGTCTGGGATCCCAAATAGAACAGACCCAGGTCAACTACTATGGCTCACTGGGACTGCCGTGAGCAGAGGTGAGGAGTGGAGTCAGCTGATGGGAACCGCAAATGCTGTTGATAACCAATGAAAACTATGCAAAATCTCATTTCTTGTGGCGAAAGTCTGTAGCCTCTCCGACCCCAATTAAGCCCCAAAGAGAGAAATCTCATCTCTGTTGATAACCAATGAAACTGTGAGCAATCTCACCTCTCATGGTGAGCACATCTTTATCAGAAAGTCTGGGGCCTCTCTGACCGCTATTACGCCCCAAAGCCACAGTGCGGCAGGCGTATTCTGGGAGCACCCTGCCCTCAGCCCCGGACAGCTGGGAAGGTGGGCCGCACGGTGCAGTGGGTGGGTACTGGGTGGGTACAGGCTTGGGAGTCAGACAGACCCAATGACAGCTCCAGCTATGAGCTATGCTCATGCATGCATGTGTCCAACAACTATTTACTAAGGGACCAGTGGTGTGAATATGGGCCTACGGGACTTAATCTACTTTCTACGGCTGTTGAGAGACAAAAACAATTAGGAAAAGTAGACACCTGCCAAACGGTTAATGTAAAATTAAGCACTAGAAATTAACATGTATCTGTAGATTATGTCTCACCAAAGCTATTATATAACAAAAAATACACATGGTATATGTTAACATTTACAGAATGTGGGTGGTGGGTATACAAGAATTCTCTGTACTTTTTTTTTTTTTTTTTGCAATTTTACAGTAAGTCATACCATTCCAAACTAAAAAGCTTTTGTGAAAAATCAGTACACGAATACACCAGAGTGTAATGTAACTGAGAGACCACCAGTCCAAGGAAGCAAGGCATCCTCCCAGGAGAATGAGGGTGCCCTGGCTGGTCTCCCCTCACTCCAACCCACAGAACTGCGGAGCATCCAGGGGGCCAATACTCAGGTGGGCTACGCTTGGCTCCCCGCCCAGGGCTCCTTCAGGCAGGCTGCGGCCAGCCCCTGCGGCAGGACCACATCCTGTCCCATCCCCCTCTCCGGCACTACCCACTGTGATTAAGTTATCAAACCAAATACACCACGGTGCGTCCACGGGCGAGTCTGCAGGAGGGCAGATGAAGGCAGGGCTGCCTGGCTAACACAAGTGTCACTCAGGGAACACCTGTGGGATGGAGGTGTCCAGTGTCAGATGCTGAGCTCATGGCTGGTCAAACTGTGCAAAGTGGGGAAGGCTCTGGCTCTGGCTCTGGCCAGCTGCAGAACAGGCATCCTTTCCTAGGAGAGGAAAAGGACCATTGGATGAACAGACACACCTGTGGGGTCCAGAGCTCACTGCTGGCAGAGGTGATGTCCAGGAAACCGGCCAACACTGGCACTCAGAGCTCCCACTCCAGAAGTTCATTTCCTTTATTCCAGTCTGTCTCCAAACTCCCCCTTCTTGGGGCGAGGCAAGGTAAGCAGATGAGTGTTTTGGTCCAGGGCCCAAGACCCCATCTGCCTCCATAGGGCCCTCCTGGTCTGGACCAGGCCCACACAGAGTTGGAGAGATCAGGCCATTCTGGAACGTTCCCAGAACACCTGGAGAGGGACGGACCGCCCCTGCTGGACCTGAGGTTTAGCAGGGCTCAGATGACTGGCAGCATGGGCTCCGTCAGCCTTTCTGGCTTGTTCTCCTGGATTCTCACAAGTTAACTTACGAGGCACATCAATACTACTGAGGGAAGAGCAACTCATAACAGACCTGCTAATACCCTTCCTGTTGGTGACAGATGGCTTGGTTCAAGCACACGGTTTTCCCTTTCAGTCGGCTTACAGGGAGAGCAGCCCCACATCAAAAGAGGGGGAAGAAAAACAAACAAGAAAACCCCACTTTGCCGGCAAAAAGGATAGGCCAATAATTCCTTCTTTCCTTTGGCCATTCTGTAAAGAAGGCTTGCAGCCCAGGGGCATTCCATCCTTCGCTCCTTCACAGATCCACGCAGAGCTGCGGTGCTGTGCCTGCCCAAGGCTTGCTCTCCTGTGTGTGCTGGGACACTGGGGAGAGGCAGGTCAGGCTGCCCTGGAGGGGAACCAGGAGAAATCCCGATGGCCTGACAGCCCTTGTCGACACCCTCCGGTGACCAGTTCAAAAGCACCAGGTGGCCCACGGCTGCTTCCCCTCGGTCCCATCCCTGAGCGTTCCGTTTCTTCCAGAAAAATAAAACAACCGCATTAAAGTTTTAGAGGGTGGAACTGGCCGTTTCCACTCCAACGTCCCACCCCGTCGCCTGGCTCCCACTATGGGCAGCTTCTCCTTGGCGGGCCACAGTGACCAGGTCTAAAGTTTCAAATGCTGGAGCCAGGGGAGGTAAAAATGCAAGCTCAATTGTCACTCATTGTAGGGTTACTATTCTTTTACCCACAATTTTAAAACTTACTGCAGGAACATTATTGTTTTTTAAAAAAGGAAATTTGAAAATTAGCCCACAATGCCATAAATCAACTTATCCCATAAATCTGATTTTTCCAAATTCCCTTCCAGTCCAGATGCATGATTTTTATATAATCGTAAGCACAGCAAGAGTACCATGCTGAATTCGGCTTTTTACACTTGGCACAGAATCATTAGCATTTTTCCATGGAGCCGCATGATCTCCATAATCATTTTTAACAGCAAGGATAGTATCCAGTCGGATAGTATCCTAATTTACCGTCAATCTGACTTTTAATAAAGAAACAACGGTGACAGAGTTAGAGGCAGCGTGGTTGGTCTCTCGCTTTGAATCTGTTCCCTCTCTGAATTGGGGTGTTCCAACTGAGGTGAGTCAGACATGCTGAGACCCGGCCTCTGCAGGTACAGCTCAAACACTACAATAATTCAAGAATGGACTTGCATTCCATTCACCAAAAGGGATCTCCAGGGACTGAAGCAGCCACAAGTCTCAACCTGACATTCCAAGACGAAGGGAGCAGAGGACTGTGCGGTTAGAAAGGCCTGTTTCAGAATCGCCCAGAAGCACCGGCCTCTCCTGTGAGTGCTGTCGGAGCGCTCCGGCACCTTCAGGTGGGAGGTGCCTGCAGGGCACACAGACAGCGCCCCCACTACGTGGTTTATGGCTTTGCTCTGCGTGTGAAGCATTAAAGAGGGACCACAACACGTTTTTGAAAATTTATTTCTTACCTACTGTACTTTGATCATAATGACATGAAACAAGGAAAAAAATAATTTTTATGTGGTTTGCATTTATGAGTTTTTACATAAAGGCTTTTGTGGGTATTTTAAGAATGTGCTAAAACGTTGTCTGAAACCACATAAAGCCATCTGAGGAGTCGCCCGCCAGAACTAACAGCACACACATGGAAGCACTTTAACTGGCTTTTGTATATTTAATGAGTCAAATAGTATTAATATTGTTTAAATGCTAACATGCTATTTCAATAAGGTGGCTCTGCCATTGCCAGCGACTCACTCTCAGGCCTTGTACGTCCATGTGAGTGAATGATCAAATGTGGCTAAGCGCTGAGAGCAGGTTGCAGAGGAATTAACACGCCCTGCCTTGGCCCCTGCCCAGGCCTGATAATTTCAAAATCCCAACTCTGCAGGGAAGGAGGAATGGGCCCAGGACTCACTACCACAGCTCAGCTGATTTGGGCTCAAGAGGAAAAGCCCAGAGAGTCCCTGCAGTGAGGTCTCTGGTCAAGGAGGTAGAAGGGGGAACTTTTTATTTTTTTGAGACAGTCTCTCTGTCGCCCAGGCTGGAGTGCTTTATTTTATTTTTTTGAGACAGAGTCTCGCTCTGTCACCCAGGCTGGAGTACAGTGGCATGACTTCAGCTCACTGCGACCTCCACTTCCCGGGTTCAAGTGATTCTCCTGCTTCAGCCTCCCAAGTAGCTGGGATTCCAGGGGTCTGCCACCACGCCTGGATAATTATTGTATTTTTAGTAGAGACCGGGTCTCACCATGTTGCCCAGGCTGGTCTCTAACTTCTGGCCTCAAGTGATCCACCAGCCTTGGTCTCCACTCAGTGTTGGGATTACAGGCATGAGCCACCGCGTCTGGTCAAGAACCTCTTTTAAACATGCAGGCCTAGGACCAGGTGCAGTGGCTCACACTTGTAATCCTAGCACTTTGGGAGGCCGAGGTGGGGGGACTGCTTGAGCCCAGGAGTTCCAGGCCAGCCTCTATAAAAAAAAGAAAAAAGAAAGAAAGAAAAAAAAAAAACCGTGGAGGCCTAAAGAGAAATGCATGGGCTTTTTCTAGGCTTCTTTCCTAAATGGAAAGCGAGGCAGCACGGGGAGCACAGGGCTGAAATCAATACCCACGGTCAAGAGGCTGAACGACATGCTCAAATCAGAGCTCCCCAGTGGCCAGGACAACACAGGGATTAGCTTGCAAAGACTGCGGAGAAGTCAACTTGGACAAGTGTTGAACCATGAAGTTGGGGGGGCCTCAGAAGCTCCAGGAAGATGAGGAGGGGATGAAATGACAGACCAACTTGGGAATGACTGGGAGCAAAGTGCTGGAGTCACCTGTTTGCTTGTGTCCACTGAAGAGCTAACTCCTTCAACTGAGTGCCATCAGTTTTACCAACAGTCCCGGTGCCTTTTAAGACTTTCCTAACACAGATTAACATTTTGTTTTGTTTTTTGAGACAGGGTCTTGCTTCGATGCCCAGGCTGGAGTGTGGTGGTGCGATCACAGCTCACTGCAGCCTCGACTTCCTGGGTTCAAGTGATCCTCCTTCCCCAGTCTCCCATGCAGCTGGGACCACAGGCATGCACCACCATGCATGGCTAATTAAAAAAAAATTTTTTTTTTTTTTTTTTTTTTTTTTTAAGAGACAGGGTCTTGCTATGTTGCCAGGCTGGTCTCAAGCCGTTTATCAGCACAGCCAATTACAATTAAACATCTGGTTGGGTTTTTGTCTATCGTCACCTTGGTCCCTAAACGTGGATCAGCTAAAAGCCTAATGTGTCAATAATTCTCTTCTCAGAGTTTTAGGTCATTTCTCCCTGAAAATCACTCTTCCAGTTGAATAATGTCATAGTCATGGATATAGATTCTATGTCCGTAACTTTTCAACCACAGGACTTCCGGGGGGAAGGAGAAAAAAGGGAAAACATAATACTTCACACTCAAAATGACCTACTTCACAAAAGTAAAAAGAAAAGAAAATATTTCAGCTCCAAAAGCTTTATGGAGTGTCTGAAGCTGAGGTGTGCGTGGGGTGGAAACCTGCTCGGGGAATCCGAGCTATAACTGTGAATTACCCAATTCCCAGGACTGGCCAACACTGGGCTGAAAATCTAACAGGGAAAATGGGAGGGGAAGAAGGGGCTTTGAAGCTGGTCTTTACTCCTTCCTTTCAAATCACCTCCTGGGAGAAGAGCTGGATTCGTGGCTCAAATACAAAGGCTCCCAACAGGTAATGAGTACATGCCACAAGAACCAAGGCCAGGACAGACCTGCTGGGAGCAGGGCTTTCCAGCATGAGCCAAGAAACAGACTCCGGTTCCAGGGTTCACTGAGACATGGCCTTCTGGCTATTAGCGGGCTGGGCCACACTCACAGGACTTGGACCTCTGGCCTGAGATATCTGTGACGCTGAGGCACAGGCAGCAGCCAAGTTAGGGGCATCATAAGGTGAGCTCCATAGGTGCTGGAACAGGGCTTTCTCCTGCAGTCAACTTCACTGAATAAAGCCAAGGGAAAGGCAATATTTGGCACCAACATAGTGCAAAAGACTTTTTTCTTATTTGTAAAATCAAAGAGTTGGATCAGAGGCCAGCATAGAGGGTCCCTCCCAGCTCTGACATTCCAGGGTTTGGTGGTTGCATCAGGGCCTGTATGAGGCAGACTGAGCACCACAGGGCAGGTTCCTAACATCTTAAGTCTCTGTCAAACTTCTGCTTACACACTTCTAGTGACAGTGAACTTATTACATTCCCGAGGCAAACATTTCTGTTCTGAACAACTCAGACAGTTCTCTCTGGACTTGAGTCAAGATTTCTCACTACTGCCTTCCAGAATCACACAGAAAAACAAGGACTTAATGCCCTTTCCTTGCATAGTCCTTTCAAACATTTAAAACTGGCTTACACCAAGATTTCTCTTTTCTGGCTTTCTCCTCCTTGTAATTCCTCATACGACTCAATACCTTGTTTATCCTTCTGAACATACTCCAGCTTGTCAATGCCCTTCTTAAAAGAACAGAAAACAATGACCAAACTAAGTGTTAACCAATGCATAGCAGAGACCAGCCCATCTCTTGGCAAACAGGCTACTCCTCCCTCCAGCGCTCAAGACCAAATTAGCTTTCATAGCAATCACCCCTAATTCATGCTACACATACTGAACTTGCAGTCATCTCAAATGGAATATTTTTTCTTTTCTTTCTCTCTTTTTTTGAGACAGGGTCTCATTCTCTTGCCCAGGTTGGAGTGCAATGGCATGACCACGGCTCATTGCAGCCTCGACGTTCTGGGCTCAAGTGATCCTCCCACCTCAGCCTCCTGAGTAGCTGGGACTACAGGTGCATGCCACCACACCTGGGTAATTTTAAATTTTTTTGTAGAGACAGGGTCTCGCTATGCTCAGACAGGTCTTGAACTCCTGGGCTCAAGTAATCTTCCCACCTCGGCCTCCCAAAGTGCTGGGATTATAGGCATAAGTCACCGTGTACAGCTGAATATTTTTTCTTATGTGTTGCCATGAAAATGCCTCTCACATCCTGGACTTGAGAACTTGGTAGACTGGACCCAAGAATATCACTTTCCACTCAAATCTGTTACAGATCACTCTCATAGACATGGCTTCAACATTTCAACGTCTCTTTTGGGATCCCGAGTCTGTTGTGATCTGTATTCTATCCAAGCAACTCTTCCCCCGAAGTCTATGCACAGGAATATACGTGAAAGCAGGAGACTGTGCAAATGAGGATGTCACTGAGTTCCAGATCGTGTGGATTTCCAGAAAGAGCACTGGTGGCTCTAGTGAAGGCTTCTGTGGAGAAACTGATGGTCCACTAGGAAGGAGGGCTCTGGTCTGGGCACTTTTTTCATGTTGGAGTCAGTATAAAGATGGAAACCAAGCTGGGCGCAGTGCCTCACGCCTGTAATCCCAGCACTTAGGGAGGCTGAGGCGGGCAGATCACCTGAGGTCAGGAGTTCGAGACCAGCCTGACGAACATGGAGAAGCCCCGTCTCTACTAAAAAAACACACAAAATTAGTTGTGTGTGGTGGCGCATGCCTGTAATCCCAGTGACTTGGGAGGCGGAGGCAGGAGAATCACTTGAACCTGGGAGGCAGAGGTTGCGGTGAGCTGAGATCGTGCCATTGCACTCCAGCCTGAGTAACAAGAGTGAAACTCTGTCTCAAAAAAAAAAAAAGATGGAAACACCCACAGCCTTGATGAGGGAGAGGTAGAAGGGAACACAGGAGGTGGGGCTGGCTGGAATGCTGGCTGAAGAGCTCAGACTAAAAATTTTGAAATGTTGATGTAACTGCAAAAAGCAGAATTCCTCTATGAGCTGGTGCTAAGCTAGGAACCTGGGCCCTCAAACAGCTCCAACATGTAAGATTCCACGAGAGTCTTCCTCCTCCTACCCTATGTTCTCCTGTCACATGTATGGTGTGTTCTGCTTCTGGGATCTCACCAAGGAGTAGCAGCAAGACCTGGGACAAATAAGTGGTCTTAGGCCAGGCGCGGTGGCTCACACCTATAATCCCAGCACTTTGGGAGGCCAAGGTGGGGGGGATCACTTGAGCCCAGGAGTTCAAGACCAGCCTGGGCAACATAGTGAGACCCTGTCTAAAAAAAAAAAAAAAAAATATATATATATAAATAAAATAAATGGTCATGAGGGACACTTTTTGCTGTTAACTGGTGCTTGGTCATGACAAAGACAAGGTCATACAGGCATTAGCTCAAACAAACTCCCAGCCGGGTGCGGTGGCTCATGCCTATAATCCCGGCACTTTGGGAGGCCAAGGCTAGCAGATCACCTGAGGTCAGGAGTTCGAGACCAGCCTGGCCAGCATGGTGAATCCCATTTCTACTAAAAATATAAAAATTAGCCAGGCATGGTGGCAGGTGCTTGTAATACCAGTTACTCAGGAGGCTGAGACAGGAGAATTGCTTGAACCCAGGAGGCAGAGGTTATAGTGCGTTGAGATGGCGCCACTGCACTCCAGCCTGGGCAACAAGAGCGAGACTCCATCTCAAAAGAAACAACAACAACAAACAAACAGAAACTCCCAAGCTCCATGACTGATTTTATGGCAAAGAGGAAGAGAATAAAACCCAGAGGCAGAGCCATTCCCCGGCAGCTGAGGTTCTGGCCCCAAAACAATGCCTTTTTGTTCTCTCCCAGGGTAAAAAAGAAACTAAAATCCCCAGCTATCAGCAATAGTTTGTTTTTCTGATCATCCTTAACATCCTTACAACAAAACGGGCACCTGGTCTTCACAGGTGGGGACAATTCAACTCCACCTCAGGAAAAAGGGAAAACTGTCCATTCTGCTCAGAGAGGCATCTAAAACCTGGCTCCCTTCCTCGTGGTGTAGACCAACATTCCTTTTTGCTCTGCTGGCTGCCATCTAGCCAACTTCGAAAAGAAGCTGAGCACATCCCCTGTCCAATGGATGGGCGTGGGTGCTGCCCAGTGGGCACAACGTTGCAAAGTCCAGAGAGCTGCAGACGGCACATGAGGGGCTGGAGGTGTGGGTTCTCTTCCTTACACTGGTTGTACCAGCCTGCACTCAAGATGCATCTGGCAAACAAGCATGAGGAGATATAAGGAAGATTACAAGAAAAAAATGAACGGGCAAGCACTTGCCATGGCACCTGGCAGAGCAAGCACTCAACAAGTGGAGGCTGCTGGTTTTTCTTACTTTCTGAGCAGAGGGGAGAAGAAGGCAACCTCGACGTGTTCTGAGCTGCCCTGGAAGCATCCGTCAGAAACACAAAGTGCCGCGTACTGGGAGCAGTTCCGTACCCACAGGCACAGGCTCCACACAAAATGGAGAAAGATCAACACTTGGCTTTGGGCGGGCCGTGTCCAGAGCTGATGCTGAAACTCGACCACCCTTGTCTGTGTGTTGAGACCAGCTGTTTTCACCACAGTTTAGGGAACACGGCCCAGAGGCCGCCCATGGACACGGGGCAGGTATTCAGCGGAAATTCCTTCCAGTACACACAGGTGCAACAATCCCCCGAGACAACATACCAATCAGCTTAGGCATGTGCGACTTTAATGCCAGTTGCACTTAGAAGGCACATCTGGACTGCGGCTGCCGTGCTTTAGAGCCTCTCTTTTACGAGACTTTTATTTTTTTACTTAAAGAGAAATAATGAAGGCCTCTCTGGAAACAACGGTGCCGCTGCAGGGGCCGGCTATCTGGCTCTGGGATCTGGTTTTGGGACCTGACCAAACTGTCCACAGTTGGCACCACTGCGACTGTCTTCTGCCCTCTGGACTACTTGTGAAAACACTGCTGGCCCCATGGAGCTACCTCAGGAGCCGTCAACAGTCAGGACTTTCTGGGCTTCCAAGTCATCACTCTCATCCAAAGCTGCCATTGTTGAGAACTCATTCTGTGTCAGGGGCTTTGCATATCTTTTTTTTACAGTTAAGAAAACTGTAACCCAGGCAGATAAGGAACGTGCCCAAGTCACGGGCTGAGAAGCAGGGATCTGGGAGGAGATGTCAGGCTTGGCTGGCCCCAGTGCCCATATTCTGCCCCATGCCAGGCTGCCTGGCCATCCTGAGACATGCCAGCTGTGGTGGGATGGAGTGCAGGCAGACAGAACAGGGTCAGCCAGTAGGTTAGATGCACGTATGAAGCCACACCACTGAACACAAAGCTGCCCCAAAGAGAAGAAAGTCAGGCCAAGTGTGGTGGCTCACACCTGTAATCCTAGCACTTTGGGAGGCCAAGATGGGAGGATCACTTGAGGCCAGGAGTTTGAGACCAGCCTGGGCAACAGAGTGAGACACCCCCGTCTCCATTTTTTGTTTTTCTTAAAATAAAAAAAAAAAAAAAAAAAAAAAAGAGTCAGATTAAAGAGCCCGACATGCCCTGAGCAACCTGTACCGGGGATTTGGGAGGGTTCTCTGTCAGTGAGGCAGCTGGGGCTGCTGGCTGGGTCACTGCAAGAATGCTTTTTTTTTTTTTTTTAATTAGACACAGGGTCTCTGTCACACAGGCAGGAGTGTGGTGGTGGGATCACAGTTCACTGCAGCCTCCACCTTCTGGGCTCAAGTGATGCTCCCACCTCAGCCCCCAGACACTGAGATTACAGGTGTGAGCCACTGTGCCCCACCCCACCTATTCTTGATAATTGCACAAAGAGTTTTCCATCACGGAAGCCTGGGAAACATCTCAGTGAGGGGAGTGCAGGGTCTCTGGCAGGATGGGGGGGCTTGACCAAGGGAGGGAGCTGGTCCCTGCTTCCAGCAGCGGGGTTTCACTCCAACATGTGCAATGGCCCAAACCAAACAGTGACTGTGTGCCATCTGGTTAGAGGAACCCAAGAATTCTGGAGGCATGAGAGTCCCTGATGCTGACGCGGGGATCATGTTTATAAGCAAACTTGTTTTCTGCACACTCCTGTTTTCCATTTAACTTTCTTTCAGCAGATGAAAATCGACTGCACATGCCAAGCGACCAGACACTGGCTTGCAGCCTTAGGATGCCAGATGAAAGGGGACCCCAGGACAGGGGGCAACCTGCAAGCCTGTCTAGACCCACTCTTTAGGGGCTTGATAACTGTAGCAGACACCCCCACTAGGAGCAGTGGTCACAAAAGAGCTGAAATGCACTGCGAGAGCAGGAAGCAGGCTCAGCTCTACCCCCTCAAAGCTGTGAGTTTTCTCCAGACCTTTCTCTCTGCTCTGTGAAAACAACACAATAGAGGTAGGCTTGGGTTTCCCCATTAAGTGCTTCTGGCACTTTCTCACAAGCCCCAGGCAGTGGCAAGCCAGTGTCCCCATAGCAGGCAGGGCGGGTTCTCAGAGGCACTGTGCGCACATGGCTGAAGACACAAACATGTTCAAACCCAAGTGCTAATTACACTGTGGACATGCCAGAAGCCAGAGACGGCCTGGCTCCACCCTGCTGTCCCGAGTGCAAGATGAGTGGCAAGTGGTGCCCGTCACAGGATCCCTCTGGGGAAAGGTCCTACCTCTAGGCAAGGAAATGAGAACACAGACCTCACTGAAGGGACGGGAAGTGAAGGGGGGATGTCCCTAACCAAACCATCCCTGCAGCTCCAGGACGTTCCTAAGCATTCTCCATTATTCCCCTCACTCTGCCCACCTCCCAGTGGGACTCTGACTCCGCAGGTCTGGCCGTTTCCAGCGGTGGAAAAAGCCCCCGGGGCACCTGGAACTGCAGAGTTCACTCAGCCAGAGCAAGGGAAGCAGCCCTCCACTCTAGCTGAGCTGTCAGGCCCTTCCCGCTCCTGGCCTCTCCAATCCAGCCTCCACACTACTTCCGAGGAACTTCTTAGGACGCACATCAGAGCTATCCTAACCCTTGGAACCTTCCAGACCCTTCCCAAGGCTCCCAGAATGACACCCAGAGCCCGCGCCCCACAGGCCTGTGCGCCTCTCCCCACTGCCCTGTCTTGTTCCGGCCTCCACTCACTGCCCACGACCACTGGGAATCCCTTCAGGGCGTGGCCCAGGCGGTTCCCACTGCTCAGGGCACTGTCCTTGTCCTCCCCTACCACGGTACAGGGCTGTGCCCAGGATCCCCAGACCACCCGAGGCTCCATAATTCGCTACAAGGACTCATAGAACATGGCACAAAGTTGCCCTTGGGGCCAAGGGTTATTGAAGGGAACAGAGCAAAGGAGGCCGAGGGAGAAGGCGCAGGGGCTGGAGTCCTGAGAAACCAGGCACTAGCTTTCAACATCCTGCTCCATGATGTCACACAGGACGTGATACACTCCCCCAAGGATGGGCTTGATGGCATGTGTGAAGTACTGTCTACTGGGGAAGCACGACAGGGACTCAGTGCCCAGGGCTGTACTGCTAAGCATCCTCTACCTAGCACACAGTGAAATTTCAGATGCCCACAAGGAAAGAAGAAGGAAGGCCATAATGTTTGCACACAGTTCAGGCGTCGGAAGTCACTCTTATCAGGGAGTGGTGAGAGCCCTCCCAAAACCCAAGTTCCCAGATCCCAGCCGCAGGCTAAGCTGGCAAGCAGGCCTCCGAGGGACAGCAGTCTCAGGCCAGCTCTGTTAGCTCTTTCCACTCAAGGGCAACCCCCCTGTAACTGACCCACAGTTCCTTTCTCAGAGCCTTCCCTAACATCCACACCCTTTGCTCTTCCCCACCGCAGGACCCAGCTCTCGTTCCTTTGCAGTGTTTATCAAACCATACAAGTACTGTGTTCATCTGTTGACTTGTTTCTGTGTTGAAACATGGGCCCCGTGAGGGAGGGACTGGGCCTGATGCATTTGCCACTGACCCTGGGAGCATGACATCATCCCCGGCAGGTTCTCAGTAAGGACCTGGTGACCAATCCCAAGGATTCTCTCTCCAGCTACCGCAGACGGGCACTATCAGCATCTCTGTTCAGCCTCACTGCACCCTGATGATGTGGACTGAGCGGGAATCATTAATTCCATTTTTGAGACAGAGATTTCCTGGAGGCCTCGCTGTGGGAGGTGGTGGAAGAGCCCCATCCCGAAACTACAGCCTTCTCGCATGATCACGAAGCCTGTTACCCCACCAGGTCCACCACCCAAAAGGCCCCATATCCGTGATCATAAACGCACAGAATGTAAGATGCACATACAGATACCTGCTGCACAATTAAAAGAGCCCTGTCACCCAGCAGCCTGGAAGGTGCTGGGTGGACGCAAGGCGTGAGTGCGGCAGGGGCCTGAGGCACAGTGTGTCACTGAGTGACACCTCAGCCGGCAGGATGGGTAAGGAAATGGAGGCTCAGAGAGGTTAACTCACTCACCCACAGTCAGTCAGCAAGAAAAGACAAATAGAGAATCCAGTCCAAAGCTCTTTAAAGCCAAGGTCCTCTCCACTCCTTGGCCAGGCCTCAGATGCCGTGGTGAGGGTCAGAGGCTTTTGGCGGGAGGTGGTGGTGCCTTCTGCCTGGGAAGCCCCCCAGCACCTCAGTTGCCCGCTCACACTTCTGCACTATTTCCCTGGAAAATCTCCCCATATTGCCCGCAGTTCCTCCATGCTCACATCCCCAGGAAGGGGTGCCCTGAGGGGTCCGGGGCTGGGAACCTGCAGTTTCAAGGACCCCGGAAATCAGGTGTAAACATTTCTCACATGTGAATGTGGACGTCCTGCCCTTCCTGGGCCAATGTTCCTCAAACACGAAATGGCGGGAAGGAGCAGGAACGACTGCAGTTCTGAAATGGCCCAGAGAGGGGACAGGTGCTGAGGAGGCTGGACCAGAGCGGGAGCGGGAGCGGGAGCCGGGGTTGGGGGGAGGGCACCCATCCACCAAACTCCTGGCTGCTCCACTCCTGGAGAGGCCCTTGGGCCCTGGGACTGCCATGGGGACGCCAGCCTTGTTTCACTCTATAAACTTCTTCCAGACAAGGAGGGCTGATTGGAAAAGCTAATTAAAGCTTTTGAAGATTATCTCAGAACTGAAGCAAGGAAGAACACAAAATACCCTCCCACCCTGCTCCTCCACCCCCCAGACTCTGGCCTTCATTAGGCTTTGATTTCAATCAATTGCACACCCACTAAAATTAACTTATAAGGCCAATAAATTGCAACCGCATGTTTGAAGGTATTATCTGCTCCAAGCCAAGAGCCAAGAACTTCAGAGCATGGGGCAAGATGTCTGGTGCAGATGGGAGTAATCATCTTTGGAAGAAGGCAGTGCCAGCCCTTTGGTCAGAACATCTGGTCCCAGGCAGAACCCGGGGCCGACACAGGCCAGGGCCAGACTTGATGTGAAAGCTCGAGCAGGGAAGGTTTCCTGTCTTCTCCAGGAACCTGAAAAATCGAAGTGTTAATCTTGGGGTTCATGACAGCCCACTGGTTGCTCACACCAGCAAGATGTTCCTCTGACAGCTGCCAGTGCCTGACCTACAGCAAAGTCTCCACTTCTAAGTCTCTCCCAAGAAAGATCACTTAGGTCAAAAGATGAGGTTTTGTGACTGATGAGCTAGACTAGGCCTGGACCTAAGAAAGCAGAGTCGGCTCTGCCGAGAAAGAGTGTCAAATGATCCTCCCAGCCAGCTGCCCAGGAGTCGGCCCGCTCCGCTGTCTTTCCCTCTGCTTTGGTGCTCAGTTCTCGTGACATCCCCTGGATGAGCCAGGCCTACCAATTACAGGCAGAAAACCATCCTGGGGCTTGGTAGAGAGAAAAGCCTAAATGTTGGGGACCAGGTGGGTGGGCTGGCTGGGGAGAGGAAGTGATGAAAATGAAGGTGACTTGAGAGCAGGTAATACCCTCACCTGGCCCCAGCATGCCAGCAAAATGTGCTTGTCATCTCCTAAGCATTTGTGCAAACTGGCTCTTTTCATCTAAAAACAAGGCTGTTTGGGTAGTGCTATCAACAACGGCTTGACAGTTACTCTCCTAGGGAAAGTACTACTATGATCTTTCTGCCCTTGAGGATGGCAGAGAAGGGAATCATCAGTATGGAACGGACCTGGATGTGAGAGTGCCACAGGGACCCAGCAGAGGCAGGGCAAGCCAGGAGCTAGTGGACTTCAGAGGGAGCCGTGGGGACACACGGCCCGGCCCCCTGCACCCCTATTCGCCTTTTGCCCACCTGAAGGAGTCACGCTCCCAACCGCTGGCCCTTTCAATCCACAGGGGAGAGGGCTGCCACATCTCCAAGGAGTTACAAGCCAGAAAGGCCTGCTGGTCAACCCTTCCCCTGGCCCAGCTCCATCATTCTGACATTGATTCCATGTGCTGATGATTAAATCCAATCCCTACAAAGTCAGAGCCTTTACAGAGCCAGGGATCAAAGCCCAGAGCCTGAAGACAGAATCCACGTCTTTCCCTCAGGATCCAGTGAAGAAGATTTTTCTCTCCGGTGGCAGAGGGAGCCTCTGGGGAGACGGTAAGTTCCGCTATCTGAAGAGGCTGGTGTGGCCCGTGGGCTGCCTGGATCATGCTCTAGGTCTCTGGACCCTCAAAGCCTATCTCTTTACCAATGTCTCCTTTCACATATTTTTTTTTAGTTTTCTTTTTTTTTTTCCAGAGACAAGGACTCACTCTGTCACCCAGGCTGGGTGTATGATGGCATGACTATAGCTCACTGTAGCCTTGAACTCCTAGGCTCAAGCAATCCTCTTACCTCAGCTGAGTAGTTAGGCTTATGTGTGTGTGTGCCTCTATGCCTAATGTTTATATTTTATTTTTTGGAGGTACAGGGTCTTGCTATGTCGCCCAGGCTGGTCTCGAGCTCCTGGCCTCAAGCAATCCTCCTGCCTCAGCCTCCCAAAGCTCCATTAATCTTTTTAAGCAGGGCCTCAAGGAGTAAGGACAAAGCTAATGGGCTAATGGGTGGGGAGGCAGGGACCTCGTTCCAGACTGTGGCACACACACGGCCAGTGCCTGTGGGTGCTACGTCAGCCAACAACAAACATGCCCACGGATGGCAAGTCCAGTCTTCTGGCATGAGCCAGCAGGGGACGGCGGGGGCAGGAACATGGGCAGGACAGGGTATCCGAGGCCTCTTTATTCCTTTTTTTTTGGTCAAATCTCTATGTGAGCAAAGTCCAATGTGACCTTTCCAGCATCAAGAGACTTTTTAGGCCATAAAAGAAGCAGCTCCCTGGAAGCTGGCTGCAGCACGGTGTCCCCACGGGAGGATTCTGAGCTCCAACGTGGCAGGAGCCTGGCAGCTCTCGGTCATTTGATGGGTCTGGTGGTCATGAGGCTGGAGCTCAAGCCAAACATAGTCCTAACTGCGATTCATCAGGATCCAAGAATTCAGAAGCACCTGGAATCGTTGTGAATTAAAGACCCTGTCAACACGGTCTGCTCTTCCAACCCCCAACCACCAGGGGCGCAGGCCAAGCTCTAGCTTGAAGTGTGTGGCCTGAAAGTGGCAGCTGCACCTGTGCAGCCCTCCTGGGCACAAGGGCGAGCCCAGCCTGCTCTCAAGGGGTGGCTTCTCCAGCCACTCCCCTTTTCTCCTGGCAGGGTGGGTCTGGCTGAGGCTCCAGCCATCTCTCACCAGGCCAGGGACACCAGCCACTTTCCTGGCCCCTCAGGCAGCAGCTCAGGGTGACCAAGCCAGCAGATGGGAGCACAGGGTGGAGGTCTCCTCTCAGAATGACCCTTGCCTGAACCCATCTGCCAACCTGAACAGAAGACAGGTGGGAGAGTGGGAGAGCTGTGGCCTTGCTCACGGGACAACAAACAAGTTTTTCTGTGAGAAAGCGTTTGTATGGGGAAGGGGTGGATGAAAGATGAAGAGAAAGGGATGGCCTACTGCCTCTCCACCCCATGGAACAGCCTGGTCCCTAGAAAACCGAGTGTGACCCTGGCCAATGCCCCTCAGGAGACAAGGCCACCCAGCTGACTCTCCTCTGCTCCAAAGCCATGGGGAAAAGAGCTTGCATTCCAGGGCCTGCTGTGGTCACTCATGTGGCCACCAACAGCCACGCAGGGCACTCTGGGAATGGGAACTTCTGGAGATGAGCAATGTACCGCAATGGACCAAGATGTTTTTAAAAAAGAAAAAAACGAGACTCGTTCTCATAATTTTTAGACTATAAATGGGTTGGTTCGTCACATGTGGTTCAGCTGGGAAAACGTTCCTCGCATGTGGTCCCAGGAGAGAGAGCTCCTCAGCACACTCCGATGGCACTGGGTGAGTCAAAATTCATGTCTCTGGTATCCCAGATGACAGCTCCAACTGCTGTCCCTTTGGTGGTCTGCGGTCCCTGTCACCCAGGAAGAGCCTGGCCCCACTGCCCCTGCACATGCAAGGGAAGGAAGGGCCTCCTGCCTCTCCTGTGGGGCCACTCTCCTCCTTCCTCCCGAGGTGCTGGGAACAGAACGGCACAGCCTGGATCCCACTACACACTGTTGCAGACCCTCGGGGTCTGGGTTATCCAGTTCGACCCCCAACTGGGGGCAGGATGCTGTCTTGTCACCTTTCAACTCCCCCGAGTCAGTTTACCTTCAGAGAGGAGTGTGTAGGCAAGTCAAAGGCACACAGAAATCAAAAGCCACCTTGCAAATACACATTTCCCAGGGAAGGGAAAGCCTTCACCAGAGGCAGCATGAAGAGTGAGGCCTTAGCTATGACTCCCGGCTCCCGTGGTTTTCTAGCTGTGTTAACCAGCTTGAGTACTTATCTGAGCCTCAGCTTCATCAGCTGAGGAATGGAATAACTCTCACTTGTCCTATAGTCACTGTAAGGATTCAATGATTATTCTGAAGAGTTTTAATAATAATAGGGAAATTCTCATGATAACAGGCCAAAAAAACCCCTGCAGAAGCATGCACCACGTATCATTACATATGTGAACGATGAGATGGGAAGGGAGAACAAGGGAAGCAGAAGTCCAAGATGAAACTGGGCTCTTCCCCAAGGCTGGCCCTAAATGGCGAAGTAAGGCAACACATCTGAATCACTTTATTAAGGGAGTAACAACATGAACACTTAAGTCTCATAAAGAATCAGAATTCCCCCACCTCCATATCTCAACATGCAGCCCAGTAATCAGCCAGAGTACAGCCTCCGCATAGAACAGAAGGGATGAGGCCAGGCAACTTCCTCAGGCTTAGGGGATGGCATGCATGGCACGTTAGCTCCCCAAGCTGGGGGAAAATCTAGCAAACACTTTCAAGGGGGAACTTTCCACTTCCACCTTCAAACTTAGCTGAAAGGGCAGGCTGTATTCCTGGAGTATCCTGAGATGGCTCCCGAGAAGCTTACATATAAAAGGGGCCAATTTTGCCCAAATCTCTTTCAAATTGACTTCCAATTTAAAAGAGGCAGAGGGTGTGCACTTGCTGGTTGATAGTTGTGTGTGCACATTAAGAGGCACCAGTCTCAGGGCCCTTAGACAGGTGAGTTTGCCCCTGCCTTGGAGACCCTGGCACAACCAGCCCCCCTGCCTGGCTGGCTTCCTCAATGTCAGACCTCAGTCAAGTGTCTCCTCAAGAGGCCTCATGGGCCACTCTACATAACAAGTCAGCTGCTCCCTGTTATTACCAGCAGCAATGACTTGTTCACTTGTCCACTGTTTGTTTTTCCACAATGGAGTGTGGTGAGGGCAGGGGTCTCATTTACCACGTACGAGCTGCATCCCTGGTACAGCGAGCACACAGCTCATGGGAGGCACTCAAATGTCTGCTGAGTAATAAATCGACGTTGGACTCTGGAGCTGGATAAGGATGGTTTGATATCCCAGTTCCACCACTTACTAGCTCTGTGAACCTGGGTAAGTTATATCACCTTTCTGATCTGTCAGCTTGTTTGTAAGAGGGGGATAACCCTCCCTCATGTGTTCTTGTGAAGACCGAATGAGACAGAGAACACCTGAAGGCCCATTTGCATGGCCACTGGTAACTGTTATCATCACCATCGATAATACCAGTATTATCACTTTAATATTAAACAGATTCTACTTGGGCATTCCTGTTTAATAGATGGATTGGCTTCTTACCAAATGGGCAGGTAAAAGAAGATAGTAAAAAACAATTACAGGCCGGGTGCGGCGGCTCACGCTTGTAATCCCAGCACTTTGGGAGGCCGAGGCAGGTGGATCATGAGGTCAGGAGATCGAGACCACGGTGAAACTCCGTCTCTACTAAAAATACAAAAAAATTAGCCGGGCGTGGTGGCAGACACCTGTAGGCCCAGCTACTCGGAGAGGCTGAGGCAGGAGAATGGCATGAACCCGGGAGGCGGAGCTTGCAGTGAGCTGAGACTGCGCCACTGCACTCCAGCCTGGGCAACAGAGCGAGACTCCATCTCAAAAAAAAAAAAAACAATTACAAGTAAACTACCATAGAGCAATGAGTCAGCTTTTCAGTAGCACTGGGGAAGGAGCTATTCCACAATAGGAAAAAAGTTGTAGATGTAAGAACCTTTAAAGACTGAAGCCTATTTTAACTGTGAAAAATCAACAATTTGTGGGAATTCAGACAAATATGGGTTCAAATCCTAGCTTTTCACCTCCATGTCCTGTGGTCTAGTGTGAGTCATTTAACCTCTTGGAACCTTGGTCTCATTTGTAAAAGGGGGAACAAAATCATCTTCCCCAGAGGTTCTTGTTAAGGAGTAAAGATAATGTATATAAAATATTCGTACATAATAGATACTGAAGATAAGGCTGTATTACACATTGATGCATTTCAAGGACACTGAAATGTTTAGGGCCCTTTATTCCTGTCTTCCTTAGATCTGTGCTTGTGTATTTCATTCTGCTAAGTGCTATGGGTTTTCTGTTTGTGTGTCAGATATTGAAAGTATCACTTTTCCTCCCAAATCAACTTCTAAAAGAAACTTTTTAATTTTTTGAAGCAGGATCTCACTCTGTCACCCAGGCTAAAGTGCAGTGGTGCCCTTACAGCTACTACTGCAGCCTCAAACTCTTGAGCTCATGTGGTCCTCCCACTTCAGCCTACCAAGTAGCTGGGACTACAGTTGCATGCCACTATACCCAGTGAATTTTTTTTTTTTTTTTTTTTGTAGAGATGGGGTTTCACCATGTTGCCCAGGCTGGTCTCAAACTCTTGGGCTCAAGCCATCTGCCCGCCTTGGCCTCCCAAAGTGCTGGGATTACAGGTGTGAGCCACTGTGCCTGCCAGAAATTCTTTATGTGTTACAGCAAGCTGCTATGAACTACACAGCCACTCCAAATACTTGCAAAGTGAAAATACACTAAGTAGGGCAGCACCAGCTTTTTGACACTGTTTGGATGATTCCTTTTCTTATGTCCATTTTCTTGCCTACATCCTAGGCCAGGGGTGGGCGAACTACAGACTGGGGGCCAAGCCCCACCCACCTCAAAGCTCAAGAGGTGAATTTTGCATTTTAAAGGTTCAACAGAAAACAAACCAAGCAGCAGCAACAGAGACCTTATGTGGCCTGCAAAGCCTAAAACGTTTAGGATCTGGTTCTTGACAGAAAAAAGTCTGCCAACTTGAATTAGTATTGCCTATTTCACAGTTTTGCTGTATTTTCAGTATAAAGCTTAATTATAAATGAGATTCTGTTGATTATGGCTAACTTTCTCTGGAGCCCTTCCTTGTAAGCCTGAACAATTAAGTGACATGTTGGTGCTGCGGTGCTGGGAGGCAGGATTAGATGGAGCAGGAAGAAATCTCAACAGATCTAGCAAAATGCTTTTTAAGGCAGGTGCCGAGGCCACAAACAACTCAGGATTCAGAAGGTGTTTGCTGCTCTGCTCCTGCCCTGTAAGGACTGCACTCATCTTGGCCTGGGAGCAGCTGGAGGCAGAGGTCCCTGAGCTCCAGGTCAGAACTGAGCCTGTGGTATGGCAAAAAATCCATAGGGGCCTTTCGAGATAAACAGGCCTGACTTTAATTCCTGGCTCTACCCCTTGCTGTGGACAAATACTTTAATCTGTGTCTTAATTTCTTAATCTGAGAAACGAGGACTAAACTAGCTATGTTTGTGAGGATTTGAGATGCTATGTAGAAATACCTGGCACTGTTTCTTACACACAGTAGGCGCTGTACCAGTGGTACCTGCTGTTATTATGAATCCATGATGCAGGGGAACAGCACACAGTGAAGTCTGGTAGCATTCTATGACCAAGTCATCTCATAACCAACCCAACCACCAAACAAGTGCCCTGCATCCTGCTATGGGCGGCTCCCAGTTTTAGTTAGGTGAGCCAGGTAACAGATTCAAGGGAGAATGCTTGGCCGGGTAACAGATTCCAGATAGAACACTGCCACTTAGGATTTACCTCTCAAAAATCACAAGAGCAAAAGTGCAACAGGAGAAAGTGACTCACAGGTCTCGATACTGGTCAAAGGCATTGTTGGCTTCCACCTCCAGCTTTCTCAGCCGAGCTGACGGCATGGCCCCATCCTCCAAGGGAGGGTCATACTTGTTACTCCATGGTGACCTGGAGGGAAGGAAAAGTATATACCATGAATCGTTCCATGAAGACATGGTCAGTGAGCAGGGAGCCTGAGCCCTGGCTATCTGAAATCTCGGAGGCAAAGCCGCTAACTCCAGCGAAGATTTTTCTGGGTCCTGGCAACAAACAGGGCTTTCTGGAGGTTTGGAGAACAAGGGCTCTGATGTGGGCAGACTGGGGCACACGCCCGTGCTCCACCTCTCACTGGCTGTGAATGCTCAGCAAGTGTCCCAACTCCCTGAGCCTCACTTTTCTCCTGTGTAAAATGCGGCTGCTACTTGCTCCGCACACAGGGCTGTCATGAGAAATGAGACAAGCAGATCAAGCGCCCAGCCCAGAGCTTGCCAGACTGTCAGTGTTCAACAAATGCTAGTTCTTTCCTACCCACTTTCTCAGTTTTGTGTTCACCATCAATTTTTTTTTTAAGAGTCTCGCTCTGTCACCCAGGCTGGAGTGCAGTGGCGCGATCTTGGCTCACCACAACCTCCGCCTCCTGGGTTCAAGCGATTCTCGTGCCTCAGCCTCCTGAGTAGTTGGAATTACAGGTGCAAGCCACCAGGCCCGGCTAATTTTTTGTATTTTTAGTAGAGACAGAGTTTGGCCATGTCGGCCAGGCTGGTCTCAAACTCCTGGCCTCAAGTGATCTGCCTGCCTCAGCCTCCCAAAGTGCTGGGATTATAGGTGTGAGCCACCATGCCCGGCCATGTGTTCACCACCTTATAGTTCAACAGATGCCCCTCTCTCCTCCCTGACTTGCTGGAGGCTCTAGATAAACTTTAAGACCTTCTTACACAGTAAGCGTTTAGAAGAGAGCTGTCAGTTACAGAGGCAGGCAAGAGACACAGCTCCACAGGGAAATGCTGATTACATCAGAAAACCTGAGCAATCAGGTTCTCCACATGAACAGAGGATAGCTTTTCCAACATTCAAGGGCTATGCACACATATAAAGACTGCTAAGTAATGAGAACCAGTTTTTTGCAGCCCCAAACACTTGCTCTATTTCTTGAAATGTATTTTGCCACATCAGGAAAGCATTTAATCACACAGAGAACTGGAAAGGGGGTTATAAGGGAAAGATCTACTCATTAATTCCTGCAGGTGGGGTTCAGAGGGCCGAGTGTTCAGAGAAAGTAGTAGAATTAAAAAGGTGAGAGAGGAATGAAAAGACAGAGAAGACAACATGGAATTCAGAAAAAGTCCTTCACACTCTTGGTCTAAACGCCTCCGTGTTTCCACTGTCAGAGACCCACCCTGCCTTTTCCACATCCCCTCCTGACCACATCATTGTGATGTGGAATGCATGTTAAGGAAAAAGAAAGTATGCTCATCATCCTCCAAACCCCAGTTTTAACGAATTCTGCACACAGACATCTTTCTTCTTGGTAAGTGATGCTCCACCAGGCACCTACATCAGTAGATCATGGAGTGTGGAACCAGAACAAGCTGGGTGGCCTCTTCCACCAGCCACCCACAGGCAGCTTTCTCAGAGGCTGGTTCACAAACGGTATGTAGGGGAAGAGTTGCTGTGCTTGGTGTCCCCAAAGAGTTTCCAAGCAGGCGTTAACTCCTGATCACCTCCAAGCAGAAGGAGCCTTTGGAAATCCTTGTTTCCAAGCCGACCACTTTCTGCTGCTCACTGCAGCTTTGGTAGAGACTTTGCAAGAATGGGGTGAGATACCCCCTGCTGCCCCATGACCACCAGCCAGCTTTCATGGTCACACACCAGCTTTCATTCGCACACCATGGGAAGGAAACTGTCAACAAGTTGGGACCCCATATGCCTGGGAAGACAGGCATGCCGCCCACAATCGATGCCTCAGTTCTCCTGAGAAGCCAAGCGTGGGCTAACCTGTCAGTTCTTGTAGCCTGTCGCTCCTCCCTCTGAAACGGGGCTGCCCAACAGAACTTCCTGAAACGATGGAGATGTTCTAAATCTCTGCTGTCCAAAACAAGTCACTAGCCATGTGTAGCTACTTGCATACTTACAATGTGACCAGTATGACCAAGAGACCAAATTCTTAATTTAATGGGAATCAATTTGAATGTAGACAGCTCACTCTAGAACCTCAGCTAGGAGGGGGCAAGAGCCTTTTCTGTCATCTTCTCTTCGGGTTGCTCAGCACCTAGAACAGTGCCTGGCACTCAACTACATGCTCATTAAAAAAAAAAAATGATTTTAAGAATGAATTTGGCCAGGTGCGGTGGCTCATATCTGTAATCCCAGCACCTTGGGAGGCCAAGACGGGAGGATCACAAGGTCAGGAGTTTGAGATCAGCCTGGCCAACATGGTGAAACCCCATCTCTACTAAACATACAAAAAATTAGCTGGGTGTGGTGGCGTGCACCTGTAATCCCAGCTACTCAGGAGGCTGAGGCAGGAGAATCACTTGAACCCAGAAGGTGGAGGCTGCAGTGAGCCGAGATTGCACCACTGCACTCCAGCGTGGGCAACAGAGGAAGACTGCATCCTGGGGAAAGAAAAAAAAATGAATGAATTCTTCTTGTCCAATCACAGTTGTAAATAAATAAAAATAAAAAAGAATGAACTCTTACACCCGCCCCCCCCCACAACAGAACCAACTATTCCCTCCTCCCTGCCACTCCCTCTCACACAGAGGTTGATCCTCATGCCTGTCATATTCTTGCCCTTCTTCCCTCACCCTCGACTGCAAGAGGCCTTTGAGAGCAGAGAGCCTGTGCTGCCTGCCCTTGTCCCCAGTACCCGGCCCTGAGTCAGTGCCAAGCGGATGCTGCTGGTGGACTGAAGCCTCACAGCCCGGGAGAAGAAGAAAGGGGAATTCTGCTGGTATTCCCTTCTCCAAACCAAGAGATGGAGCAGCTTTCTGGCTTTTTTATGCTGGTCACAGGCATAGCGTCTAGGTGCTTCTTGGGAGCATCTTGCTCTGTCGCCCAGGCTGGAGTGCAGTGATGCAAACCTGGCCCACTGCACAGGACCACAGGCATGTACCACCATGCCCAGCTAATTTTTTTTTTTTTTTTTGAGACAGAGTCTCACTCTGTTGCCCAGGTTGGAGTGCAGTGGCACGATCTCAGCTCACTGCAACCTCTGTCTCCTGGGTTCAAGCAGATTCTCCTGCCTCAGCCTCACCTAAGCACTAAAAAACAAAAACACCAAATCAACAAAGGCCTCTCATCAGATCTCAGAGACAAAGATCCAGGTGAAAAGATGCTGTCGCCATGATTTATCTATAAACAAGGCTTGGTTCTTCTGCTGGCCAGGGGAGTGGATAAGAATCTGAGGGTGTGGAGCTGAATTCCCTCCTTCCCCTGGGTAGCCCTTTGAGACTCTGCAGCACACTCACACGCAGGACCATTCCCACAGTTCGATGACAGCCATCGCCTTCCTGTAGGCTGGGAAGACCCGACCCAAGTGACGTTCATTTCAAGGCACCCTGATTAGACACAAGAGCCCATCTTTCGGGCAGACTGGGGACCTGCAATTTGCAAGAAGCCTGTAACTCACTTTTCTACTGGCTCACAGACGATAGCATTTCAAGCTGTTAGTCCTGAAGCCAGGGTAATTGTAGCTGAGGGAAATATCATAACATTACCCAGAATATTCTTAGTGGAAGGGGCACTCAGAACACATTTAAGAGCTTAAATGGAGGCCATTTGAAAAAAGACAGATGGACAGGAATGCTTAGATTTCAAAAGTCAGGCCTTTCATTTCCCTCCGAGAAGGCTTTTTGTTTCAGCTAACAGGTTTCAAACGGTGCTGCTGGCAACGGTCACACCATAAGGATCTTATTTAAGCAAACCATCAAACACAGTCAGGATGGAAATCTGTGGAGAGAATCAGAAGACCTTGAAGTTTCATATCGAGAAGAGGAGACAGGAAAGACATACTTTCTGCCTCCACACCCCGAGCTCCTCTCTGAAGGCCTGAGATCCCCCAGAGCTGGTGGTGGGGCCTCAGGAATGCAGGTGGGGGACAAAGGGGTGACCTGGAAGGGCTGCAGGTACCAAGTCTCCCGCAGAGCCCGGCCTGGCCACGGACCTAGACATGATCCCGTCCTTCTACCAGCTCCCGCAGAACAGCTGCCTTATACAGTCAACTGGAGTTTTTAGGTGGAAATAATAAATATAATAATGATGTTGATTAAGCAAGACCAGTTCAAGGACCACCTCCTCCAGGAAGCGTTCCATGAACTGCATGCCGGGCAAGAATACTTCTCCCTGCCTGCTCCCTGGTCTGTGAGACCACTCAGGCTGGTCCACCCACTTCATCAGTGGCTCCCTGGCTGGGCAATGTGGCTCACACCTGTAATTCTAGCAATTTGGGAAGGTGAAGTGGAAGGACTGCTTGAACCTAGGAGTTCGAGGCCAGCCTGGGCAACAAAGTGAGGCGCCCCCCATCTCTACAAAAAAAAAAAAAAAAAAGAGAGAGAGAGAGAGAAAAAGTCAAAAAAAATTAGCTGGGGCTGGGCACAGTGGCTCATGCCTATAATCCCAACATTTTGGGAAGCCAAGGCAGGAGGATCATTTGAGGTCAGGAGTTCAAGACCAGCCTGGCCAATGTGGTGAAACCCTGTCTGCACTGAAAATACAAAAACTAGCTGGGCGTGATGGCATACACCCGTAATCCCAGCTACTTGGGAGGCTGAGGCAGGAGAATCTGCTTGAACCCAGGAGACAGAGGTTGCAGTGAGCTGAGATAGTGCCACTGCACTCCAACCTGGGCAACAGAGTGAGATTCTGTCTCAAAAAAAAAAAAAATTAGCCGGGCATGGTGGTACATGCCTATGGTCCTGTGCAGGGGGCCATGTTTGCATCACTGCACTCTAGCCTGGGCGACAGAGCAAGATGCTCCCAAGAAGGACAGCACCTGGACGCCATGCTGTGACCAGCAGTTCCAGGCATAGAACGAGCCCTTCAAGG
This sequence comes from Hylobates moloch, assembly GCF_009828535.3. Taxonomy (NCBI): domain Eukaryota; kingdom Metazoa; phylum Chordata; class Mammalia; order Primates; family Hylobatidae; genus Hylobates; species Hylobates moloch. Next base: position 18,014,871 of record NW_026652284.1, read on the forward strand.
ATGAACTTGATCAGCCTCAGGGCTGTATCACCATCTATATGCTGGGACATCTGCAGCCACATCCCCAGCCTAGACCTCTCTCCTGGAACTCCACATGGTACATCCACAGCCTACCTGGTATCTCCACTTTGATCTCATGGGCCTCTCAAGCTTAAAGTGTCCCTATGCCAGCTCCTCCCCGAGTCCTCCTCACCTCAATCAACAGTGGCTCAAGTCCAAAGCCTTGTGATCACCCTTCACACCCCACCTCCTCTCCTTCCATCCCCATCCACCTGCAGAGGCCGCTGGCTCTACCTTTAAAAGTGACCTTAAATCTCACCACTTCTCACCATTTCAACTCCAGTCTGTGGTCTGAAGGAGGGCAAAATATATTCTCTACCTAATTGCCATTTAAAGCTAGGAAAGGTACATGATTATAAAACTGTTGTCTAGTCTCTTGTAAGTCAGTATTAAACTTTTTACATGTATGACAAGGTCTGTGCCATTCAACATTTCACATGTGTTACTTCTTTTATCCCTCCAATAAATAACCCTGGGCTAACGTTTATTACCCTCAGCCTGGCCTTCAAGACCCTGCCAGACCTGCCCTGGCCATGCCTCCTCCCTCATCTCTGCCCCCACCACCATTCCCTCACTGCCTTCTCCACCTCTGGCCTTCTGCCAGCTCCATCCTGGTGAGCTCATCACTCAGGGCCTCAGCACCCAGCAGGCTCTTCCCCAGACCTGGACCTTTTCACCCTCCAGTTCCCACCTGTGGGACAGCCTTCCCCGCCTGCTCGTCCTCTCCCTCCCTCCCACTGTCCTCTTTATTTTCTTCAGGAAGCATTCTGTTGAGTAAACAAATACTATTATTTCCATTTTACAGATGACAAAACTAAAAGACCAGCGACAATAAGTGATTTGTCAAAGTCCCATTGACACAGGGAGCGGTGCTGGTTTGAAGCCCACACTAGCTGACTCCTGATCATTTTTCCTGCTTTGACTTCCCAGAAGCCTTGCCCCATCTCCAAAGAGAGCATTAGGGTTAAGCTTCAAGACAGCCCTGGTTCTGTGGTCTCCAAATAAACCTAAAGCAGGCTGTGTTCCTCTACCGTTCTCCAAGGCAGTGACTACTGCAATTCATCATGGAAACACTGGGCCAGTTTAAGGATTCCCACTCTTAAAAAATAGAGGTATAACTCCTACATGCCCTTAAAACCCAGCTCAGACATCACCTCCTTCAGGAAGTCCTCCTGGAGTTGACCATGGCCTCTTCTGTGCTACCCTCCCACCCTGAACAGACATTGCACTGGCTGTATGAATCACATACAGTTATCAGTTACCCAATGTGTCTCCTATGCTAGACCTGGTGATCAGACACCCAGGGCAGGGACTAATGTCAACTTAGTTATTTACAGCCTTGGGCGAGGTGAGGAAAGAGAGAAGAGAGTTGTGTATCTGACAGAGCTGCGTTCGTAGATCCCTTAACCACAGAGACCCTCCCTGCCCTCGGGGTCCCCATCCTATGTGCACCCTGTACGCTGCCCTTTGCAGGACCGAATGCAATTATAATAGAACAGTTGTTTTTGGGAACAACGCCCCTCTCCCGTTAGACTGGAAGATCCATGAAGGCAAGGGGCCTTTGGTCCACTGCTCTATATCTCATGCTTGTGGGTGGCACTCTGCTGCATGATTGGAATAACAGATGGAAGGAGGAGAAGAATGGGGAGGACAAGAGAAGAAAGGAGAGGAGGGCAGGGAACAAATGGAAGGAAGGCTGGGTGGGCTGCCAGCTGCCCAAGTCCAAGGTCCCCATGCTCTGCAGCAGGCACCTACGGCAGCCCGTGTGTTGCTGGTGTGCCTGCTGCATCCCTGGGGCATGAGCTCACCTATAGGAGTCCCCATCTCTGTTGTAGTCACACAAAAGGTAATCCTTTCCCACCACCTTGTCTCTGGCAATTTTCAGTGGCTGGTCAACAGAAGACAGGAGATCCTCACATAGACTGGGGACCTGGCAGAGAGAAATGACAAGGTCGAAACACAGGTTAAAATAGCACACCAAACTCAGGTGGCTAACAATACTGCAGCCATATTATGGTCAGTACCTTTAACATCTGGCCCTGGGTACTGAGCCAAAATTACGGGCCTGTTCTTTTCTTTTCCACATGTGTCTGACACCAACTGTGTCCCTCTATAAAGAAACCCATTCTTGAATTACAGTGGAGCGTGATTTCTAATGCAGTCTTCCTTCCAAAAACTGTGTGCAGCTTTAATTACCTGGTCACCAGGGTGGCCTAGTAAATTTAAGTGTGTATGTGCTTGGTATTGGTCTCTGGTGGGCAAAGTACAAGCTGAAGTCCCGAGAAGAAGGTAAACATTTCAAATACACAGGAATCTAAAGAACTCAGAGTAGAAAAACTCGTCCGTGCCGGGAACTCCCACAGGCTCCCATGCTGGGTGGAGTCTCCAGTACTTTCCAGGCCCCTAGCCAAGTGTTACCAGTTGGCTTGTAGAGTCAACTCTATCTGCTGCAAAGAGAGCTTCACCCCGGCTCCCACAGCACAGAGCCCCAGTGGGCTCACCTCCGGCTGACCCGCCAGGGGGCCGCCTCACCGAGAAGGATGACCCCGCGGTAGGGGGCTGGCAGGACTCAAACTCTGGGCCAATGTTGCACCTCTGACACAAGGCTCTGCAAGTAACCAGGCCACTGGCCTCCTCCTCCCAACTCAAACATCAATTTCTACCAAAATATTCCAGAAAGGGATGGCAGCACTTTCGGAAATGGATTCCTTCAGGCTTGAGTCACTTCCACGCTGTATTTTTCAATGTGCTGACTTATTTGTTTCACGGGCCTGGGTTTATGGGGGCCCCACCGTATCGTTTACCAGGAAAGTGCCGCCAGTTGCACCAATAACCCTTCCCAATGGAAAAATTCAATCCTATGGCAAAGACACCAGCAGAGCAGCTCAGCAGATGGGCTGACAGCAACAGTGGTTCCTGTGTTCTTCCAGAAGGCCCTTGCTGCCATCCAAGAGACAGGCAGGGACAGGGAGTCCCACCACCACAGGGACCACCCAGCCTCTATGGGGCTCCTCTGCTGCCCCTCCAGGGTGCTTTAGAACTCAGCTTGGAAAGCAATGCCCAGCACAACTGAAGGACTGTAACCCTGCCTCGTAACTCACAGAAATTCTGGCCTTGGTGAGATGATCTGTTTCTTGTACAGGGGACAGTACCCAAAGAGACAGACATACACCACCAACCCCTGTGTACAATGTGCTGGGCTTACAGGTGTGAGCCCCCCGGCCTGGCCTGTACCTGTGCTTGTTTTCAGAATTCTTTCTCCATGTGTATCTGCCCTTTCCTAACAAACAGAATAAAAATGGGGGCTACTTTCAAAGTTGGTTTTGGTGATAATATCATGCCCCTTACCATTTCCATGTGCCTGCCGTGCACCACGCACTATGGCAGGCCCTTTACATAGAGCGTATTGCACGCATTCTGCAAAGTGGGTATGCAAAGCCCCATTTTACAGATTAGAGTTGAGGCCTGGAGCCATAAAGTTACCCAAGGGCCACACAAGAAGCAAGCAGTGGAGACAGAAAACAAAACCAGGGCCAGATGAGTCCAAAGTCCCTACTCCTCCCACTCTAACTTTGGTTTAATGTCCAGCTAAGGGGAAGGACAGTGCATGCTAAAGGCACCCTCTGGTGGCAAACAGCCCTCTCCTAGCCCCAGCCCTGCTTAGCTGTGGCCACAGAGCCCTTCAATTGGAAGGAAGTCCTGGCTGAGGAAGGAAGGTCTAACAGCTTCCACCCAAGGCCATCTGGGACCTGAAAGAGGCCTTGCTGTGCTGCCACAGCCAATAAAGCCACCTCGCCTAACACATCACGCCTGTCCCTAAGCATCTCCGTTTATAATGCTGGGCTGCTGCCTTGGCTTATCTGTTGGGCCTCAACTTTTGCCTGGAACCCATTCTCTCTGGTTGGAGTCCTGACACCATCAGCCCAGTTTTTCCTCAATTACAGTAGAGACTGAGCAAACAGGGTCTGAAGTTAGACTTCCTGATTCTACTGCGTACAAGCAGCCTTATGGCCTGGGTAAGTCATTTTACTTCTCTACTAAGACTTGGTTTCCGTACCTATAAAATGGGGATAATAAAACCAACCCGTCTGGGTGCGCATGCCCATGTGATTTTGAGGACCCACATGAGATAATGCATTCCGTGTTCAGGGCAGAGCCTGGCACAGGGAAATGCATGTATGTTACTGCCTGACAGATTCAGGTTCCTTTCCCTTCCTTTAGACAATATCATCTGTCACCTGTTACTCTCAGATGGCAACAATAGCCTGGATCATACCTGAATTCACTGTGCTGCTTCAGGCATGGGGTACAAACGTACCTGTGAGGATCCGGTGCTTCACCCCAGTTCTGCCTGGAGCCAGCTGCTTCCCTTCTCCTGCCAGGCACACTGCTTGCAGCTAAGTCCCCCCAACGTAGGAAAGCTCACAAGAAAATGGGGTTTGGTATAAAAGAGGCTTGACTCTGCTCCTATCCAAGAGATTCCTCTATGAATCTAAAGCATCTGAATAATTTCTTCCTAGCACTTAACACCAGGTGGAGTATTTTTTCATTGATCAGTTATCTGTATCCCTCACTAGAATGTAAGTTTTACTGGGGCAAGGACTTCGATCTTATTCACTGCGGGATTCTCAGTGCCTGTGGCTGTGCCTGACACACAGCAAATGCTTAATATATTTGGGAGGAAGGAAAGAAAGGAGAGAAGGAGGGAAGAAAGGAGGAGTTTTACAACACGGAGCCTCCCAAACTCCAATCAACTTTATTTTAAAATTAATAAATTGGCAGGTAATAGGAATCTTTAGCAAAAGCACTTGTCCAGAACTAAATTTGAATGGATGCTGATGACAAGTTTCATGTGTGGTTCCAACCCAGCACTCTCAGATACGAACCACGGTATGGTGGGAAAGCACTGAACAAAGAGAACCAGAGCTGTCATGAAAGCCCTGGCATTTTTTATTAACATATGACCTCAAGGAGCCACAGCAATGGTGGAAAGAGTGAGAACTAAGAGACCTGGGTTCTAGCCTCTGCTCTGCTGTGGGCTGGCCACGGAACTCAGGCAAAGCCCAAGACTGTTCATTTGTCAAACACAGTAGATGAGCTGCACAGAGACAGACCACCCTTGAAGATCTGTGATGGGACTTCTGAAAGCAAGTATGCCAGGTACTAACCAACCCCAGAAAAACATACATTTAAACTGGAACTCAAAAACTGGCACTGCTTGTCCTACAGTGAAAAGCCTCTGGGACTTGATATGGCCAACTGACTCCACCCAAGCAGGCACGATTTTTGCCTTTTGAATCAACTCTCAAGTTGGGCCATAGTTTTGGCCATATTTCCATCAGCCCTGTTTCTTTTGATCAAAGATAATCTGCTCTGGAATAATAACATTTTCGTTGTCGTGGGGAATGAGAAGTGTGGAATAATACATGGTGTGCCCACAGACTTGGACCACAGCAGCCACCCAAAGGTGCATTAGTCATGACCTGGCACCACCACTGATCCCGTCTCATACCCACGCCGTCCCTTACCTCTGCCCGAATGTCCTCAAACAACCACACAGGCCCATTCACCACTCCCTGAACAAGCATGTGCATTCCTCCACTTAAACATCTTCCCCACTGAGGGATGCTGGATAAAACAGAGGAAGGCCAGTTCAATCTGAATTTCAGATACACAATGAATAACATTTTAGTATGAATACTTCCTAAAGGTTACATGGGTCATGTTTTTTTTTTTTCTTTTTCCTCAACGAGATGGAGTCCAGCTCTGTCACCCAGGCTGGAGTGCAGTGGTGTGATCTTGGCTCACTGCAACATCTGCTTCCCGAGTTCAAGCGATCTTCTCGCCTCAGCCTCCCCAGTAGCTGGGACTAGAGGTGCACGCCACCACACCTGGCTAATTTTTGTATTTTTAGTAGAGACGGAGTTTCATCATGTTGGCCAGGCTGGTCTCGAACCCCTGACCTCAAGTGATCTATGCATCTCAGGCTCCCAAGGTGCCGGGATTACAAGCGTGAGCCACTGCGCCTGGCCAGGTCATGTATTTTTTATTATTTTTTTTTTTTTGAGATGGAGTCTCCCTGTCACCCAGGCTGGAGTGCAGTGGCACGATCTTGGCTCACTGCAAGCTCTGCCTCCCAGGTTCACGTCATTCTCCTGCCTCAGCCTCCCGAGTAGCTGGGATTACAGGCGCGCGCCACCACGCCCAGCTAATTTTTGCATTTTTAGTAGAGATGGGGTTTCACCATGTTAGCCAGGATGGTCTCGATCTCCTGACTTCATGATCCGCCCACCTCGGCCTCCCAAAGTGCTAGGATTACAGGCGTGAGCCACGACACCTGGCCAGGTCATGTATTTTTATTTGCTAAATCTGACAGCCAATCCCCACTGCTCTCTTAAATCTTACTGATCCTTCAGTGCCTGGCCCAAACTCCAAATTCTTTATCAAGATGTCAAATTCTTCAGAATTCCTGCAGTAACACTAATATCAACTGAATCCTAAATGCTTTGGGGATGGCTGTTCTAATACTGCCATCTTACTGCTTTCACCGTACTCCTTCCTCACCACTTAGCATTTTTCATTGTGAATTGACTCCACACCTACAGAGGCCAAGACAGGCCCTTCAGCCTCAGCGCAGCATCACGCCCGCTGCAGCAGGGATCAGTCAATGCATGCTGATTCCATGTAAGTGGATATTAATCCTGTGGTCTGAGGTCATATTACAGAACCAGAATAAAGGCAGTGTATTTCTGTAATCTAACCAGTCCCTACACTCATCTGAATCCCGGCCCCCGCCCCCTACTCATGTCGAGTGCTTAGAGCAGTGGAAGAAATCACATTAAGTGTCACAGACCCTGGGTTTGTACAGTGATTTAAATGAAACGACAGGTCCAAACAAAGCTGAGAGTTCACTTTGGGGTGCGTGTGGCACTGGCTCTGTAGCCTCCAAAGCCAGGGAGGGCCTCTGAGGAGGAGGAGCGGTGCCGACACGCGGCAGCCGGATGGTTTCTGTCTAAACCACCCATCTGAACTGCCTAACAGCCTTGGAGGGAACGTTCAGATAACACCAAAGGTGTCAGACCAATCCAGGCTGTTGGGGGGATTTAAACATAATTCCCAGTGACTTGGAATAATAAACACTACACTGGTCAGGATAGTGCCTGCCGTCTTTCTGGTGGGAGTTCAGAGCTCCAGTAGTTCCTCTGCTGCCACAGGAGTGTGCCCACCCCAGGGAGCAGGAGCCACAAGTCCTTCACCACCGATACTTTCACCGGGCTCTGTGGTACCCAGGGGGCCACTGGAAAGACAGGTGGGGAGTGGGTAAAGTGAACTAGGGCAGGGAGAAGAAAAACCCCCAGAAGGTAGAAGGTAAGGGAGAGACTAGGATGCCATTGGCAACGGCCTCAGGTGACACCTGAATAATAATCCGTGGAAGGACCAGGTGATCGTAATAGCCCTGTCCTGCGTGGCGGGCACTATGCTAGCAGCTCTCCCTGCCCTTCCCTATGATCCTCACAATGGCTCTTCATGCAGACATGCGCTCCAGTCCTTGTTTTAAAGAAGGGGAAACAGGGCCTTAGAGAAATAACTTGACCAGAGCCAGGCAGCTACAGGCCAATGGCTGAGGAAGGACATGCAGATACATACAGCACAGCTAGGTTCAAAAAGAAACGACAGACATTCTTGCTTTTGCCCAAACTGAATTTTTTTTTTTTTTTTTTTTAAATCATCCAACCCAACAGCTGATCACACGAAGAGATACAAATCAGAAGTTTCCGGCCACAAGTGAGGTTCGTGTTTGTGCCGCCATATGGTTCTACTTTGCCTCTTCCTCTTCTCCATTAGTTATTAATGTTGAAAAAAATTGTTCAACCAGAAAAAGAAACTTGAGATGAACCCTTAAAAAAAGCACAAAAGCCAGACCAGCTCAGACCCATGGAGTCTAACCCACGGCGCCCTTGTCTTTAAGAAGTGCACCCTTGTACCTCGGTTTTTAAAAAAATGGCCAAATGAACACATTCCATCTTTTGATCTGCCCGTTGGCCGAGAGCCCACCACCAGCGAGATAGGAATCAAAAACAGATTCTGCGTACTTGGGTGCACTCAGAGGAAACCGCCACTCCAGGATGCCGCAGCTGCCGACGTCCAGCAGAGGGCTCTGTGACAATTTGTTCCTTTTATTTTTCCAGAAGGCCCAAAACTTTCTTTAAAAGATAAAAGAGCATTTCGAGTGGCACATACACTCGTGTCAGAAACAAAATATACAGTGTGGCATTCTGTAAAACCACCAACCTCGAAACCAAACAGGTTCAAATCCTGGGTCAGTCACTTGCTGGCTGAGTGTAACCTTCCCAAGTCTCTGGAACTGGGGGTTACGACACCCATGTCAAGGAGAAATTCATACTGTTCCATAAACCCCGAATGCCCGCTCCAGGCCCGTGTCAGGTGCAAGGGCTCAGCACGGGAAGAGATGGACATGGGCGGCCCTGCTCTGACAGCAAAGTCCAGCCACAGAGGCGTCCCCAAGAGGCAAGGGTAGGCTGGGCATGGTGGCTCACGCCTGTAAACCCAGCACTTTGGGAGGCTGAGGAAGGTGGATCACTTGAGTTCAGGAGTTTGAGACCAGCCTGGCCAACGTGGCAAAACCCCATCTCTACTAAAAAAATACAAAAATTAGCCAGGTGTGGTGGTGCGTGCTTATAATCCCAGCTACTCAGGAGGCTGAGGCAGGAGAATCACTTGAATCTGGGAGGTGGAGGTTGCAGTGAGCCAAGATTGTGTCACTGCACTGTAGCCTGTGCAACACAGAGAGATTCTGTCTCAAGGAAAAAAAAAAGAGGCAGGAAGTGAACCTGCGGGAGACGACAGAAGGGGGTTGCTGTGGGGGCGAGTCAGCAATCTAGGAGGTGGCACAGAGATGACATGTGAATAATGACCAAGGAGCCAGCCATACAAGACTGCAGGGAAAAATAACAGGGGCATCCCAAGCAGAGGGAAGAGCTGGCATGAGGCTCTGCTGCAGAGGCCACTGAGGCAAGTGCAAGAACAGAGAGGAGCAAAGCGCGGCTGGAGTGAGACCCAGCGAGACAGCACCGCCTGGGTCACTCCAAGTGTGAGGGCAGGCGCTGGCACACTGCTTTTCTTAAGAATTAAAAAAAAAAAAAGGCCAGCTGCGGTGGCTCGCTTGAGCTCAGCCTGGGCAACACAGCGAGACTCCATCCCTACTAAAATAATAATAATAATAATAAAAATAGCCAGGCATGGTGGCATGTGCTTGTAGTCCCAGCTACTCAGGAGGCTAGGGTAGGAGGACTGTTTGAACCCAGGAAGTCGAGGCTGCAGTGAGCCGTGTTTGCACCACAGTACTCCCGCCTGGGTGACAGAGTAAGAACCTGACTCAAGAAAAAAAAGTGTTTACTCATGTATAATAGGTAATACATTCACATAGGTCAGAATTCAAAAAGGTACAAGAGCACATGCTGGGAAAAGCCTCCCAGTGAGGGCCTGTAAGCTGGCTGCCCTCGCGTAGGTAGATGGCCTCCAGGTCAGGATCCCTTCAGTGGGGCTCCCGTCACCAGTCTGTCCAGGTGGACACGTGGCCTCCACCAGCCTATGAGAGATGCAGGGACCCCCACCCCACCACCACTACTCAGTGTAGAGAAAACACAAGCCCGCTCCCCAACTCCCCAAGGGCAGCTTCGTTACAGGGACCTCAGTTTGTCATTAGGAACACTGAGCCACGGAAGCACAGCTTCATGTAGCCGAGGCTGGAGCTTCTGACACATTTTGCCTAATGGCTCTCTGAGCATGGCCACCCCTGTAATGAGAAGGCACCTGCACAGGCGGCAGCTTCACACCGGGCCTGAAAGTCACACCCGGGTGGCCAAGCTTGTTTTGGATGGGAAGCAGCTGTGCTCCCAGAGACTCAGGCAAGTGGTACCCCTGAATAACCAGAGGGGGGCCCCAGGGGCTCCTGCTCACCCCAGGAAGCATCAAAACGTATCTCCTTAGGATAACAGCCACGTGAGCTATGGTATGGTGCATCTATTCGGAGGCAAGATTGAGGGCACCCCCGACCTGTGGATGAGAAAACCCAGGCATGGGGAAGCTGCTGGCCCCAGCAGTCCCAGCCAACACAAGGTGGAGAGGAACGAGAATCTCAATTTGAGACTGACCCAGCTCTTCCAAAGACCAGACCCCACCGGGTCAACAAGGCAAGCTGCCCCCATCCCCAGTCAGGCTCAGGGGACAGGGGAGGAAAAAAGAATAGAATCGGGGGAACTATGGGACTGTGAGGACCAAAGCTTTCTCCCCCAAGTGCCTGGTCATGGCAGACCCAGGGTGCCCGGGGTCGCCTGGGAAGGGCTGCACAGCTGGGCTCTCCTGCCGCCTCACCGCAGCCCACAGCAGATCCGACATGTGACTTTTCCACTCTGGGCCTCGGGGACTCCTGGCGTGTAGGCAGGGGCCCAGTGCCTACCACCCAGCAGAGCCTGGTGAGAAATGGGCCCCTCGCCTGCCAGGGCCACACACAAGAGGACTCTTCCAGGTCCAGCCTCTCTCCTCTTTAAGCAGTCACTTGGAGCTGAGGGCCATATTTTTTTGTTTTGTTTTGTTTTTGAGACGAAGTCTCGCTCTGTTGCCCAGGCTGGAGTGCAGTGGCGCGATCTTGGCTCACTGCAACCTCTGCCTCCCAGGTTCAAGCGATTCTCCTGCCTCAGCCTCACGAGTAGCTGGGATTCTAAGTGTGCACCACCACGCCCAGCTAATTTCTATATTTTTTAGTAGAGACGAGGTTTCACCATGTTGGCCAGGCTGGTCTCAGGTGATTCGTCCGCCTTGGCCTCCCGAAGTGCTGGGATTACAGGCATGAGCCACCTTGCCTGGCCAAGGGCCGTATTCTTTAAGTGCAAGCACAGCCTGCTTTCTTCCTGTAAGGCTGTAAGTTGTAAGATGCATCAGTAATTATAACATCACTAAGTGTACACATTAAGTGTAAGAAGCAATTTCCCAATTTTGGCAACATTAAAACATGAGCAATGGCTGGGCACAGTGGCTCATGCCTGTAATCCCAGCACTTTGGGAGGCTGAGGTGGGCGGATCACCTGAGGTCTGGAGTTTGAGACCAACCTGGCCAACATAGTGAAACCCTGTTTCTACTAAAAATATAAAAATTAGCCGGGCGTGGTGGCGCAGGCCTGTAATCTCAGCTACTTGGGAGGCTGAGGCAGAACTGCTTGAACCTGGGAGGCGGAGGTTGCAGTGAGCAGAGATCGCGCCACAGCACTTCAGCCTGGGTGACAGAGCAAGACTCTGTCTCAAAATACAAAACAAAACAAAACAAAACAAAACAAAACAAAAAAAGTGAGCAAGCCATGCAACACAGATTTGAGATAATGGTGCATACAGGGCATCTGGCAGAGTAACACAGATGTTTCTGACTTAAGATTTTTTTTTGACTTTGCAATGGTATTCAGTAGAAGCTGTAGTTTGAATTTTGATCTTTTCCTGGGCTAGCGATGCACGGTCTGATCCTCCCTCATGACGCAGGGAGACAGCAGCTCCCACAGCTCCCCACAAGCCCCATGATCACAAAGGTGAGCGATGTCACTCTACAGCCACTGCGCGCCAGGTGCTTTCACCAAACTGTAGGCGTGTTCTGAGCACGTTTAGGGTCAGCCAGCCTAAGCCATCATGCTTGGCAGGTTGGGGGATTAAAAGCATTTTCTACTTCCAGTGGATTTTTCAGCATGTAACCCCTTCGAGGGTGCAGCAGCATCTGTACCCGCTCATATGAGGCACACGACTCAAGGCGGGGGTTGTGGTTGGTTACCTAGGGTTTAATGCAACTGAGGCTGGCCAAGAGGGCCAACATTAGGAAGCCATTTTTGACCAACAAATGATTTATTCTACTTAGAAATGAGTCTTCCACATGCCATTAACAACAAAGAGCTTTTTCAGGGAATGGTAAGTCCCCTCCATCTCTTTCTTTTCTCAGACAGGTGCCCTGACCATCCAGAGATAAATAATAAACAAAAGCAGGCCTCCTGGGCTCGCTTTCAGCCATTCATACTCCAAACCCCAAAGCTTTGCCCTCTGGAAGCTCACAGCCTGGAAGGGGCCACAACAGTTTCCTAAAGAAAGGGTCAGGAAGGGGCAGAACAAAGAAGACAAATGGAAAGGAGAAATGAAAATCACTATATTTGGGTCAGCCACAGGCACACACAAGGCTCCTGTTGTCCACATGTAACCTTAAGCTTCCCTGAAGGGGATGAACCAGGCCCTCGGAGCCTAATTAAATTAACCATTTCCTGGCCAGGCACACAACCCATCACCTGTGTGCAGAGAAGCCAGGGTCTCTCTAAGCTCCTGGGCTGTGTTTAATTAAGGATTCGTCCCTGAGAGATGAAGCACAATATACAAAACCACCTTCGAGTCACCAGAATGGAAGTCATCTCGGACTTAATGCTGAGAACTGCCTGCAGCCGGCCAGCCAGCCGGCAGCTCCTGCCGCCTACAGCCAGGCGATGGCCTCGGGCTAAGGAGCACGGGGAGGCTCCCCTGACTCAGCCCTGCCCCACACCCTTGCCCTCCACCCAGCATCCTGCATATCTATCCAGACCACCTTCCTTCCCCGCGCTCCACGGACTAAGTCATCCTTCAGGGTCTGATTCGGCCATGCCTGCCTCTTCCACTGCAACCTCCCAAAGCCGTGTCGGCAGAGGCCGTTGCCCCACCTATGCTCCTGCACCCTGTGCAGGATGCAGTCTTGAGCCTCACAGGTTTGTGAGGTGCATGTCTCTCCCCAGGGCAGGGATGAGCTGTCTGGACTGCCTCATGCCTGGCTTGATGCTGGCAGGACTTCTGAAGCGTTGGTGGGATGGTGTGGGATGGTGGAAAACTAGGGCCACTTGGGTCAGGTTCTCATCTTTTGAAGCCCAAGCCTGCCTTGGTGGGAAGCAAGTTCTCAGCACTCTTCAGTGCCTCCCTTAAAGGAGGGACTATTCTTCGGTGGGTGGGAGACAGACTGATCCTTGACGTGGATGGCATCTCATCCTCATGACTGCCAGCCCTGAGTTGGATGAAGGTGTGCACCCACGGGGCGTGGGCTGCCGCCTGCTGTGGGGCTGCCGCTGCCCCTCATACCCTACACAGGCTCCTCCTAAAGCCAGACCTGCAGCCTTCTTAGCATGAAGGCAAGCAGGGTGTAGCTGCTGTTCTCTTCCGGGATGGTCCTCAGTCCTTAGTCCGGCTTTCTCAGTCCACATTTTTATTAAGGATTATTGGCCGAACACAGTGGCTCATGCCTGTAATCCCAGCACTTTGGGAGGCCAAGGCAGGAGGATCACTTGAGGCCAGGAGTTCGAGACCAGCCTGACCAACATGGTGAAACCCCATCTCTACTAAAAATACAAAAAAAAAAAAAAAAAAATTAGACAGGCATTGTGGCAAGCACCTGTAATCCCAGCTACTCAGGAGGCTAAGGGAGGAGAATCGCTTGAACCTGGGAGGCAGAGGGTGCAGTGAGCCGAGATGGCGCCACTACACTCCAGCCTGGGTGACAGAGAGAGACTCTGTCTCAAAAAATTTTAAAAAAAAGATTATCGTATTGGCTTGTATTCTTCTGTCACCTGAAATCTTTTTGGGAAAAGACCAGGTAAAAATACACAAACATAACTCATATATAAGACGATTTTTCTCCAAAGACACTGTAATTTCACAGAGGGTCTCCGTCCTCTGGTTTAAGTGAATAGTGAAACCAAATTTTGTTCTCATCAACATTTTAATGAAACATTATTCAAGGGCCTGCTGTAGGTCATAATTCCCAAGAACCTATGGACAACATTAAGTGAGGATTTACTGAACTATCAAAGTTATGATTGGAATAACAGCAAAGATGTTTAAGTCTTACCACTTAAAAGGCATGTAACACACATCCTCATTTTATCATCACAGCAACCCTGTAGAAGGCAGGGGTGTTATTTTCCCACATTACTGTTTACAGGTGAAAAAAAGAGGCACAGGTAGGTTAAGCAACTTGGCTACAGTCACACAGCAGGTAATTCAATGAAAGCCATGCAATCCCACCCTAAGGCCATGTGGACTCTAGAATGATGGCTGGTGAGTAACCTAGCAGGCAAAATAATTTAGCTGAAAGAGTCACCAGCTGGATGGTGGCAGAGAGAAGCACTTGACAAGATTGGGTTTTCACACAACGAGGTCAACGCAAATGGAACCTCTCATACGAACCACCTCCTAGGGTAGAGCATCAAGACCTAATTGCAGGGAGGGAAATGGGAAATCCATCTATTTCATCATCACTGGATACTAAGGGTTAAGCCTGGCCTCAGGCTTTATAAACCACATGTGTGCCAAATGTCCACATCTAAACCTAGAGTTTAGGGCAAAAACTATGAATGGGCTACCATAGAAGTTACAAAATAAGAATGCAGGGGGGAAGCCTGAGGGCACGCGCCACCCGAATGCGGGAGAAGCCAGATGGGGCAGCATAGGAAGGGCTGTTCTTTACCACTGATCTGGGGGGCTCATGATCGCTCAGGAGGACAGGCCAACAGTATCGGACTCTGCGGGTTGATATTCATGTGCAGGTCGACACTGGTGGGGATGCCAGGGAAATCTCACATGTTCTGTTTAGCAGAAACGAGACACCCGAGGCAGAAAGTGACAATAAGGAGTCACACGGCCGGGCCACCATGGGCAATGGCAACGCAGGGGATACTTTAGAATCTGAAAGCCTGTGAAACACCCTTAAGTCCGAGAGGATCTGTTCCCCGATGAGGAACTCCGTGACCTCCAGGGCCCACACATGGAGGTGAGCCACAGTCATCCTGCCACATCTGCTCAGTCTCCCGATGAGCCAGGTGAGGTGCTGAGCCCTGTACTCCTCGCCCCAGGGGTCCTGATAGCCCCCTGAGAGGCGAATGACCTTTGACGCCACAGCAGAGGCTGACCAGCTCAGAGCACGGAGCCACTGAGTCAGAGGGCAGAGGTCTGGCTCCCTCCAACAGATTGTCCAAAAATCCTCACAACCACAAGCTTCTAAACCTCAATGACCTACCATGATTCCAGTAATACTTCTGCTTCCCTTCAAGTGGGAGTGTTTGTGCCATGTTTATGTGTCTGAGTTGGGGGTAGGTGCTGAGGTAGACTCAACAAGTCGGGTGGCTTCGCCGTTCTCAGCACAGAAGTCACCCAGGCTGTCTGGCCACAATGTTTCACACTGGATTCCTTCCACTGGAGGGATGTCTCATCAGGTTTTGCTGTAATTTCACTGAGTCACCCATAGAAACGACCAAGCAGGGGAGACTGGAGGGTACATCTCCAGGGGGGCCACATCTGAGCTGAGTTACAGAAAGTGAGGCAGGGCATGGCAGTCAGGGCAGGTCGCAAAGGAGCCCAACGACCAAGGGGCAGACGGAGAGCATCTGTCAGTCAAAGGCAGACAGCGTGGGATGCCAAATGCTGATGGCTGCACAACTCTTTTTTTTTTGTCACCCATGCTGCAGTGCAATGGAGTGATCTCGAGCACCGCAACCTCTGCCTCCCAGGTTCAAGCAAGTCTCCTGCCTTAGCCTCCCAAGTAGCTGGGACTACAGGCGCTCGCCACCATGCCTGGCTAATTTTTTTATTTTTTAGTATAGATGGGGTTTCACCATGTTGGTCAGGCTGGTCTTGAACTCCTGGCCTTAAGTGATCTGCCTGCCTCGCCCTCCCGAAGTGCTGGGATTACAGGCATGAGCCACCATGCCCAGCTAGCTGCACAACTCTTGAGTGCGCTAAAAACCATTGGACCGTACACTTTAAAAGTGTAAATGTTATGTTATGTGAATTATATCTCCAGAAAGCTGTTGTTTAAGAAGAAAAGGTGAATCGAGAGGATATTTTAGGCAGAGAGAACCACATGGATCCAAGACATCACAGGTAGACATCCAAGGAACCAACAGTTTCAGAACATGAGTATGTCATGTGACCCAGGGTTAGGTTGGTAAAAAGTGACCCTGGGTGTCAGGAACCCATGGGCAGTGTTGTCTTTCTCCTCACTCTCAATTGTTTGACTCTTCACTCTTACTACCCAGAGCTTTTCCTACATGAAAATAAACCAAGGTAATGCAGGGACTCGCCACTGGCCTGGAAGTCAGAGCTGGTTCTGCCATGAAACAGTGCTACACGGAGCATGGGCCACGGCTCCCTGGTCTCTGCAATGGATGGTTCTCTGAGAGAGGGGCGCCTTAAGGGCTGTGAGTACAGAGGGAGGAGCTCACGGTGACAAGAGTGGGAGAGGAAGTCTGGGCCCACCACCTTCTACCTGGTTTATTCAAGTTCTAAGATTTTGCTTGAAAAAGGGGCTGTACCAATTTTCAAAATGTTTGAAAACCACTAGATGAGATAATCAGTAAGGTTCATTTTAATGTTGACATCCTACAAAGTTTCACAGTTCAAGATTTAAGAGTTAATCAAAAGTTTGTGTCATCCTTCCTAAAACAAACCTTTACTGAGCAAGGTACTCTGAGGCTCAAACCAACTGTGGACTGCCCAGTTCTTCGGCTCACAGCCTTAGGACACAGACGCAAGCAGCTGAGTGAGTTATTCACAAGAAGGCGAAGAAGGAAAAGGCTTGGAACCCATAATCTTCTCCCCTGAATGCCATGTTCAAATTTAAAACTCTTAGGGAATTTCTATATTTGTATACAGAATCCAAATTCCCTCCTCTTTTCTCTTCCAGGAGAGATTCCGAGCCCACTCCTTGCCTGCCTCTGACACCTCAACACCATCCTGCTTACTAAAGGGAGCCCAGTTTTTCCCGCTACTCATGGCACAGGTCTTCATCAATTTCAGTGTGCCCTTCATGAATCTGGCACACGGTCACTGGCAGTTAAAGGGGGTGATGATGGAGAGGAGAAACCCCAGCCTCCAACTACAAAACCCTGCGGGACACGCAGTCTCCTCTGGGCTTCCCAGCCCACATTCCTGGCCTATTTCAAACATCAGGGAAGCAGACTGAGCATGCCATGCCCTCCTCAAGTATTTTTAACCTGTTTCCAAAACCAGACATGTTCTAAGGGGGGCGACCCAGGAATTCCTCATCTAGGGCCAGTGCCTGCCAACCGCGAGATGTTGGCTTTCTAACAGCTCTGGGGAGGGAGTACTGTCTGCCTTTTCTGGTATGTGGGGAAGTGGGATCTCTCTCCAATTCACTTTTACGTCTCACATTTCTCATCAACCAGAGGACAGGATCTAACTTAAAGGGAGAGTCTTCAGACCCTCCTCAATGGAAGCTCTCCAAACACTATTCTCTGGCTTCCAACAACAACAGGAGTCCATAAGGTTCCCCAAATGAAGGACCTGGATAGATCTTGTAGGAAAAAAATCCTTTGAGGACAAGGCCAAGGAAGGGGCCTGTACACACTTCACTTGAATTATGCCTCCTGGCTCTAGGTGACAAGAACCATCTTTTTCACCACTGGAGAGCTCAGCCTCCTACCACCTTGCCCTGATCCTGACCTGGTTCAGATTCCTCGCTAACGTACTTCTCTCACCTTGTAGCACTGCTGCACATTAAACAGGAGGGAAAAACTCTTGTTCATTTTCCTTAGAATGGAATGAAAATGATACTCCAGTAACTCCATCTAAAAGCTCAAGTGGCAGCTAACAGCACAGACACCAGGGGCATCCCTTGCCAGCTTCCAATGCCATGGTGAGAGACACTCATCATGGTTTAAAAAAAGACCAGAGAGCATTTTCACAAACAATTCCTAAGAGACTTAAATTTCCTACACATAGGCAGAATAAAAACCAAAAAGGAAAAAAAAACCAAAACTTCCCCCAAACAAAAGTGAGGGCTTTCGAGACTTGCTGAGTGGGCAAACATTTTGGAAAGATGGAATTTTAAACACAAACACAAAAGGGCAGAGATTTGCAGCAGAACAGCTATGCACACAGCTGGGAGGCCTTTAATTAGGGATAGCTTTGCAAAGCCCAGGGAGCATCAGCATCGGCAAATCTCCCCTTGGTCTCTGGAATGGAAAGAATGTGGAAACCAATGGGTGATCAAGGAGTTCGAATTTTGCCTGACACTCTTGCTGGGAATGAAGCATGCAGTCCTGTCTTTTGCCACCTTTTCAGCTGCCTCAGGTGAGCCTCTTAAAAAGGTGAAAAAGGAAGGACCACCTAGCCTGGGAGAAGCTGGGTGGATCCTCTCCTTCCTAGGGTGCTTCCTGTGGATGGCACACAGCCAAAGCTCTTCTGGTGTTTTAAGGCAGAAACAGAATTCAGGGGAGGACTAAACAACCCCTTTAGTGCTGTATTT
This sequence comes from Hylobates moloch, assembly GCF_009828535.3. Classification (NCBI taxonomy): domain Eukaryota; kingdom Metazoa; phylum Chordata; class Mammalia; order Primates; family Hylobatidae; genus Hylobates; species Hylobates moloch. Next base: position 18,033,259 of record NW_026652284.1, read on the forward strand.
TTTGTTTGCATTTTTACAAGTCCAGGCATTTTTACAGGTATTTCCAATGAGACTGAAATGGCCTGCACATAGGCTGACGACCTATAATAACATAAGAAAGTGATGTCAGCCCCCTGCTCCACCCAGAGAGGACATCTGCCTATTTGGCTTCCAGGTGGTGGGAGCAGTGGTTTTCCCCAAACAGCTGATACCCTTTCAATTCTTTGCTTTCTGTATCATGAAGTTCACTGGAGTTTGGAGCACAGTCTCTTTAAACTAGTAATTAAACTCTACTTTTGAGGATACCCTATGCCCCCAGCAGTTACGAGAAGAGTTGCCAAATCTTAACTCATAAGGGTGACAGGATCAGGAACAAAGACCTGGACTCTCCACCCTTCTCCTCTGCCAAAATCTACGAGTTCAGGAAAATCGCAAGCCAGGAGTTTACTTTAGGTTCCCTCAAGAGCAGCAGCTGTTCCCACCAGGGCTGTGAAGGAGTCAACAGGAACTGAGAGAACACCTGAGTGGTCGGATTCAGAAAGTCCCAGCTCCCTGTGAGGTCAATAAAGAACTTTGTCTCAACAGAAGCAACAAAGCCACTGCCTCCCAGGAAAGGACTGATGTGGGCTTTTCTAGAGGCAGGCAGGCTCTTGGATCAACAGGCTTACAAGGGCACATTTCTCAGTTATGATCTTAAAATTGCAGGGAACCTGCTGATCTCTGTCCCTTACCCATCTAGAAAGTCTGAGTGGGAGCTAACAGCTGATCCTCAGCAAAACCAGAGTGTGTGCCCATCACCTGCTTTCTGGTAAGGGACCCATGTGGCCTGAATCAAAACTCAAAGCTCACTAGACACCAACTCACATGCTCTATCTAATCAGGCAGAAACCCACCTGCTCCTGCTCAGTCCCTGCCCAGCTAGCACCTCCCCACCACACACCAGCTATATCTCAGGCTCTACCCACTCTAAGCTTTCCCTGGGATTCGCCTACCAAGGGTGGGCCATGGTGTCCTCTGTGGTGCTCCGCAGTGCCCATGTTCCTCAAATCAGAAGCCTTGCATTCTCGCTGGGAGCGATGGCTCACCTCTGTAATCCCAGCACTTTGGAAGGCTGAGGCGGGTAGATCACCTGAGGTCAGGAGTTCGAGACCAGCATGGCCAACATGGTGAAACCCCATCTCTACTAAAAATACAAAAAATTAGCCGGGCGTGGTGGCAGGTGCCTGTAATCCCAGCTACTTGGGAGGCTGAGGCAGGAAAATTGCTTGAACCAGGGAGGCAGAGGTTGCAGTGAGCCAAGATTGCATCAACACACTCCAGCCTGGGCAACAAGAGCAAAACTCCATCTCCAAAAAAAAAAAAAAAAGCAGCCTTGCATTCTATCCATCCTGGGTTATCTGTCTCCCACTGTAGCTATGAGCTCTTTAAAGACACAACTATTCTCTTGTCACTCTGACCCTGGTGCTTCAGCTTAGGCAGGGCCTTGCATTCATGGGGGCTCAAGTAGGCAGGCACTCACTGAATGTTCGCTTCAGACTTGACAATGGGGATACAAAGGTGAAAAAAAGAAAAGATCCCTGCCCTCCGAGAGCCAAAAGCTCCTAGGATGGAGCAACTCTAAGAGACAGGAGAAGCAAGGGGCATGCTGGGGGGCAGGGTGAGGGAAGTGAGGCCCCAGCGAAGGTGTGAAGATGAGCAGTTAGTGGGAGGAGAGTTGGTGTGGACATGTGTCCCAGTCAAGGAAACGACATGTACAAAGATGCAACAAGACAGGGCACAGGCCTGGGAGTGTGCAAGACAAGGAGACAGGAGGAAGGGACAGGGCCAGATCAAGAGCTCTTCCACCTAGATGTGTTCTCCGGGCTTGATCCGGACAATGTGGAGTCATTAAGAGACATTATCCGAAGTGCATTTCGGCAAGACTACTCTGTATGCAGAGCAGGCAGGGGATGACATGCAGGAAGGCCTGTCTACAGGCTATTATGATACTCTAGCAATACAGGGAGGAGCAGTAGCAATAAACATTCATTGAACTGCTCTAAAATGAGGATTGGGACATACCTTCACCCAACAGACTGGATAAGGTGGATGGCAAGCTATAAAAAAGTGACTGCTTTGGGCAAGTGGAACTACATCTCCACTGGCCTCTAGCTGCACCCAGTGCCCCTCCTGCCTGCCTCCCTCCTAGACTCCAGCCGCAGTTCCTCCCTGTCACATGCCCTGCTTAACGCCTGCAGCATCAAGACTCGAGGTGAAGTACAAGAGGTAACAGCAGTAGGCCGGGCACGGTGGCATCACTTGAGGTCGGGAGTTTAAGACTAGCCTGGCCAACATGGTGAAATCTCGTCTCTACTAAATATACAAAAATTAGCTGGCTGTAGTGGTACGCACCTGTAGTCCCAGCTACTCGGGAGGTTGAAGCAGGAGAATCGCTTGAATTGGGGAGGCAGAGGTTGTAGTGAGCCGAGATTGTACCACTGCACTCCAGCCTGGGAGACAGAGTGAGACTCCATCTCAAAAAAATATATATATATGTATATATGGCTGGGCGCGGTGGCTCATGCCTGTAATCCCAGCACTTTGGGAGGCCGAGGCAGGCAGATCACTTGAGGTTGAGTTTGAAACCAGCCTGGCCAAAACAGTAAAACCCCATCTCTACTAAAAATACAAAACTTAGCCAGGCACGGTGGTACAGGCCAGTAGTTCCAGCTATTCCAGACGCTGAGGCTGGAGAATCACTTGAACTAGGGAGGCGGAGGCTGCAGTGAGACGAGATCACGCCACTGCACTCCAGCCTGGGTGACAGAGCAAAACTCTGTCTCAAAAAAAAAAAAAAAAAAAAAAAGAGGTAATGGAAATAATGCAAGATCTGAGTTTACCTCACAGTCCCTCTGCCATCCGGAAGAAGGCAGGACCTTTCAGAGCCTGATCAAGCAGCATTCACCCACCTATCTGGCCAAATAGGGAAACGCAGGCTGCTTTTGACAAGGGGCATGCACTCTCCTCCTTAAAAGGACAGCTCAGCAATCATGGGAAAGCAATGGATTCCAGCTGCTTCTGTCACGGGATTCCACCATCTTCTTTGGATGATTTGCACCAAGCATTTTCCCCACACGACTTCCTTTAATATTCACAATTGTCCTCTTTTAGAGTGAGGCAAATCCAGAATTCTCTCCATTACACAGATGAGGAAACTGAGGCCTGGAGTCTAGGTAGCTTACTCAGGGTCACCTAGATATTCAGGGTGCATGCACCCAGCCCCAGCTGACTCATGACTCTGTGACCTTAAAGACTCTGTCCATATACTGCCACCTGCCGGGACCACTAGCCCTGAGTCCCAGGGGCTGAGGTCTCCTGAGTCACAGCTCAGCTCCACAAGCCATCCTTGTCCCTTCTCATCTCTCGGTCTCAGATCACACAGCCTAGAACATCTAATGTGGACTCCCCTCAGAATTTGGGGATAGTGGGGTTTTTGGTTCATTATCTCATATTTATTTGGCATCGACATGTGGCCAGGCACTGTGTTAGGGTCTGGGGATAGAGGTGAGCATCATGGCATCCCGCAGGTGCTCAGAAGCCAGAGGGCCCTCCAGGGCTAAGAGTACAGTTACAGCACAGAGCAGTGCTTTCAGTGCATTAGATACAACATGGAGATTTGGCTGCCCCTACAGGCAGCATTTGGGACTAGGAAGGTCAATGAGACAGAAAAACAATGTGGGTGAAGAAGTATTAAGCCTCTTTAAAACACCTGATGTACATATCTCCTCTACTGCCAACTGATGTTCAACACATGGTTAGAAAGAGGCAAAAAAAAAAAAAAATCCCCTTGTATGAAGGATAATCCTTTCAGCCTGGGGCAAATCTCCTAAAGAGTTTTGTTCTGAACTAGGAGTGTTGTTTTAGCTTCCAGTCAATAGTAATTAAGAGTCCCAATATATTCCAGAAAGAGGGAGAGGGAGATTAACGATCATTAAATCTCTTCTGCATTTGGCTCCAAATCTCTTTTCGGAGGCTGTCATATGCTCCCTCCAAAGCGTCCATCTGACAGCACTCCCGCCGCCAGCATCTGGAACATCAATTCGAGAGCTCGCGTGAAGGTTTCAATTACATAAAAGGCAATGGGCCCACTAGGACCCAAGAGTCTGGAGCTTCACAAGCGCTGCTCACACCCCCTCTCCTGCACACAAAGCCTCTAGAATTTGGTCGGCAGTCATTTGCAAAGGGACTCATTTTGGTGGGGGCATGGGGCTGGCCAGCCCCTTGGCAAGGCCTCTCTCAGGCAGGCTCTGTGCGTGCTATGACTGACAGGGTCTCTAATGAACCTTAATTGTGAGCTCGACAGGCCCAGGAAGGCAGCCACAGATGTGGCAAAGGGCAACCGCAAACCGTCTGATTAGTGAATAAGAAGTGTCCGGCCCAATGAGGGCCAATGACCCAAAAAAGGAGGAGGGCGGGACTATTCCTCCTCCACGCATCCCTTCTAAAGCTCTGAAGCTCCTTTATGTAAGCAATGCAAAGCTGGGTGCACTGGAACCCAACCCCCACCCCCCGCCACACGGCACTGCTGCTTGGCAGCTGGCAGCTGGGATGTCGGGGTCTTGTGCTTGTTACCACTGATGCTTCCGTCTCCATCAGCAGTGCACCTTTAACCACAGGAGGCCAGAACAGGACGCCCTTTCAACATGGGAAGGGGGGAGCTACCCACTATGGAGACTGAGTAACTTCTTGCCAGTGCTAAGAATTGTGAAGACAGCTGCATTCAGAGTCAGCCCTCCTCTGGTGACCTGCAGTGACAAGGAGAAAGCTACTCCTGGGGCAGCTTTGGACACAAACAGCGTGACAGAGAAGACAGGCTTTGCAGACAGGGGTAGATCCCAACTCTGCTCCTTACTAATTAGCTGTGAGGCTTGGACCAACTCATGAAACCTCACTTGGTTTCCTCATCTGTAAAATGGGCAAAAAAGATCAACCTTGTGGTGTGCAGTTTAAATAAGCAAAGGGTCTGGAACAGTACATGGCACACGATAGTTATTCTTAAAACCCGGGAGAACAGCAGAGTATTTTGTGCAAGTTTGACGTGACCTCAGAACTCCACACAGACAGCTACTACAAGCCAGGTACTATGCTAGAAGCTTTACACCCCCCATCTCTTTCTTGAAGTTAGTGTCATTATGCCCATCTCACAGATGAGGAAACTGAGGATCAGTGGTCACACAGCTAAGACGTGGTAAAGACAAGAGCTGAACAGGATTGCGCCTTTCAATTTCGAGGCTCTCCACTATCGACTTCAATGCTCCTAACCAAGCATCTCAGGCATCCTCAGACTAACAGCCTAGAAACGCCTAACCAAGAATTTTGTAGAACCTGAATTCCCAAGTACACCGAAACAGGCTTCTCTGGCCTGGCATATAAAGGAGTGGTAGGGGGCACTAAATGGCCAATCTGTTTCCAAGGAAGTCTGCAAAACAAATGAGGACTCCACTTCCAGCCTTGGTCTGCTTCTTGGCTAGTGGCACCTCACAAGCATTTTCGGCATCAGGGTCATGAACAGGTAGCAGCAGGTGAGCTGCTAAAATAGCCTCCCCACCAGAGAGCAGTCCCAGGAGAGGTCCAGAGATACGGAACAGGGGCCCATCACTGGGAGGTTGTGTAGGACCCTCACACATAGACTGGGGGGCTCTCAGGCTGGGGAAAAGGGTGCCTGGGGGGAGACTAGAGATGTGGGTTCAAGAAGGGGACAAGAGATTCAGAGGAAAGAGGAGCAAGAGGTGAGCAGTGCTGATAAGGAAGAGGGTAAATGGCAAGGAAGCTGGGAAACCGACAGGATCCTGGGGACCCGGGTTTCACAGGTGACCTGGCACCTCTGGAAGGCTGAGGAGTGAGGGGTCTGACGACCTGGGAGGCTGCAAGGCTGGCTTGTCCTTGGACACTGAGATCAACCTAAGACTCCTTCCTGCCACCTCAGATCATCCAGCCACACTCTTGTCTAGCTTTCTCTCCCAGGGCTTCCGAAGACTTTCCCAATGATAACCAGGGTCAGCTCCTCATTCAGGGAGCAGAAGCAGGAAGAAAAGTGCCTAGCAAGCAATCAGGAAGAGGAGGGGGAGAGATCCCCACCAGGGCGGACTGTGGAGCTGGTGTCAGATGACCCTTATCTCTGCAGAATGGAAACCAGTCAGCCACAGTCTGGAGGCTCACCTTCTGACCTCCATGACTCACCTTTGGGTGGGAGGCCGTGGCGTTTTCAGCTTCCCATTCGGGGATCCTCACCTTGACAAGTTCTCATGACTATCTACAAGGCCTCAATGGAGTGCCTCTTAATCTCCTTCCTCAGTTAAATAAGCCGAGTCCTTGCAAACGTGCACTGGGTTATAAAATGCCCCACTGTGGGAGCCAAGGCTGGGACTGGGTTCACCTGTGAAAACTCAGCCCAAAAGGCTGCCCAGGGCATCAGGGCACAGCCTCTAGGCTGGCGGAACCCAGGAGTGAGCCAACCAGCCCTGGGAAGCCAACAAAGGCAGTAAAGGCACCAGCAGGCATCAATTAAGTGCCTGTCTTCCACTCACATCTGCAGTTTACACGCGCCCCGAATCCTCACAACCGTCTCATGAATTTGGCTTTCGGAAACTGTGGGAGATGAAGTGCCTTGCCCAAGGTCTCAAAGCTGGATGGTGACCGGGCCAGGATTCAAGTCCTAGTAAGCCTTCTCTTCTGGCTCTATGAGCCACCCAGGGACAAAGACTGTGGGCTGGAGCATCTGCTGGAGGCCCCTGCCGGCTCTGTTCTCTCCACCTATTTCCAGATGGGGCAGCTCATAGGCCTGAGAGAAACTGAGGTCCCTTCTGCCAGCAAAAGGGGAGTCTGAAAGTGGTGACATCAACAGAAGGGTATCCATGGTGATCTTCTTTTAGTTCTAGGCAACAGACCTCCGGTTCTGAGAGATTGAGAGGCCATCAGGCCTGCACTTCGCAGAGTGGGGGCCCCAGACCCAGGGAGATCTGCAATTCCCAAAGCAAGTTAGTGGCAGACTCAAAGCCACAGCCTAGGTCTCCTGACTTCCTGTAAGATTTGCCAAGGCACCTTCTTAATGGACATACTCCTTTCTTTTCATCTACCTTTGTCCCTCCTATTGAAGCAGCAGGAAGTTTCCTGAAGCAGTTCTCTATTTGCAAAAATAGATAAATAATTCCAAAAAAACTATGTTTCCTTCTACCCCATTTTACCAAACACTTATGAAAATAAAAGATTTGGCTAATATCACACTTAGGGCCATTGTCAAAAAAGGGTGTAAAATCCAGGCCATTTAGTGTGTAGGTTATGATCCTTCCCAGGAAAACAATGTTTCCCAAAGCGCATTCCTTGAAAGTGAGTTGGGAAAACAGGTTCAGTTCTTTTTTTATCAACTGCGGGACTTCTCAGAGCCTTTAATATGCCAACATGGGTGATGATGCTCTTAATGGATAATGGAGTCTGATTATCCAGACTCTGGATTTCCGGATTTCTCCCAGTCAATCGCTGCCCTTTATCCCTCAAGAGACTCAATGCCAAGGTGAGGGGATCCACTTCATCAGAAAGTCACGAAATGTGCAGGTCACAGTCCAGCAAGAAACGAATCCACCCACCAAGCAGAAGGAACAGTCATCCGTGAAGGAGCCTTTTCCAGCCATCCCATCTCGGTTTATTTTGCACTTCTAACTACTAGTGAGGACCAAAGTTTCACATATTAGGCGTTTGCGTTTCTTCCTCTGTGAATTGCCTATGTAGCCAGCTCTTTGTTCTAACAAAGTATTCCTACTTTTCCTATTGATGGAGGCAATGCCATGTGGTGGTTAAGAGCCCTGGAGTCAGGTTGTCTGGGTTCAAAGCTTAGCTCCACCATCATACTTGGTGACCCTGGATAAACTGCTGGAGGCCCTGCTTCTTCCTCTGTCCAATGGGGATGACAACTGTAATAGCCTCTGCAGGTGCTCTCAGATTTAAAGACAGAAGTGTTTTGCCAAAAGGTACAAATGCTTTTCAGAGTGTGTTCCTTGCTTTTTAATTTTGTGTAAACTTCTAAGTTAAATTTGCATGCAGTCAAAGCTATCATTTCGGCACTGGCTTCTGCACCTTCTAAAGGCCTCTTCCATCTCAAGATCAAATACTGATGTTTGCTCTCTGGGTCTTTCATGTTCGTTTAATAGTTAATTCTTCAGTCCATGAGAAATATGCAATATGACTACATGCTGTTGCAATAGAGTTTTAGTGTGTTTTCCTTCAAAAGTATTAGCTGTTTCAACACATTTATTGAACAATTATTTTTCTCCCAAATAGGAATACCACTTGTGATTGTTCTAAGTTCTTCCATTACTGGGTCTGTTTCTGAGAATTCTGACTCATTTGCTTCCGCCACTCAGCTCGGAGCTCTGCAGCTGTCTTCACCCACTGCCTGCTTGCCTCTTAGGTGACTGCCTTTAAATTAAATGTACCAAAATCAGCCTGTGCTCCAGCATAAACCAGCTAGAACAGATAAGATGCCAGGGGAGATGGGGGGACAAGAGCCCATTTGTGACAGCAAAAGGACATGCCACCTAGAAATAAGCTCCCTTACTGAACCATCCCGTTGGTTCTTGTAGTGCACTGCTTTTTCCAAAATTTTCACATTTGTTTTAACTGAAAGTATAGTGATATACCACTTGTGTCTGGGCAGGATGCTTTCAAAATAGCACTTTCCCTCCAAACACACACAATGCAAAGTGTGTATGGGTGGGGGGTGGTGGGGGGCTGCAATAGGAAGCTTTGCCTCTGCCCCACTGTTCCAACTGAGCCCGGGTTCCCCACAGCCCAGCCGGTTGAAGGCAGCGGCGGCTCCTCTGCTGGTCAAGCTCTGGAGGAGCATCGCCTGCCCGAGCTCCACAGCAGCAGTGGCAGGAAGAGAAGTTTAAGTCCTTTTCCCTTAGGTACTTCCATGGTGACCATTCTTCCCTGGCCCTCATTATAAATTTCCTTTACATTTTCACTTTTAAAAGATGATTTAGCTTTGGCAGGACATTTAAGAAAGGGCACACTGTAATATTTTCATTTGTAAGGCTGTAATTCAGTGGGAAATACTGACTGGAATCAAGAGGTGGGCTTGACACCTCTTCCCCCCAACCTCACAGCACGCATCACCTATCAGGTCAGAGACTCACTGCCCTCCTCCATTCCTCGGTTTCCTCCCACTCACTTCACAGAATGGCTATGAAGACAGATAAGGTCCTGGATGAAGCGTATTAATAATGAGACCCATCTATCGGTACTTGCTGACATCTGATGGAGATCCATTAAAAGTTACTCATTTTGGCCAGGCACAGTGGCTCACACCTATAATCCCAGAACTTTGGGAGGCCAAGGTGGAAGGACTGCTTGAGTTTACAAGTTTGAGACCAACCTGGGCAACATAGTGAGACCCCCGTCTGTATTTTCTATGCTTAATTTAAAAAGATGAAAAAAAATTTTTCCCATGTAATTGAAAAGTATTTTATAGGGAATGAAAGAGGGAAGAGTCAAATTGTTAATCTGAGACCAAACAAAAATAATTTCTATTTTGAAATTTGTAATCTCTGAAAAATAACCAAAGCTTACTGCGTGGCTATCTTAAAGATGATGGGAGAGCATCAATTTTCAAAATAGTTGGCTTTGGAGAAATTCAAGCCCCTTCCCGTAATGGAAAATCAACCGTTACTGTTCTAGGACAGCTCAGGACTGGTGGGTGTATCGTTGTAGTCTTCCTGGAAACAGTCTTTGCTCCCCAAGGAACACACACACAAAATAAAGCCCATGGCCCTACTAATCTCTTTGGTTCATTTCCTTTCTCTTGCACTCCTCTCTTTCATTCATTCCACCGTAATTGTCTGGATTGCCTTTACAGGAGGCAATCGCATTCTTAATTGGATAAAATGAGGAACCATTATGCTGCATGTAACAGAACTCATCAGAATCTGAAATCACTTCTGGCCAAATCTATGAGGGAGCTGGTCAGGTGAGAGCACCCCAGGAAGCCCCACTTCCTCTTTCTAAGCAAATCATGCCTTTTTTCCTGGTGGAGAAGGGCTGCCTGGCTGCCACCTGGACACAAATCAGAGGCTGCACTACTAAGTGGCAGGTCCTCAGGTTGATAACAGGCTGGGGTCATGAAGGGCCACCATCCTCCGGAGAGGCCAGGATGGGCGGGAAACAGCCAGCTTGGCACCCACCGTCCAGAGCATGCCTCCTGCTCTCCCTGCCTCAGTCCCCACAGCTGCCACCCATTCACAGAGCAAAAGGCTCACGTGAAAAGACTGACCACAATTTTCCAAGGAATGGAGTTCATTAAAATACTGCTGGAGGCTTTTGGCTGGAATGCTTTTTCTCCTTGTAAAACGGGAACTATAGTAGTGTTGTCTATAGGAAAGCTCAGAATACGCTCAGAAACATCAGTCACAACAGAGACTATGTAGGGGCTGGTGCATATTACCAATGATTCCATCCATTCCGTGGCTCCTGCTCCAGAGACAACATTGGGCTCAGAGGAGAAAACTTCCAGGCAGACCCTAGGATGGGTGGGAGAGAGGAAGCCAAGTTTCCCCACCCTTAACATAAACCCATGGGGAACTTTGGTGGAAAAAGCATTTTTTAATGTTAAAATGTCTTGCATGTGGGCATGTTATGGATTGGAATACAATTTATTTTTTAATTTTTTTCTTATGAGATGGGGTCTAGTTATGTTGCCCAGGCTGGTCTTAAACTCGGGGGTTCAAGCAATCCTTCCACCTCAGCCTCCCAGGTAGTTGTAACTTCAGGTGAATGCCACTTTCCCAGACAGAAAACAGTTTTTAAATAAGACAAAACATACAATGCTCTCCTTGAGGCAGGCACCTGTGGATTTTCCCCTAAAACCCCAAAAATGTGTATTCGCTTTTCTTTCTTCCTCTATTGACACGAGTACTTTGGGGAAAGAATGTGAGAAGCACCAAGGCACAAGTCACTGAGAAACCAGTTAAAAGGTGGCGAGCAATGGCTTAAGTTAAACGGTGGTGAGCAATGGCTTACAGAAGTGGACAAACATTTACTGATAGCTGGGTACGACCATTAAAGAGCCTCTAACACCTTTATGTGTAAGTAAAAACAATTAAGCACAGCTGCCAGTTATCCTGTTCAATAGATGTACAGCATGCAAAGCTGACCACAGCCAGGTCCTCCTTCCAGAAATTAATTCCCCATGAAATGTCAGCTCCATAGAGCGAGGCCTTTCATCTGGTTCTCCACGAAAACCCCAGCACCTAGAATAGTGTCTGGTGCATGGATGGTGCATTTAATAAATGCTTGCAGAAAGAATAACTCAGTTCTGCAGCTCTTGCTACTCATCCTCAGAGCTTATTCACTGGTCAATGACCAATGGCCTGAGAGAATCCAACTAGGGTCATTCTTTTCGGGGATCAAGCTGAAGAATTCTTGCATTTTGACCTGTGGAGGAAAAGGCAAGGAATAAAGGCTGCACTTCTTCCCAGAGTGAAACACAGTGCCTGACTTCCAGGAGGTGCTCAATAAATGTCGACTGAATCCATTACCTTTTCACTTACTTCAGCTGAGACCCTTTTAGAACGGCAAAAACTTGCAAACAAAACAGGGTCTCATTCTCTCACCCAAACTGGAGTGTAGTGGGGTGATCATAGCTCACTGCAGCTTTGACCTCCTGGGCTCAAGTGATCCTCCTACCTCAGCTTCCTGGGTAGCTGGGACCAAAGGCGTATGCCACTGTGCCCAAAACATTTTTTAATTTTTAGTAGAGATGGAGTCTCCCTATGTTGCCCAGGCTGGTCTCAAACTCCTGAGCTCAAGCAATCCTCCCTCCTTGGCCTCCCAAAGTGCTGGGAGTATAAGTGTGAGCCACCAGGCCCAGCCTAAGTGAAGGCATTTTAAATGTTGTCTTTGAAATAAAGGACGAAAAATGCTGGTCTGAGATTGTTTGAATGACAAGGCTAAAGGGGAAGCTAGGGAAGAAGAAAATGTAAGCCTGCTTACTCTATTAACACAGATAAAGCAGATCCTATCTGGCCTTCAAGATCCCCAAAGGCAGGGGTAGTCATCTTGGGTCTCAGGCCCAGTGCACCTTCATCACCTGGGGGACAAAACTGAGTTTTGCTTCACTCCACACAGCTGTCCCTGGAAAAATGATTTCCAGATTTCATTGCTTTAACTATTAAAGACTGAAAACTGAGCAGCACTGCTTAGCAGACATCAGATATTCTGCTAATCAATTGTATTAATGAACTATTGACTCATAGTATCAGCCTTAACGTCACCAATCAATTACAAATGTGTGTGAGCTGGCTCCATGGGCTGCTTCACGGAGAGCAGGTTTTTTGGAAACGTAAGCAGCAGGTCTCCACTCACTCGTTCACTAAGGCCCGAATGTGGACATGTCCCCCAGGCACTCTGCCTTCTCATCTGTCAAATCACACTCCCTGCAGACATCATGCTGCCCTGATAGAGGTGGCAATGTGAGGGTGACACGGATAATTTCAAAGTATGGCTACTGCTGAGGCTGGCAGTGTGAACACCTATGCCCAGCTGGCTTTTTCTATTTCTAGAGGGCTGTTCCGGCTACTTAAAAAGAAGAATATGCTGAAACGAGTTAACCTATGAAGTTATCAACTCCCCGGTAAAAAATCAGGATGTCTCTTCCACCTTTAACTCACTGGCCTGGATACTTTCCCAGCCCTGATGTCTTCCCCTTGCTTGAGTAAAGTCTGGGGACACCCAAGAGCTGAGCCTTAGGGCGACTATAAGAAACAAAGAAGTGAAGGAACTAAAAACAGGAAGTGACCAATGTTTGCAAGCAGAGACTTTCCTGCCTAGTTAAACAGATTCACGGCTATTTTTGGTTTGCTCTTAAAAAGGCAAAGGATGGAAGGTCTGCTGGGTGCCAATACGCAGAAACAAACTCCTTCCTCAGCTCAGGGCTCAAAATACATCCCAGCTGAGACATTTCTGCTCTTGCTGCCAGTGTGCAGAGTAAGGCCATAGAAGGGCCAGGTTTATAAAGCCAAGGGAACATCTTCACATCATATGATTCTTGGCCCTCATGGACGTGTGGGTATTTTTGAAACAGCTTAACAACAGATTTCTGCTGGATTCACTCTAGCACAATGGGATTAATATGTAATAAAATGATGTTTTGGCCATCTGCAAAGGAAGGTCATTTCCCACCAATCAGAGCAGGCCTCATAATCCCAAGGCAGCAAAAACTCTGATGCTGGGAAGAAAAAAGAAAGCTGATCTGGCATGATAAATTGGGCTGCCTTGGCCTGGCTGCCAAGCATCCCTCACATTTCTCTTTACCACTCTGTAATCAGACCATGGTGGATTGGATCCATTCCCCCACAGTTCCCTGGCCCTGACATCTAAGCGAGGCCATTCCCTTCATGGGGAATGCTGGCAAATCCTAACATTCTCGTTTGTCTTTTCTTGAAAACAACAATCTCCCCACCTTCATTATCTTGGGCAGGTGAGCAGGGAGGAATGACTGCTGTTTGCATGGAGCAGCAGTGCATTAGCTACTTTCAAAACATCTGACTGATCCCAGATTACACAAGGCAAAGGCCCGGATCCTTTGCCTTTAGACAGGTGCATAATAGTGTTAATTTTCTGAAATTACAGCTTTGGGAAGAAACTACAACTGCATGTGAACTTCAATGCCACAACAGTATACTCAGCACAGACCAATCCTTACAGAATAAAAGCATTTTGTAAATTCAGTTACACAGGAAAAAAGAAAAACTGTCATTCCCAGAGAACACTGGCAGTGATGAAAATAAAACATTCAAAGAATAAACTTCCAGGATCAGTCACAGGATCCAGTACAAAGCCAGCGCACTGCCCCTTATATGAGCACCATACATAGCGAGGAGTTCAAAGCCAGGCCATCAATCAGAAAGTGCCTTTTGAAGCATGTCAACAGAGTTTTTTTTTCAGTAGAGATGGGTTTTCGCCATGTTGGCCAGGCTGGTCTCGAACTCCTGGCCTCAATTTATCCACCTGCCTTGGCCTCCCAAAGTGCTGGGATTACAGGCATGGGCCGCCGCGCCTGGCCAATGCATGTCAATATAGTTTTAATGAGACATGCATTACCAGATCCTAATTTGTTGAAAAGTCATGCTCCATTTCCATTTTGACGTTCCTCATACTTCAATTAAAAAATTAATGAGAATACCGTTTCCCCAACCCACTCTGGATGATGGGAATCCATTCTGGCCTCTTGTTCAGCCTCTGAGGTAGACAGAGCCCCAGGTGGCCTCCGCACAGCCGGTGAGGGGAACTGGCGCCTCTCAGGCCGCCCCCTGAGGCAGTGGAGGAAAGAGAACTACTAATCATAAATGGCCTGGTTCCGAGAAGGGTTTTTTCGCCCAGTGTCTAGTTCTTGCTTTTAAATTATGTGAATTTTCCATAATATACCTATGTGTTAACATTTTAGATTACTAATGAATTTAATTAACAGTTTCTCTCCCAACAGGCAAAACTGACATAGCACATAGACATGCCACATTTAATCTGTTGCTTTCAGTGTGACTAACCCAAAGGAACCCGGCAAGCAGGAGGAATCAGACCTCCCGGCGCTCCCAAGCCACATCCCTATCCTGGCTTCTTCCCCGTAGTCTAAATCATCTAAAGGAGGTGAGGTGGCCATATGTACCTTACAGGAGTGTTGTATGACTTTGAAGAAATAATAAACAACACAAACAGAAGTCCCCAGCTTAGTCCTGGGCACACGGCAGGTATTCAACACGTCAGCTGTCCACCTCAACCTCAACCCACCTCCACCAGCTCTAGCATACATTCTACAGAAGACAAAGTTAAAAACAGAAAAGCAGGATTGCCTGAGGTCAGCAGTTCGAGACCAGCCTGGGCAACATAGGCAGAACCAGTATCTATGCAAAATAAAACATTTTAAAAAATTGGCCAGATGTGGTGGTGGGCGCCTATAGTCCTAGCTACTCGCAAGGCTGAGGCAGGAAGATCATTTGAGCCCAGGAGTTTGAGGCTGCATTGAGCTTTGACTGCACCACTACACTCCAGCCTGCGTGACAGAGCAAGACCCTGTCTCTAAAAAAAAAAAATAGTATGCTCTGACAGTATCTATAGAATGTCACACACTACATCATTTATCAGTGGTAGATACGGTCTGGCACTTCAACCTGTGTCCAAGTACCATCCTGCAACTAAGCTTCAGAGGTGATCTCTCTCATTATCTGGCTATGGGGAAAGACGGCTCTTGATATTCTCCTTCATTCACCATCAATGCTGCAATTTCCCTGTTAAGCCCAGGGAAAACCCGCATGGGCAACAAGGGAACCAGTTAACCAGGTTTTTATAAAAGCAGCTACATGCACATCCCTGAAAGAGAGAGTGATGAGGGAGTCCCAGAGAAAAGACACAGCTGTAGTAAAACACTTCAGTTGCCATAAGAACAAAATAGCCTATTAAACACCAGGAAGGGTCTAATGAGAAAAATTTGCTCATCATTTCCTACTTCTATGTTTGGCTTATTTCTAAAATACAGTAATAACTAAATTGGCAAACTAAATTTCAACTCAGCCAAGCATGCTTTCATGCTGAGTTTAGAAGAAAAACAAGCCCTTGCAGCTGACCAAATTAAAGGCAGATCACATCTTCAACTTTTGCCCACCTCTTCCACGTAGGATCAATCATAGATTTCTGACCAAGAAAAATGCAAAGCCATTAAGCACTTCCCAGACCGCATTCTGTAGTCCTACCTCGTAGGACTGATGAGAGTTCAAATATGGCTGCGCACGAGGCACTGCATACAAGTTCAGCAGTCAGTGGGCTGATGGTGACCATTCTCACCACATCAAGTCCAAGGTCTCCTCACTTTCAAGGATACCTCCTACCTATCCAACTTTATACTTCAGTATTTCTCAACAAAGGACATCTCCTCTAACCCCTCCAACCCACACTGCCCGACCGCCCCCAGCTCATTATTTCACACGCTCAGGCCCAGGTTCTACACAAAACTGGACCCAGCCAATCTAATGTGCAGGCCAATGTTTTAAAATCAGGATATTCTGCTGGGCGTGGTGGCTCATGCCTGTAATCCCAGCACTTTGGGAGGCCGAGACAGGCAGATCACTTGAGGTCAAGAGTTTGAGACAAGCCTGACCAACATGGTGAAATCCTGTCTCTAATGAAAATAGAAAATTAGCTGGGCACGGTGGTGGGCGCCTGTAATCCCAGCTACTGGGGAGGTTGAGACAGGAGGATTGCTTGAACCAGGGAGGCGGAGATTGCAGTGAACCAAGATCGCCCCACTGCACTACAGCCCGGGTGACAGAATGAGACTGCGTCTCAAAAAAAAAAAAAAAAAAACCACACAAAAAAACAAACCAGGAAATTTTACATAAAACCCCAAATATATGGCTCCTCTAGAAAAATGTGAAAACAAGCAACAGAGGCTCTACTTCCAACAGGGCAACAAGCACCAGGAGTAACGAGGGCAGCTACTCCTCCCACAGGGGCCTGTGCCTCCAGATCCCACCAAGCCCGCTTCAATGATCTTCCTCACTCACTGGCTCCTGGCCGGGGACCCCTGATCCTGAGCACACAGTGGGTTCATTTGCATCACAACTATGTTACTACCCCTCTGAAATGTCGTCTGGTGGGACCCTCTCTTTTTGATATCTGCCTTCTCTCTGCTTACATCACAAGCACGTGCAGTTGTCTCTCTGAGCAGCCAGTGACCTCAAGAAACCTCTTTCTTCCCACTTCCTGCATTACTATGAATGAGATACAGCAGGTTCCCAACTCCTGCCACAGGCTCCGCTCTGTGTCACACACTTGCCTCTCAGCTGAGAGTTTGCATCTCTATAAATATACAAATATTCGCACTACAGACCTTTCAGGCTGCTGTATAAAGTTTTCTCTGTGAATGACATGCGTGCCTCTCCTAGCAGTCATATATTTTTCCTAGTAAAAATGTTCTGAATGCATACAATGGAATTAAATAAATCACTACAGCATATGAACGAGTTCCCAACCCACTCTAAAAATATACCTCACTGATGAGCCATGCTTGGCAATGGATAATCACATCCAAGAAGACACAGGACACAGTGGAAAAAAACAGAGGACCAGACTCAGGGACTCACGTTCCAAACCCAGCACCAGAACTCACTGCCAAGTGATCAGGGTGATTCGGTTGGCTTCTTAGGACCCGATTTTATTTCTTTCCAATATTTCCTATGGCTTTATAGACGTTTTTGAATATTTTGAGCACTCTCAAATAATATGGTGCTAGTGAATTTGAGGCAACATCTTGAGACCAATCATACTGAGCATAAAAATCTATGAAAATGAATAGAATATTTAAAAACTAGATGTGACAGGCCCTTTAACAAGCCAACTTTTGCTTGCTATACCTTTGCAAACTAGAAATGAAGCCACGGAAGCATCTGACAGGTAGACGCTTGTACTGTGTTGGCTGGAGAAACTCACACGATAGCAGAGACTGATAGTGTCTGGCCTGCGTGCACTGCTGAATGCCTGCGGGATGGGTATGCCCTCTTCCTCACCACGTCTAAATGCAAGCTTCTAGAAACTGAAGACAAGGCAGCTGGGGAGGGAGCAGACTGTCATTAACTTTAGAACTCCTAACTTGGGCTTCATCAACACAGATGGTCCTGAATGACAGACCACCATGTGAAACCCACCTTCTCTCTGCCTGGAAGAATCTCATAGGCCAGTGGCATGGTCTGCCAGGGAGAGAAAAGGTTTCCTTTGTTGTGAATTCTGCATGGAAAAAGCTACACAAAAGCAACCAATTCTTAGCCGCAGTCTCAAATGGAACCATATGAAGGAGGCACGTACCAGGTCGATCAGGTCGCTGAGGTTTTTCTCGATTTGCTGGGGAGGCAGGCGCCTCATTAAGTCCAAGGCACAGTCCAGCTGCTGATCACTCTGTGGAGGAAGAAATAAAAGTGGGTCAGTCATTTTTGCCAGAAGGAATATCAAAAACTCCTTTTAAAAAGCATGCTTGCCCAAGGCATTGTAAAACCCAAAGAGCCGTGCAGTGGGCCCTCTGCCAGGTCTGTGTGCCGGTAGCCTGGAGCAGGGGGCAACTGTGCAGGCTGTCTGCTCCCCTTTAACAGCAGTCTCTGTCTCAAGTGGGGGCATCCAAAAGACCCTGAAAGAAGTGGAAGCAGGCTGGAGATGTCAGAAAGTTCCCTCGCCGGCTCCCCTGCTCCTGTTCAACAGGCCCTGGTGGCTCCAGATGTCGTGCCTCCCAGTTGGTTCCATGGTGAGCACACTCAAGTAGCGGATTACTTTTGCCCTTTGTTGTAACCTGGGTATAAACACCAGGTAACATCCCCAGGCCAGGTTCCTTGATGAGCTCCAAGTGAGGGGGAGAAGCCAGGCAAAGAACAAGTGGCAAGATGCACACGGGGTTAAAAGTGCTTCATTCATTCAATGGAAACTTAGGACACTAAGACCTGAACCACACTACAGTCAAGAGCTCACTCCACCCAGCAAACTGGACTGCAAATGCAGTAAACTATGTCACTGCAGCGGCAGAGGACTGGAAAGACAACCATTACTCTTGTTTATCAAGCACTCTTTTAAAAAATGTTTTTAACTTTTTAAAGATAGGGTCTTGCTGTGTCACCCAGGCTGGAGTGTAGTGGCATGATCTTGGCTCCCTATGACCCTCAATTCCCAGGCTCAAGTGATCCTCCCACCTCAAGCCTCCAGAGTAGCTGGGACCACAGGTGCATGCCACCACACCTGGCTAATTTTTGTATTTTTTTGGGGGTAGGGGCAAACATGGGGTTTTGCCACATTGCCCAGGCTGGTCTTGAACTCCTGGGCTCAAGCAACCGAACTGCCTTGGCCTCCCAAAGTGCCGAGATTACAAGCATGAGCCACCGTGCCCAGCTCAAGCACCTTTTCAAAGTTATGCATCCTGTGCTTCACCATGTTCTCCTCACAGTATATACGCTGCAAATATTTACTAAGAGCCACCATGTGCCAGTCACCCTAAATATATAAAAAATAAATAAATAAAGGGAGGGAGAGAAGAAGGGAACTGAGCAGAGGCAAGGCTGGTAAAGTGCAAAGTAAATTCAATGCACAGTGGGTTCTAACACAGAAGGCTAGACCTCAGGAAATGAGACAAGAAATAAAGTGAGAAAGGTGGGCCAGGTACAATGGTGAAGACCTGTGTATGCAACCCTAAGAAGTACAGGTGACTCCAAGTAAGGCAGACGGAGTCCCCAACACTACCCTAGCAGAGAGCCACTATCTGATTTGTATCTGGAATCTGCTCTGTTCAGACCAATTTCAGGATTTTTGGAAGGCCTAAGTCAACAAGCTACAGTCTCATAAAATACACAAAGTAATCCTCAAAATGCCCCATTTGGCCTTAATGAAATACAACTTTTGAATATTACCATTTATACTCCAGGTCTGTTAACCACAAGTAGGCTGTGGGGCAATGACCCACTTCATAGTCACAGAAGACATAACACATTATTAAGGAGAGTCAATTTCATTTTTTTAAAAAAAGATATTGACATGGCATATACGGCCAGCTGTTTTAAAAAAGAATGAAAGAAAAGAAAAAGCCTGTCCCTTGCTCAAGATGGCTATCAGTGACAGTTCATCCAGGAACACACAACGAACTGGCTCCCCTGCAAAGAGAAAAGAAAAACACCACACCAGAAATTCTACCACTTGTTTTGCTTAATGCCAGCAACCATGAATTCCCTACTTGTGCCACGCACTTCTATGCCAACATGTGTCAGCCAAGGCCACAGTGACAGGTTTGGCCCACTGGCATGAGAGGAAATTTTAACACCACATCTCGGGCAGAACACACAGATAAGCTGATTCGACTCCAGAGAGACATATTCAATTCCCAATACTGCCATTCATTAATTTATGGCCTTGGGCGGGTTTCTTAATCTCTAGAAGTCTCTATTTATCCATAAAATGGGAACACAGTATCTTCCTTAGAGAGTTACAATAATTTAGTAATGCATGTGAAACGTTTAATACACAGTAGTATGTGTTTAATGATTGGGGATATTGCATGCATACAAATATACATACAGCTTTTAAATATTTTTAAAAATTTTAAATGATTCCCCTGCCCAACCTCCCTGCCCCTCAACCCAGTCCTGGATCTCTCTCTCTCTTGCTCCCCTTAAACTAGAGCTAATGTTGAAACTCAATACACAGCTATGTATTCTCTTGGCCGAGCAAGAATAGAAAACCCTAAATGATTCAAGTCAAACTTGTTAAAAGGTATAAACTAGTATTTCTCAACTAGGGATGATTTTGCACACGTGCACACACATACACACACACCTCCAACAACCCTGCCAGGAGACATCTGGCAATGTATGGAGACATTTTTGTCACAACTGGGAGAGAAGAAACTACTGACATCTAATGGGTAGGGGCCAGGGATGCTTCTAAATGCCCCAAAATGTGATACACAGACTCCCTATGACAAAGAATCACCCAGCCCAAACGTTAATAGAGTTAAGGCTGAGAAGCCCTGTGCTAAAAATAATTGCTTTGGGGGCTGCAGATTCCCAGAATCTGATCAACGATAAAGTCCCTCTCAGGAAGACTGCACATGCAGGGAAACATTTTATATACAATTCTAATTTAAAGACCACACATACACTTTGGGAGGCCAAGGAAGGCAGATCAAGAGGTCAGGAGATCGAGACCATCCTGGCTAACATGGTGAAACCCCGTCTCTACTAAAAATACAAAAAAATGAGCCGGGCATGGTGGCAGGCGCCTGTAGTTCCAGCTACTCGGGACGCTGAGCTTGCAGTGAGCCCAGATCACTCCGGCCTGGGCGACAGAGCGAGACTCCGTCTCAAAAAAAAAAAAACAAACAAACAAACAAACCAACAAAAAAACCCCCACACGTAACCCCTAAAAATTTCTGGTCTTCAGAAAGTATCTCAACTAGATATTAGCAATCCTCCTTATAAATGAAAAGCAAATTAAGATATAAGTAAGCCTGTCTAATTTGGAACTGTGATCCAGACAGAACACAGAAGGTATTAACTAGAAAACTGAGCAGTGTTATCTAGGAAAAGACCTAAGTTGACCAAAGAAGCTCAAGGTGAAAGACACTGTTTTAACCCTTCTTCAGTGCCTGTTCACAACCCCAGTTCCAATATGCTGATCACACCCCCACCCTGCAAGGGGGCTGGACAGTCCTCTGTAGGCCTGTATCTAGTTGACAGCACTAGAATACTACTATGAAAGGATCTGGCTTATATTTTGCATTAATCCCAATTAATCTTAATTGGAAATGTTTCACTACAAATTTCTAGGGCTAAGGATGTTTAACCATCATTCAATGAGGAAATGACTAAATGCTTCCCATAAGTGAAGCAACATGGGAAAGCTTAATGACAGCTTTTAAGACGTTAAAATTAGAGTTAACTGGAGCCATTTGCTTGGGAGTCATCCCAAACCCTAAGGGGTCCAAACAGGAAACAGCACTGGAGAATGAAGCAGATGTGGATGACCTTCAGCTACAAGCAACAAGGTAAGTGACCCAGGAAATGGAACAACGGAGACGGAGGGGGCTAGTCCCAGGGGCCTCCCTAGGATGCCGTCACTTTTATATAAAGCTCAGTAACAAGCAATAGTGAACATTCTTTTTTTTTTTTTTTTTTTAAGATAGGCTCTCACTCTGTCGTCCAGACTGGAGTGTAGTGGCACAAGCTCAGCTCACTGCAACCTCTTATCTCCTGGGCTCAAGCTATCCTCCCATCTCAGCCTCCTAAGTAGCTGGGATTACAGGCACACGCCACCATGCCTGGTTAATTTTTGTTTTTCTTGAGACAGGGTCTCACTTTGTTACCCAGGCTGGAATATAGTGGCGCGATGTCAGCTCACTGTAGCCTCGACCTCCCAGGCTCAAGCCATCCTCCCACCTCAGCCCTCCAAGTAGCTGGGGGGCCACCATGCCTGGTTAATTTTTTGTAGTTTGGTAGAGATGGGGTTTCACCATGCTGCCCAGGATGGTCTCAAACTCTTGACCTCAAGCGATCCACCCACCTCGGCCTCCCAAAGTGCTGGGATTACAGGCATGAGCCACCATGCCCAGCCAATTTTTCTATTTTTTGTAGAGATGGGGTTTTGTTGTGTTGCCCAGGCTGGTCTCCAAGTCCTGAGCTCAAGCGATCCACTTGCCTTCGCCTCCCAAAGTGCTGGGATTACAGGTGTGAGCCACTGCACCTGGCCATGAACACTCTTATTATTTAGACATGTGTTTTAGACTAATATAACAAAGCTTTTTTTTTCTTTAAGCCAAGACAAAGGAATGATAAATACAACATTTAAGAAGAGTAGAAGAGCAGTTCCAGGGAAGCCACGAGGGGAAGATGAAAGCTATGGGGGAAAGCCACGAGGGGAAGATGAGACCTAGACATATATATATATATATATATATATATATATGTAGGTCTCAAATGGAATGTCAGGTTCAAGGGTATTCATCATAATCGCGATGCTTAAGTTATGATTATCAGATATCTAAACTTTTTTAAAAGGTAACAGAAAAAACTACAAGTATGCAGGGAGCGATGGTGCATGCCTATAGTTCCAGCTACTCGGGAGGCTGAGGCAGGAGGATCGTTCAAGCCCAGGAGTTCTGGGTTGTAGTGTGCTACGCCCATCAGGTGTCCGCACTAAGTTTGGCATCAATAGAGTGACTTCCTGGGAGCAGGGAACCACCAGGTTGCCTAAGGAGGGGTGAACTGGCCCAGGACAGAAATGGAGCAGGTCAAAAAATACAAGGAAGAGCAAGTAAAGAGAGGGCTTAGGACTCAGGAGTCCAGGGTCCAAGGTATGCCCTGTCACTAGACGTCTGTGTGCTTTGGACTGCTCACTTAACCTCATGGCCTGGGATTTGGCCCAGACAAACTCTAAGACTCCTTCTAGATGGAGTGTACTCTATCCTACTGCAAGAGCAGACACGCCCAACCACCACACCCTTCAAAACAAGACCATCATCCTGGATTTGGCCGCTTGCAGGCCAGCAACTGGGCTATAATTCAACAACTGTGCACTGAGTGCCAACCCTGGGCCAGGCCCTGAATCCGGCCCAACAAATGAGACCCAGTCCCAAGCCTCAAGGAACCAATTGTCCATAAGACAGCAAATAACCACAAGGTCCTGTGGTGTATACAATGATGAGACAGAGAAGGTACAAAGAGACAAGGCACAGTTCACAATACACTGATTTGTACTTCTTTGTGTCAATTATTTTCCTAGGACTTCCCACCCTCACATGACTACAAAATAAACAGAAGGCCAGTCAGGGGAAGTAAACTGTCACCCAGTGGCTAAGAGCTCTCCACAGGCCAGCTCCTTCAAAACTCTGACTGGTCCAGGCACCTCCTTCATACAATGAGCTTCACCAGTTCCACCTCCCAATGGTGTGCTCCAGGTGGAAAGGTAAATAGTAAAAGAAGGACCATTCCTCCTTATCCTCCGGAATTCTCTGCCCATTCAATTAATCATCCGATCATTATGTGAGTGTTTCCTAGGTAACAAGCACTGTTTTTGATGCTGAGTGGTGAACATAAAAGTCTCTGCTCTTCATGGAGCTTATGGTGCAGTCAAAATCAGTATGGAAAAAAAAAATCAAGGAAGAGTCCTTGTTTAGGATGTCAAATAATAAGGGAGGGACAGTTACCCCATTTTAAGCTGGCAAGGCTCCAAGGGGTAGGTTTAGGGGTTTTTTTGTGTTATTTTCTTATTTTGGTATATAAACTGAGATAAGAAATATTTCACTTCCTGTTTTCACATGATTTAAAGAAAAAGCATAAAATTGCTTAAATCACCCTGCAATAAATAAAACCACCATTAATACAGACTAAAACAATTTTTCAGAATAAGAAATCAGTCAAATAAAACTCTACCATCTAAATATCTGCTACAGTGTTCAGACATCTGACGGTATTGTGAAATCATTTGCATACAGGAAAACTTGGCCTACTAGGCAAACTCCAGGGCAAAGTCTGATTTGGAAACCATCATCAAGTGAGATGTAACCAGTCCCTACACTCCAAGTTTGGTAGAGTAAACACACCATCCACAACAATGTCAATGTCAGAGTAGAGGTGCCCACTAAGCAGGGCAGGGAGCCCCAGAAGATGTCTCAGAACGGGGCCACAGGAGCGGGTTAGCCCTGGATGAGCAGGTGTGCCTTTCCAGGCAGCAGGTGCAGCAGGGTAAGGAGAGGTGAGCCAGGTGCGTGGAGGAGGTGGGGAACCATGGGGCATGGCCTGGGGAGGTGACTGGGGCCTTGTCACAAGGGCCAGATCACACCCAAACTACCCAGGGGGCAGCTAAGCTGGCCCCAGGAGCTAGGCTCAGAACCTCACTTCTCCCCGCAGTTTTTTGCTCCTGTCCAGTGTATAGGTAAGGCATCTGTGCCACATTCTTTAAAATCCACTTTTCTGTGAGGGTTTTGGAGCCCCTAGAGATTTTCCCACAGGGGAATGACGACTGTTGTTGTGACTTGGAAGGCGAGGCAGATTATATTTTCCAAGAATGACCATAACAAGCGGTCCCACCCCACATCCTCCTCTTGCAGCATGACTGTGACACTCCTCCCACTTGGGGGCGGGGGGGGGCTGTGTCCCCTCCGCCTTGGAACCTGAGGAGCTTTTGTAACTTTTTATCACCAGAGCCCAGCACAAATGATGCCCTATGACTTGTGAGCCCACAAGAGACAAGGCAGCTTCTCCCTGCCTGCTGAACACACAGGCCTGGAGCCCACTCAACTACCCCGAGGCCACTCTGTGCAGAAGAGTCCCTGAGACTCCATGGACAGAGGGAGGCCCACTGAGCCCCCAGGTGCTCCAGGCTCCCACTGTTCCAGCTTCAGCTATCTCACTGCAATAGCATGAGACCCCAAGCCAGAACCACCCAGCCAAGGCCCTCCTGAACTCCTGACCCACAGAAACCATCAGAGACAATGAAATGAATTGTTCCTTTAAGTCACTAGGTTTCGGGGTGGTTTTGTTAGACAGCAATAGTAACTGACACAGAAGGATTTGTCTGGTGACCTTGGCGAGACAGACTGACCAGAGACGAAACTGGGGGCAGAAGAGCTAGCAGAGGAGCCTCTACAGCAACCAGTTCTCTGGCTGCATCCAGCCAGAGGAGGAGGAGGACAGCCAAAGACTGTAAGGTCACAACAGATAGGACGAGGTCAGTTACTGGAAATGGGAGGAAGCCCAAGGAGCCTGAGACGACTACGTTTCCTAGCTGGGGCCAACTGCTAGAGGATGGTGCCATAGCCTCACCGGAGTGTGTATGTTTTGTGTGTGCTTTTAAAACCCACCGTTTTTAATTTCAAAGACAGGCACAGGCAGTAACTCAAATTGCTAATGCTTGCAAGCAGAGGTCCTGCTTGGCCTGCTGTAGTGGCTGGTTAAGGCAGATTTGTGCTTAACAGCATCTGTCTGTACATAAACAACCAACCGAAGCTTCAAGGCCTTCAGAGGTTGTTCTTAAGTTCATCAAGACCTTCACTCGTTTACATTCCTGAGAGGCTTAGCAAATAACTTCATAGACAGCACAAAGGTAAACTCTGCTGGCGCCCAGAATGACTTACCACAAATTTATGGAGTCTCACTTAACCATGGTTTGTCTTGTATAATCTGTGACCCAATAAGCAACTTTGTTTAAACGTTGAATCTGTTTTCCGCCATGTGGCCTGGGAACAGTTTGTGCTGGGGGTGATTTGGAGAAGGAATCCTGGGCCAGCCCAGCCGACCACTCATCCTTAGGTCACTCTGGAAAACTGCACATTTTGGATTAATAAAAAGAAAAGTGCTTCCTGCACTGCCTGAGTGTCCTCTGGGATGTGACGATAGCTGTGCAGGAGGGAGATGCCTCAAACACAAACACACGAATATCCCTTGGATGACTTTCTGTTCCCATGGGAAAATCCAATTCCCTCGCTGTCAAGGGAATCACAGCCACGGCGGAAGTCCACTTGGCGGACCAAGCCTTCTTCAACCTTTTGGGGTCTCCTGTCTACCATCATAGCTGAGTCAATGTCATCTTTTTAAATTGAGTATTTTTTTGTTTTGTTTTTAAAAAACCATGCAACATAAAAGGAACCATTCTAGTCCTACTCTGACCATACAGGCGAACATAAAACCCTGGGAGATGGCAGGGCAACATGAAGGAGGTGGCTCGGTGGACGACCCACCAGCCAGAATGGGTGACCTGTTGTTATATGAGAAATAAACTCCTATCTCATCTGAGGAATAAAATGTAACCATTTTAGGGCTGGACACAGTGGCTCACGCCTGTAATCCCAGCACTTTGGGAGGTGGAGGCGGGTGGATCACTTGAGGTCAGGAGTTCAAGACCAGCATGGCCAACATGGTGAAACCCCATCTCTACTAAAAATACAAAAATTAGCAGGGCGTGGTGGCAGACGCCTGTAATCCCAGCTACACGGGAGGCTGAGGCAGGAGAATCACTTGAAACTGGAAGGCGAAGGTTGCAGTGAGCTGAGATCATGCCACTGCACTCCAGCATGGGTGACAGAGTGAGACTGTCCCCACACCCTCCCCCTACCCGCCAAAAAAAAAAAAAAAAATTAGCCATTTTAAAGTGAACAATTCAGTGGCTATGTCAAGGTCATTTGGATTACCATGAAAACATAACTGCTTTATGTGTCTCTTTTTTTTTTATAAACAAGTCTCTCCTTGAAAAAAAATTCTGTTGGGATCACAGAAATTAGATCTGGACTGACATCTCAATTTCCTCTGACTCCTGCTCCTTAATTTGACGATGCATAACGAGGTCCAGCACAAGTTTTGCCAGGTTGCACAGACAGAGGCAAAATCTGCGCCTAAACCCGGATCTTCTTCGTGTTTCGAGGCCTGGCTCTGCCCCGAGCCCTTCTCCCCAGTGAGTCTTTCATCCACGGACTGTGTAAGTGACTGGCAGACACAGCCAAACAGTGAGATGAGATTCTCGCCCTCAAGGAGCTGTGACCTAAGGTAGAGGACAGCCAGAAAAAAACAGCAGGAAAGAACTACACCATCCTTCTACATTCAACGCCCAGCATCCCAGCTACCCCATTATTTTCGAGGACTGGTCCTCCCAGTGATTTGTCCAGGTCATCAGGGTATCAACTTTTAAAAAAAAATTCTAGAAGACAGCAATCTCTCTAAAATGTATTACCTGCTCTACGTTTTTACACAATGCAAATGACCACAGGACAATGCAATGAACACAGCTAAACCATTTCTCATTAGCCTAAGGACACTGAGTAGCCATTCTTGGAATGGCGCCCTGTGTCTGCTTTTTACATTTATCTGCTTCTTCTGCCAGGCTGTCAGCTACACTTCCTCAACTAATATGTTGCTTCTAATCTGCTATGGGGTTGGGAACCCAGAAAATTAGAAATCTGCCCTCATTTCAAACAAAAAAAAGAAATTTTGAGAGAAGGAATAAATCAGGTTGATAACTTGGGGTCCAGAGTCACAGCCCACAAATAGTTTGTAAGTACCTTGACACTATGTGAAGATTACTTCTTCCTTTTCTTAAAGAAGTTCAAGACTCTAAAGGCAGAGATACGATATACTAATAATTCCTACTTTCCCATACAACCTGCATAAGCAAGTCACCACCTCATCCCTTGGAACCTCAGTCTTCTTTAAAACCTGGGCCCGATGGTACTGTCTACCTCATGGGCCACTGGGAACGAGGTACCACGTCTGGGCCATAAGGGCACCGCCCACAGAGCATCCTCCATAAAGGGTAGGAACTCTCCCACAGAGTAAAGCACATGGCTTATCTACCAGGACTTTTACATAACACTTTTCAGGTGCTAGAGGGCCCTTTCTGCCTGGATTTTTCCCTCACTTGACACAGGTTTTCCATTCAGGCTGCCAGGAGTCTAGAAAGGTAGGCGGAGTGTTATGTCAGTTTCCAAGTCATTAAGCACCCACAAAGGAGGGCAGGCTTGCACAGCACTCACTCCACACAACCGCCCCTGCCCTGAGTACGATGGAGCATATGGCTTCCCTAAAGCCACAAGGAGAAGAGAGGCAGGGACAGTGAGAGCTGAAGGAATTCCACATGTGTCCATGGAAGATCACCTTCCCTTTGTTTTCCTGCACTCTAGTAACTTCCTCATGCAGGAAGTTGCTTTCTGAAGCCCTCTGCTCCACTTCCCCAGCCCAGGACAGCGTCAGGAAGTATTTCCACCATCTCATCTATTTGAAGCTTCTCCCTATTTACTGGTGCTCCCAATCCCATCTGAGGCCATCGAAACCAGACAACTGTGGCAGCACTAGCAGAGTCCCCAAACTACCCTGACACCCTCCCTGGCAAGGAAAATTTCCACGCGCCTCTCCCTGGCATATTTATTCCAGAGGAAAACTTAGCAACCTACACACAGGCTCTGTGTCAAACTCTACAACAGCCATCAGTTGATTTT
This sequence comes from Hylobates moloch, assembly GCF_009828535.3. Classification (NCBI taxonomy): domain Eukaryota; kingdom Metazoa; phylum Chordata; class Mammalia; order Primates; family Hylobatidae; genus Hylobates; species Hylobates moloch. The sequence goes on from NW_026652284.1 coordinate 18,061,763, forward strand.
TCCCTTACACATCCCTCCAGGAAGTGAAATATCCGAAATGAGTCACACTCAGGAGCCGGAGCTATACTTCCGCTGTAGTTTTTTTGGATAACCAATTCACTGTTTACACTCCGAAACCTCTAATTGCTGAACACAGAACAGTTCCTTTGCAGAGATCAAAGCTTACCTGGTGAATCTGGCGAAATGACAAAAATTCTCAAAAAGGAGTTAGCCATCCAGAGTGCCAGAGGAGGGCGGCTGTACAAGCACATTTTAATTGGCAAAGTAGAGTCACTGCCCAGCAAGGAAGAGTATGCAGGGGTTTATTCTGCTGTTCTTCTATTTCCCCTTTAAGGTATATGTCTCTTACCCCTGCACCCTCCAACTCTAGTCACTCCCAGCACACAGCTGGCGGCCGCCCCACCCGCACCCGCACCTCAGAGAGCTTGCTGATCCCTGAGCCGTGCACTGAAGCTTCCAAGCAGCTCTACCTAAAAGCAATCACTGCCTGCTTTTTACAACATATACAAAGCAAATGGGCTAACCTGATGCACAGAAAAACCCTGGGTCACATGACAACCGACAAACTCATTGCCCAGGATGGCTCTCTGCCACATTTCTCAGGCACTGTGCTTGGCTCTGCTGGCCAACTGAGTGAGCTGGAGCATTTTCTCTTGGGTGTGCCTACTCCTCCACCTGTCCAACTTTAAAACACAGAATCACAGGGATGTTACACTAAAGGGGACCCTAGAAACCGTCTAAATGGTGGAAAATTGAGGCCTGGACTGACCCATAACAAATGAGACATCACATAAATAGCAGATGAACCATGACCAGAAAACAAATCTCTTTAGTACACACTTTAGTGCTTCTGCTTATACAGGTTGAGCAGCCCTAACCCAAAAATCCAAATCCCAAACTTTTTGAGCACAGACATGAGGCTCCAACGAGCATATCGGACTTTCGGATTAGGGATGGTCGACCAGTAAGTTCTGCAAATATTCCAAAATCTGAAAAGAATCCAGAGAAGTCCCAAATCCAAGATGCTTCTGGTCCCAAGCATTTCGGATAAGAAACCTGTAGTTTAATCATCAGTCAAAATTTAAGAATAGAGCTGATTTTGGGCTGGGCATGGTGGCTCACGCCTGTAATCCCAGCACTCTGGGAGGCCGAGGCGGGCGGATCACCAGGTCAGGAGATCAAGACCATCCTGGCTAACATGGTGAAACCCCGTCTCCACTAAAAATACAAAAAATCAGCGGGGGGTGGCAGGCGCCTGTAGTCCCAGCTACTCAGGAGGCTGAGGCAGGAGAATGGCGTGAACCCAGGAGGCGGAGCTTGCAGTGAGCCGAGACTACACCACTGCACACCAGCCTGGGTGACAGAGTGAGACTCCATCTCAAAAAAAAAAAAAAGAATAGAGTTGATTTTATCCAAGAAAATTCTACTTCGGGCTGGGAGCAGTGGCTTACACCTGTAATCCCAGCACTTTGGGAGGCAGAGGTGGGCAGATCGCTTGACCCCAGGAGTTCAAGACCAGCCTGGGAAACATAGCGAGACCCCGTCTCTACAAAAAACTTTTTAAATTAGCCAGGTGTGGTGGTGCATGCCTGTAGTCCCAGCTACTCGGGAGGCTGGGGCAGAAAGATCACCTGAGGTTGAGGCTGCCCAGTCTGCGTAACAGAATGAGATCCTGTCTCAAAAAAAGAAAATACTCTTTGACTCTTTTGAATAAAATTCTACATTATTAGCATTAACAATGGCAGTATTAAGAATATTTATATATTGTCCAGACTGGGCACATTGGCTCACATTTGTAATCCCAGCACTTTGGGAGGTTGAGGTAGGCAGATCATTGAAGCCAGGAGTTCGAGACTGGCCTGGAGAACATGGCAAAACCCCATCTCCATCCAAAATGCAAAAATTAGCCAGGCATGGTGGTGTATGCCTGTAGTCCTAGCTACCCAGGAGGCTGAGGTATGAGAATCACTTGAACCTGGGCAGCGGAGTTTGCAGTGACTGAGCTAGCACCACTGCACTCCAGCCTGGGTGACAAGGTGAGACCCTATCTCAAAAAAATTTGAAAAAAGAATACTTATATATTGTCCAGATAATTTTATTTTCATTTCTAAGTGAATTGATCTTTATTAAGAATACTAGGTATCCAAAAGGCAAACCAATTTCAAAAGCAAAAGGGAAGGAAACTAACAACTGCTAAGGGTGGCCCGGCATGGGCCAGGCACTGCACCCTATGGGTTTCAGGAGAGCCTCACAATAGCTGCACGAGGTGGCTCTTACCCCAGTTTCACAGAAAAGCAAAGTGAGGCCCTGAAGGGTTAGGTGACCCCAGAGCACTGAATGACACAGAAGGACATAACACAGGTCCCCTCCCATGCCCAAATATTCTCCAAAGAATATTAAACAATCCCAATGAAATAAAATTAATTTCTAATGACTTGTAGGGAACAACTTGCAAGCTCACAAAATCAGATAGGGGCAATGAGTCTCTTCTCCCATGATGAACAAATTATGGACAATGCCATCTACTACCAAATTCTGAAATCTATCACCGTGGATTACAGACTGTATTCTCACAAACGCTACCCCTGGCAGGTGGATTTGTCGAAAACAAGAAAGCCTTTCCCACACAGTTTCTCTGGTTGACGGTTTCCTGGACCCCTTGAGAAGATCTGCAAGGCGCCATCACCTCGTGTCTGATCATTAATGTTTCACAGATGTCTACAGCTGCTACCTCCACATGATCCTGGCTGGTTTCATGTAACAAGCGACTAATCCCTCCACTTTGTCAACTGGCAGTTAGACACATAATTATGGGCAATCCTGAGACGTCTTCAAGGGATGCCGTACATGTTGTCCATTTCCCCCTTGATGGCACAAGAAATTCAAGAAGGCTTTCACAAAAGTGGAAGCTGAGTAAAGCAGGGTGCTCCTGTCTTCCAAATAACAGTTAAAAGAAAAAACAATTCAGAAAAACGTCGACCACGTGTTCACTGATGAAGGCTAAGAAAAGTAAACTCCTTTTTTCATGGCAGAAGCAGCCAATTCACATAAACCAAACAGATTTATAAGATGGCCTGGATGAAATCTATAATATTTGGACACAGGTTTACTCCAACAAAACCCTGCACATGGCTTCCAAAGACATCGGGGAGAAGCTTCGGTCCAACCTGCAAACAGCACAAATGGGCACGTCTTGATGGGAAAGCAGAAAGGTTTAAAGGATTTGGAAAAAATGAAGCCTCCATCAATCCAAATATTTTATCTAGAAGGGGGTGGTGGTGCTTTTTTGACTTATGTCCAAAAGGAAGCTTGAGGAAAAGAACACAGTGCTTATTGATCCAACAAAGCACTTGGACTATTTCTTCCCTGGGCTCCTGGGCTCCAATTTCAGATGGCTGTGTGTGAATCAACATGGAAGACTCTATCCAATCTCTACTTGTCTCTGTCGGCCTTCCCTATCCAGCTCAAGGGTAACTCTCTATATACAGCACCGCGCTCTACACTGACAACCACGGGCCCAGCACAGCAGAGCACAACAGAATCCTGCAACAACTGGCCCTCTGGCTCCCCTAAATAGATCGCCAAAGTTTTTAACATATTTTAGTGACAGAAATGTACAATGCAACACTCTACCCACCCATGATACCTTTGCAAACTTAACCCAAGACCTGTCATAATGTTGCCCTCTTCCAATTAATGTCAGGACCCACTGGGCAGGGAGATGCCTGAAACATGACATCCTTTGGGCTTTGATTTTCCAGACCAAAGACAGAGGCCTTGCAGGTCTGCAGCTGGCAGAAAGGACCTTGGAAGTCAGACAGACAAGAGTTCAAAGCCCATACTTGCCATTGCCTAGCAATGAAGGTCTGAATAATTCCTTCACCTCTCTGAGCCTCGATTCCTTCATCTGTTCAGCAGGAATAATAATAAAACCTATCTTACAGGGTTATTTTGAGAATATCACAAAATATGTGTAAAGAAACTAGCATAGTTCCTAAAACAACAAATATTCAATTAAATTAAAAAAAAAAAAACAGGTATTGGCTGGGCATGGTGGCTCACATCTATGATCCTAGCACCTTGGGAAGCTGAGGCAAGAGGACAGCTTGAGGCCAGGAGTTTGAGACCAACCTGACCAACAGGGTAAGCCTTTTTTTTGTTTTTTTAAGGGTTAAAAAAATACAAAACAGGTATTATCACCATCCTCTTATACAGAACTTAATTCCAGAAAACATAAGATTATAATGTTTCTAGCCAAGCGCAGTGGCTCATGCTTGGAACCCCAGCACTTTGGGAGGCCAAAATGGGAGGATCATTTGTGCCTAGGAGTTCAAACCAGCTTGGGCAACATGGTAAAACCCCGTCTCTACAAAAAATACAAAAATCAACTGGGCATGCCTGTAGTCCCAGCTATTTGGGAGGCTGAGGTGGGAGGACAGATTGAGCCTGGGAGGTCGTGGCTGCAGTGAGCCACGATTGTGCCACTGCACTCCAGCCTGGGGGACAAAACGCCCAAAAGGCAGGAGAGTGGGTAGCCACAGAACAAGGGGCCTGATAATCAAGTCAGTCAAAAAGTTTTTTTTTTCCTTTCTGTCTCAAAGGAAAAAAAAAACACTCATTATAATATGGAATTAAACATACACACACACACTCTCACTTATGTAAGTTAACATTCCCTCAAGGCATGAGAGTGGGTAGCCACGGAACAAGGGGCCTGAAAATCAAATCAAGTCAAGGCCGCTCCTTTTTGGTTCTTTTGGGTAAACCAAAATGATCTTTACAAGTGGAAACATTATTCCTCCACCAACAGACAAGTTTCCTGAGAGCTCGTGAACATCTTGCCAACAAGACATATTTCGCAAGCTCAAAACCTTCTTTCTTTCCATCCCCAATCAAACGCTGAGTGTTATGTCTCAAGAAGAAAGCTGGCTGAGGAAGGAGCTTAACATCCTTCCATGAGCAAAAAGAATTAAAGAAAGGGAAGCAACAAGTTCCAGTTCCAAAACAGCTTTTTGATAACTAGGAATTAAGCCCAGCCCTGGACAGTATTACTGACTCTCACCACCACCTAAAGCAGGCTCTGCCAAACACAACACAACAACCAACTGCTACTAACAACTTTCACTAAGCAGGTGCTGCACGGCAGGCACTGACTTAGGGCTTAAAACACAGCAATAAAAGTAATAGCTAAAACTTATTAAGCCATTATTCTAAGTGCTTTATATGCCAATATGTCATTTAATCTTAAAAATGAACCAAGGAGTTAAGTGCCAGTATTAGTCTCAGACGCTGAAACTGAGGTACAGAGAAAGTGGTGAGCTTACACATTTAAATGGATGGCAGAGCTGGGGTTCAAAGGCAGGTGCATCTGACCCCAGAACCTGTGTGCCTACTCAATACTCCACAGAGCCCAGCAGCTAGGCCACCTGTGCTAAGAACCACTGCCATCTCTTTGTTTTAAAGTCTCCAAAAGGAGAGGAGTTATTTAGCACCTACTTTTGCACAGTTGAGCCACGAGTGAGGAAGGCAGCACAGCACTCTAGTTAAGGATACAAGTTTGAAAGCAAGATTGTCTGCATTCAAATCCTGACTCCACCGGGTCCCAGCTGTGTGACCTTGGACAAGTCACTAAACTCTTTTGAGCCTCCAGTTTCCCCAACTATAAATGAGGGTAGTAACACAGTAGTCACCCCTTATCTGCAGTTTTGTTTTTTGGCAGTTTCAGTTACCTGTGGTCAACCACGGTCTGAAAATACTAAGTGGAAAATTCCACAAACAATTTGGAAGTTTTAAATTTCACGCTGTTCTGAGTGATAAAATCTCACGCCTTCCCACTCCGTCCTGCCTGGGACACGAATCATCTTTTTGTTCCGCATATCCACACTGTACAAGCTATGCACCTGTTAGTTACTAAGGAGCCGGCTCAGTTCTCAGATCCACTGTCATGGTGTCACAGTGCTTGTGTTCAAGTTACCCTTATTTTGCTTCATAATGGCCCCAAAACACAAGAGTAGTGATGCCGGCAATTCAGATATGCCGAAGTGAAGACAAAAGTGCTTCTTTAAGTGCAATTTCTCAATTTAATAAAGGAAGGGAAAAACTGCATGCAGAGACTAAGATCTATGGTAAGAATGAGTCTTCTATCTGTAAAATTTTGAAGGAAAAGAAATTTGTGCTAGTTTTGCTGTCGTACCTCAATGCAAAGCATATAGGGTTTGATACTATCTGTGGTTTCAGGCATCCAATGGGGGTCTTGGAATATATCCCCCATAGCTAAGGGGGGACAACTGCTATACATACATTATACTGTTACTTTAAGGATTATGTGGGGGTAATCCTCATTTAGCATCTGGCACATACCTGGCACATAGTCACTGCTCCATAAATTCTACATGTTAAGTCAACAGAAAAGAGGAAGAAACAAGAAACTAAAAGCATATAATCTAACAATTTCACAACAAAGGCCTCACTGGCCTTCTGCCAACCTCTAGAAAACAGTGCTGGACTCTGTGTACCCACAGTGTGGCTGGGACTGCAGACACCAGGAAGACCTTGGGACCTGCGGAGCCTGGATGGTTCAGTTGTCTAAGCCAAGGAGGGCTGGATTAGGCTCAGTGATCTAAGCTGAGCAAGTTTCAGCACATACCTCTACAAAGTGGAAGCCCCGGGATGGCTGATACGATGGTTCTTTAGGAAGCCAAATGCTCAGTTTCTCAGAAGGGTGTTTTCCTGTTTCATGACAGATAAAAAGGTTTCTCATCCAGAAAAATAAATCTGCTGACTGAGAGCTTTCATTAAAAGCAAACAGTCTTGCAATAAGGAACCATAAGCTAGGAAGGCCTTCCATGAATATATGAAATGTCACAAGTCCTCACAGCCTGTGTCTGAGAGTGGGAGAGGGAGAAATTTGAGGAGAAGGTGCTGACCGGCTCAAAGACTGGGATATCATAACCCTAACAACGTCCAGTCAGTACATTCCTCACCTACAAACGAAAATCACAGGCAAGGCCACACACCGCTGAGTCCCAGGAGACACACCTTCCCAAGTAAGTGTTTGAGTGGGTTGCTTGTTAATTTCCAATAAAGGAGATAAATGGTATCATCAATTCGTTCCTGTCTTCAGGTCTTGTCACTACAGAATGCTAAGTCCACCAGCCTCGAAAGCGTGTGTACCTTCCACAGTCTTAAAGACTTGATGGGAAACTGGAAAAGCAATCAGGAACAGAACACCATGGGCATGAGACTCATTCCAGGTACTGTCACAGCAAGACACCCTTCTAGTATTCCAAAGCTAGGAACACACCTCCCCTTGCTCCCGCCAGCCCAGGGAAACCAAATAAGCTGTTTACCAGGGACCCCAGCAAAGCGAGCCTCAAAACTCACCAGTGGGAGAACTTCGTGACACAAAGAGAAGACATCTTTGCTCTCATTTGCCAATTTTTAAATACTTAGCTCATAAGTTCTGTGACCAAAACTAACAGAAGGCTTGGTAGAAGAGCTCAGAAAAGCAGAAGGGGTTGTTTTCCTAGGCTCCTTCCTCTAACATGAAGGTGGAAATCAATTCGCTTTCCCCTTCTAACCCTCGAATCCCTGGAGAACGATCGTGTTTGGATGGCCTACGAATGCTCAGCTTTCCGGCAGTGCCCCAGACGGGGAATCCATCCATCCAAGTATTGTTCTTACCTCCCACCACCTCCTACGTCAGGGGAGGGGACCGGGCACAGGGTTCCGAGGTCACGCTCCTCACTTAGAGGATCGTGGGAATGCTTACGGAAACACTTGTCACGGCGCTGCCAGCTGGAATCGCTGCTTAAGAAGAGGCTGGAAAACTAGGGAGTGCGCGATCAGAGACGGGAGGCTGGAGAGAGCAGGGAGGCAGATGTTGTGTGTTATCACTGAAACAAACACAAGTCATCCAGTTGTGCACTTCAGCTATGTGTGGCTTAGCGTGCTTCGATAATGCTTCCACAAAGTCAGGGAAAGGGAAAACAGAGGAAGCTGGGCCGCTCTTCTACCACTTCGAAACTGTCCTGCTGCCAAACAGATCTGGGAAAGCAGGTTTTAATGAGAAAATTCAATTAGGAAATAAACTTAAGTAACCCCAGAGCATGCTGAGTGAAGAAAGGAGCCTTTCTCAAGTGTCTTAGTGCCAAGGAGTGGACCAAGGGGCTCTGAAAAATGACCAGTGAGGCTTCCCGCCACTCAGAGGAAGCCAAGCTCAAATGACCAATGAGGCTTCCCGTCACTCAGAGGAAGCCAAGCTCAGGAAGGCCATGAAGACCATCCTCGCTTATGCGCGGGGCCAGATTCCAATGCCAGGTCTGCTCCGCCCCATCTATTTCTTGTGCTGCTTCCCAGTGAGACTCAGCAGAGGACACACGAGGCCACGTGAGATGCCCACGTCAGGATCTCAGCTCTCCAACACAGGGAGGGGTGCAACGAAGGCAAGGACACAGGTGCTGTGCGTGACTCCCCACCAGGGCGGGCGGGCACTGGGTGGCCTCAGAGACCATTAGGAACGGTCGCTCCCTCCCTTTCTCCTGGTTTCCCTTCTGTCCTCTGACAGAGGAAAGTCACTTAGATCATTCTCATAGGAAGATTAAATCCAGAGCAAGGGAAAGGGGTAGGAATCCGTTTCCAATCAATGATGGAAACCAGATTCCCTCATCAGTTGGGATTCATTCTTACATGCTGTAAACATCACAGAGCTCCACGCACAGCCACAAGCGTTCAGGAGGTATGAAGCGTGGTGGCACATCTGGGTGAGAGCTGTCTGTGGCCAAGAAGCCGCCCGGCTTGGGCTGGCCCATCTGAGGGACAGGAAGCAACACGTCTCTTGGAAGTTATCCCCAAAACTCCCATCTCAGAAAGGTGAGATAAAGCATAAGACTGTCCCACTCTTGTAAATGTTCTATATTTACAGGAATAAAGTTTTAAAACCATCTTAGACAACTATAACCTCCTTCCTGTAAAACATACCCATGTACATTTGTATTCATATGGGAAAATATGGTATCAATTATTAAGAGTAAAGTCTTTGAATTAAAGGTCTTTTGTTCTTGAAGAACCACGGGATCTCAGTTTCAGTGGCCTTGGAGTCCCACTTCCCCCATATGAAATCCCTAAAGCACTAGGTGTTTTGACCCCTGCTTGATCTTGACTATGGGGAAAATGCACCATGTCCCCGGGCAGCCTGTGTCACGCGGTGCTGGCTGTTTGGCAGCTCTGCCTTACACTGCAGCCTCCAGCACAGAGAGTCCTCTGTCCAGAACCACCTCAAGAATGCGCAAGTTCTCTGCCACAAGGCATCCCTCAGACACCTGAAGTGAGCCATCTCGGCCCCCTCCAAGCAGCTTCCCTCCCGGCTGACACTCCCAGCTCTGCCATGTCCTGCACATGGCACGCTTCCGAGACCACTCACCCTCGGCTGTCCTCAGGGGTTCATGCCACTGGATCACTGGGTGCTTAATAGGTCCCACCCATTTCAGAAACCACCTTATTCCCGTGACAGCAACCCCTGCAAGTATTCTGTTTTGGTTTTGTTTGTGCTTTTTCTTTTTGCAGGAATCAAGGCCCTAACATCCAGAACCTCAGCAGTCTCTCTGGTTGCCATCCACATTATCTGCCCAGACACAGAGAGAGCGGGACAGGACCACAGCATGGCCAGGTGGGGGTGCTACTGGTTTTCCCTACAGCTGACGTAAAATACATATATTACTGCAAATCTAATAACCTGCTTAGAAAGCACTTCGAGGCAGAACCATTCAGGAAATACCTTAATACAAAATACCTTTGTTTTTCTTTTCTTTTTGTTTTTCTGAAGCAGGGTCTTGCTTGCATACCACCATGTCTGGTTAATTTTTGTACTTTTTGGAGAGACGGGGTTTCGCCATGTTACCCAGGCTGGTCTTGAACTCCTGGGCTCAAGCCAATCCACCTGTCTCAGCCTTCCAAAGTGCTGGGATTACAGGTGTGAGCCATGCACCCAGCCCATAAAATATACCTTTGTAATGAATATGTGAGAAATAGATACTGGAAGAGATGATGTAAAAACAATTTTTTATTTTTATTTAATCTCTCTTATGCAGATTAAGCATTTCCCCTGAAATCCAACCCTCACAGCTCAGTCCAAACTTCTCCTCACTGTGAAAAGGTGAACTCCAGACCAGCCTAAGGCCAACCGTTCTGAATGGCAACCACTAGATTCAAAGCAAGGTGCTGTGATGTTGCTAGGTGTCTGGTTTGTGCTCTCATGACCAGTGTGGGGGGAAGGGACTGGTGCAGACATCCAAGCTGAGGTCCCCTGGGCAGAGTGACTCAGAATTAGTGTCTGGATAGGCATCCGTGCACCCAACGCTACTGACTTACTCCAGTTCATCCTGAAGACAGACTATTACAGTAAAATCCATGTTTTAAAAAAGTTATAGCTGCTAGGCCAGGCGCAGTGGCTCACGCCTGTAATCCCAGCACTTTGGGAGGACGAGGTGGGCAGATCACGAGGTCAGGAGATCGAGACCATCTTGGCTAACACGGTGAAACCCCGTCTCTACTAAAAATACAAAAAATTAGCCAGGCGTGGTGGCGGGCGCCTGTGGTCCCAGCTACTCGGGAGGCTGAGGCAGGAGAATGGCGTGAACCCGGGAGGCGGAGCTTGCAGTGAGCTGAGATCGTGCCACTGCACTCCAGCCTGGGCAACAGAGCGAGACTCCACCTCAAAAAAAAAAAAATACCAGTTATAGCTGCTAAAATCTTATGCAGAAAGTCCATGAAATTTGAAAATATACATCACATAAACGTAAGCAAGGCTGAAAACGCATGAATCCCAGTTAGCTCACCCTGCATTACTGCCCATGCAGCTCGTGACCCAGCTACAGCCTTGGGTCTGTACTCTCCCTGCAGTCAGAGGATGGGGACACGTGGCACACTGCTGGCCTGAGCACAACAGGAGTCCGTTTGCTTGGGGACATTTCTTGGAAGTAAAGTAAGTATAAGGGTGTACTCAGGAACACTGCATTTTATCTGGGACTCAGCTTTGTTGCCCAGCCCAGCACAGGGAAAGAGGAGTTTTAAAGTGTTTCAGAGGAAGAAAGAGAAAACCTTGTTGGCCTCAGGGGAGTGCGGTATAGCACATTCATTCAACTTCATTCACTGAGTACCTACCTAGTATACAGAGCAGGGCATCTTCACCCCTTTTATTGCACAACATACACCCAGGGTGGCTCCAGTACACTCAGAACTACGGAACTGAAGAAGCATCACATCACATCTTTCCCAAGTGATGCTGGGTGGGGTCTCCAGTGTAGAAGGCAGAGAGGAAAAAAAAAACAGCAGCACCAAGTGGCTCAAAAGCTCAGGAGAGGCCAGGTGCAGTGGCTTATGCCTATAATCCTAGCACTTTGGGAGGCCGAGGCGGGCGGATCACCTGAGGTCAGGAGTTCGAGACCAGCCTGGCAAACATGGCAAAACCCCATCTCTACCAAAAGTACAAAAATTAGCTGGGCGTGGTGGTGGGTGCCTTGTAATCCCAGCTACTTGGGAGGCTGAAGCAGGAGAATTGCTTGAACCGTGGAGGCGGAGGTTGCAGTGAGCTGAGATTGTGCCACTGCACTCCAGCCTGGGCGACAGAGCAAGACTCCGTCTCAAAAAAAAAAAAAAGCACAGGAGAGGTATCCACAGCCCGTAAAAAGCATCAGTGATAGCTCCAAATGCTGAAAGGGCTCTGTCATCTTTAAACGCTATTTGTGATTTCCAGTTTCAATGAGCCTATATTATTACTGTAATCCTAAAAAAAAGGCTCACTCATTTTTTAACTGACAATTTTCAAAAAACAAAAGTCAGTGCTTAGTCCTGTTGTTTACATCGGGTACACTGTTAGAATTTGGCTCTCAGAATGGAGAGACCCAGACTGCTCATGACAATTACACCAGAGGATCTGATTCAAATTGATTTGAGCTGGGGAGTGGTGGGGGGGGGTGGGTGTGGAGTGAGCGGGAACAGCTGAAACAACGCTGGCCACGGAGGATAACTGCTAAAGTTGGGCGACAGATAATTGGGGGCTCATTATATCACGTGCTTGAAATCCTCTGTAACAAAAAGTTTTTTTGAATTTAAATCAGGCAACACTAACTTAAAGTTCCCTTATGGTAAGGCCTGGTTGCCACCTACTCCTAGGCTCTTGCAAGCTTTAAGGCCAGTGTAAGTCGAATGTTTACTGGACATTAGGCAATTTTCTCACACTCGCACTCGGTCCAGGAAAGCCCTCCTGGGGCAGGGGGCCAAAGGAAACCCTAAATTCAGCTTTGTAGCAGCCCAGCTGCTCTGAAGGACTGAAAAACACAGGGTCCTCAAAAATCACCAAAAAACCCTTTGGCTTGGATAGCTTTTCCTTCCCTGGCTTCCTGTAAAGATGCCGCAGGCTCTCTAGAATCTCCAAATCTGGTTTGTTTTTAGGAAAGTTCCATTGCTCCTGCCTTCAGCTTGGCTGCCTACTCCACGTTATACAAATACAGCTCCTCTGTGCGGCGCAAATGACCTCTACGCTAGTGGCGCTAAAGGAGGCCTTCGCTACTTGCATCCATCCTATCAGCATCTAGAGGGGTGAACACATAGATGTCTACCACGGACTTCATAACCTTCCCGCAACAAAAAAACCTTAAAATCATAATTACATCCTCCTCTACAATGACCTTTCTTACTTTTATAACAGGATTTTAAAAATCCATTCCTGGCCAGGAGTGGTAGTTCACGCCTGTAATCACAGCACTTTGCGAGGCCAAGCTGGGAGGATGGCTTGAGCCCAGGAGTTCCGAGACCAGCCTGGGCAATATACCGAGATCCCATCTCTACAAAAAAATACAAAAAAATTAGCCAGGCATGGTAGCGCATGCCTGTAGCCCCAGCTACTCGGGAGGCTGAGGCAGAAGGATCACCTGAGCCTGGGAGGTCAAAGCTTCAGTGAGCTATGATCACACCACTGTACTCTAGCCTGGGCAACAGAGAAAGACCCTATCTCAAAAAAATAAAAATAAAAGATAAAAATCCATTCCTTTTTTTAAAATAAGACACTGTATAATATTAATATAGCCACAGCAGCACCACTGGACTTACGGCCTGGCTTTAGGGAGACCTCAGACTGTTGACGTCAGTTTCTGGTCCACAGCTGCCTCAGAAACCTCCCTGAGCCAAAATTAAAACAACAGCTTTCTCTCAGGGTATGCTTAAGTTATTGTTGTTGTTGTTGTTTTAAAGAAAAAAAAAGACAACAGCTTTGATGTGACACTGAGTGTCTCCGGTGTGCCAGGCACTGTGTCAGGTACTTTACAAACAAGGAAAGCAAGGCAAAGAGAGGTCAGGTCACCTGGGCAAGGACGCCTGGCAGACGCTGTGTGTGGCCGCAGAGTGAGGCATGTCCCAGACTCAGCCTTCCTCACCAAGAGGGACTCAAAGCCTTCTGGGGCACTCTGTGATGAAAGCTATGGACTCTCTCCCCAGGGAGTGCACACGTGTGCACACACACACACACACACACACACGTCTGAATGAAATATCTGGTGGGTTCATAGTGCCCCTCTGTTCCCCAAACGTCCCCTCTGGTTAAAAAAAACTCTGTTCAGGTGAAACCCTGTCTCTACTAAAAATACAAAAATTAGCCAGGCATGGTGGAGCATGCCTGTAATCCCAGCTACTCAGGGGGCTGAGGCAGGAGAATTGCTTGAACCTGGGAGGCAGAGGTTGCAGTGAGCAGAGATAATGCCACTGCACTCCAGCCGGGGCAACAGAGCGAGACTCCGTCTCAATTTAAAAAAAAAAAAATTCTATTCAGATTTTCATCAATGAAGAGCTTCAGCAGGAGCGTCTCCCATAGAAAGAGGCAGGTGTGTCTCTGGCCTCAATCCTTCTCTCTCCTGAGGTGTACATAGCCCCAGGGCTTGCCCCTCCATCAGTCTGCAACACCCCCCAGCCCTGAGGTCTCAGACACCCAGCTGCCACCTCCCCATCCTGTGACAACTTGGGCTTGTATCTTATCAAAACTCTCTAGGGTCCAACCCTCTTAAAACAATGAAAACATTTTCTCACTCATATAAACAAACAAACCTTTACTGAAAACTAATGATGAACACAAAGGGATTATTTACAGAAAACACAGCGTGACTAGCCCCATCTGGATTATAAACATAACTGCACACTGGCTCTAAGGACCCTGCCATCTTCCCAGGCCCCGGCCTGGCTGTTCTGCTACTGCCTCAAACTGACACAAAGGAGCCAATCCCCCAGCCAAAGTAAGCAATTACAACGTGTAGATGAAATTCAGAGAGGTGATCTAGAAAGCAGTTCTGTAAGATAGCTCCAAATTGGGAAGAAAAAAATTTTATTTTATTTTATTTTTATTTTTGAGATGGAATCTCACTCTGTTGCCCAGGCTGGAGTGAAATGGTACAATCCTGGCTCACTGCAACCTCCCCCTCCAGGTTCAAGCGATTCTCTTGCCTCAGCCTCCCGAGCAGCTGGGACTACAGGCGCCTGCCACCACACCCAGCTAATTTTTGTATTTTTAGTAGAGACGGGGTCTCACCACGTTGGCCAGGCTGGTATGGAACTCTTAATCTCCAGTGATCTGCCCGCCTCGGCCTCCCAAAGTGCTGGGTTTATAGGCGTGAGCCACCATGCCTGGCCTTTTTAAAGTTTTTTTGGCCCACGAGATCTGCAAAGGTCTTAGAGAAAGCTTTGACACAAAGATATCCATTTCAGCATTATTTATGATAGCAAAAAGTGAAAACAGCCTTCATGTCCAACATGAGTAAATTAAGGTACAACTGTAAGATGAAGCACTGTACTAACAGGATCACTAACAGGAAGTTTGCAAAGATGTTTTAAGCAAGTGGGAATAAGACTTATGTGACCCAATAGGAAAAAGCAGGATGCAAATTTGAGAGCTGTATTTTAAAAATGTGCTCAGAAGACATCCAAAAAAGCAAAAGTGGTTTTATCCATGAGGAGGAATTTTGAGTGACTTTTTAAATTCTCTTTATACATTTTGGCATTTTCCAGGAGTAAAAAACATGCACTTTCCCCCCTTTGCCCTTTCCTTCTGATTATAAATGTAACATAGACTCTCTGTAGGAAATTCAAAGCATTACAGAAAGTGAAATGTCCCCCTGTGATCTCACCACCTAGAGACTCCCCAAAGGTAACTGCCAATAATAACTTGGTTCCCATTCTTCCAGACGTTTTCCAACAGGGATTACTTTTAGAATCAAATAATTTCTTTCAAAAATAATCCACGATTCCATACATATGAAATGGCCAGACAGAAAGTGAATGGTGACCTGGGGCAGGAGTGGGCATGAAGAATAACTGCAAATGGATGCAGGGGGTGTTTTGGGGGTGATGGAAATGTTCCAAAATTGGATTGTGGTTATGGATGCACAACTCCGTAAATTTCCTAAAAATGTACAAAACCGCACTGTGCACTTAAACCTGGGGAATCTTATATGTAAATCAGACCTCAATAAAGCAACTGAAAAAAGAACAAAACAACCACTAGAGGCAGGAGTGCTGGGCTGTGCAGGAGGGCAATCCATGGCTTTATGCTCTGCCCTCAAGAGCACATGGTAAGACCCTGTGGCAGGAACAGAGGAAGCTGGAGGCCTCTCGGCATCACCTGGACAAACAGCCCTCGGCAGAAAGGCCCAACAGATAATCTGAGGGCGGCAGGGTCAGCAAGGTCAGTTCCAGTCTACACGGGAGGCAGGAAGAGCACCAGCCCTGAAAATGCATTCCTGAGGCTCAGGCTGCACTGCCAGGCTCACTTTAAAGCCAGGTGGCCAAAGGAAGACAGCACTGGCCGGGTGTCCAAATACTTTACCAAGTTCAGGATGCACCGCGTGCACGAAAACTGAGACCGTTTTTCTGTTTCAACAGAACCTTGAAAACCACCCCTGACAACATGTTAGTCCCTGGAAGTACTCAATTACGGTGAAAAGACATTGGCAAAAGTTAAAGTGAGTAATATGACAGTGAGCCATGTAAGAAGTAAAGGCGAGCGGAAGATTATAAACTACATAAAAGGCACAATGATCTGAGTCTAGAAAGGCAATCTGGAAGCCTGAGAGGTACAAATGGGTGCAATTCTCTTAGAAAGTAATGGGCAAGTACATGTCAAAAGTGTTTAAAATATTCATACCCTCCTAGGAATCTACCCTAATGAAATCACTCAAGCTGATGAACAAAGATGCCCACTGCTCTACGGCAAAAACAAAACAAAACAAAAAAAAAACTGGAAATAATCTCCCCCAACAACAGGGAAGTGATCATCTACTGTGTAACCCTTACAATTGCACAATGTTAAAAACATGGGAAAATGTTTTATGTTTAATTAGCAAAACTGAATATAAAAATTTACTATCAAGTGAGTAAAAAAATCATTTCCAAATCCTGGAAATGATATATAAAAACGTTAACAGTGTTTTTCTTTAGGTGGAAAGATTGTTTTTTTCCCTCTTTTTATATGTATTTAGTGAACTCCAAGTTTTTTTTATCACATGATTTCAGTCTCTAAAAATTCGTGATCCATCATGCCAACTGGATTTTGTCAGTTTTACCCTCTGTGGTTTGTACTGTGCAAAACTAGGCTTCGCTTTATTTTCCAGACAAAAAATACTATTACTGAGTATGTTTTCTCAAATTAGCACCCCACTGCCCAAAAAATGACACCTGCCACACTCAAGATTATGCTGGCCCCCAGGAGGTGTGCCCGTCCCAGCCCTCACTGGGTGTAACCTCTCTCTTTCTTCTATCATCCTTCTGCAGAGAAGGATTTTGTAGTTGTTCTTGCTTTGTTTTAAAGTGGGAAAGAAAAATATTGACGAATTTAAAACTTGACCTAGACAGAGACACTGGGCAGCATCAGACCTAATCTTTTTTTTTTTTGAGATGGAGTCTCACTGTTCAAGCGATTCTCCTGTCTCAGCCTCCCGAGCAGCTGGGATTACAGGCACGCTCCACCACGTCCAGCTAATTTTTTTTTATTTATTTATTTTTAGTAGAGATGGGGTTTCACCATGTTGGCCAGGCTGGTCTCAAACTCCTGACCTCGGGTGATCTGCCCACCTCGGCCTCCTAAAGTGCTGGGATTACAGGCAAGAGCCACTGTGCCTGGCCCAGACCAAATCTTTGAGGGAACTCAGCATCATCACAGAAGGCTGAAACCACACTATTTTTTGTGCCTTCCTAAGAGTGTTTTGTGGATGCAGCAATCCAGCGAAATGGTGAGTTGCACAGATACACCTGGGGGATGCCAGCCTAAGATCAGGGCCAGGGCGGCACAGCAGCACCCTGGGAGACGGTGGAGGAGGGCACGGCTCACTGGCCCCATCCAACCCAGCTCCAGCAGCTCGCAGGCCACACTGCTCCTCTCCGCCTCGGTGGCCTTGCCAGAATGCTGGGCATCTCTGATGCACTGGTGCCATCTAAGCGATCTGCAACTAACAGTAGTGAAAGCATAGTTCATTTTAGGTTTAAGAATTAGAACAGGCTCAATGTTGCTCTCTAATGACACCCTCACTCCCCTGCATGCTAATAAGCTTCCGTCAGTGTGAAGAAAAGAGGGCGGAGGGAGGGCTTACTCGAGGGAACTGTGAAACACACTCCACCAGGAGTGGGTGGAGCTCAGGACACCTCTCAGGCCTGGCATGGGTGGGTTTTTCTTTTGGAGGAAAATTAAGTAGTAGCCAGTCAACCTATCAGCCAACTGCGCATCAAGGGGCCACAGTCTATAGGATGGGAAGCCAAAATATCTCCAAGCAAGAAGGGTGGTGCGCCGCTGCGCACATCCCAAACGCCCACTTCTCTCCAGGCACTGCCTACCCGTGAGGGGCTTTCCCTTTTCCAAGCGGCAGAGCTCCACTCCTGGCTGTCAACCACTGTGAACGGGACATCTCCTTTCCTCCTCCCTTCCACCCTTTCGGGAGAGCATTTGATTAATATTTTTCTACTTTTGTTGCCCCAAGTTGAAGAGTGTTTAGAGATGGAAAATAATACATTACTTCCCTCTCTGACAGCCGCCTTAATCCACAAAGCCCAGAGGTAAAAACTCACAAGCTGTTTCTTCTCTGAACCGTGGAAACAAACCTGGTTACAGTTGGGGCACTGTGGACCAGAGAAAGATGCAGTGTTTCATCATCACCTACCCATGATGAATGCTGTAGGGGTTTTTTCTTATTCAACTGCAGATGATTCACATTAGAAGCTGCCTGGTGACCAGACTAACTTTCCTCC
Organism: Hylobates moloch; assembly: GCF_009828535.3. Taxonomy (NCBI): domain Eukaryota; kingdom Metazoa; phylum Chordata; class Mammalia; order Primates; family Hylobatidae; genus Hylobates; species Hylobates moloch. The sequence goes on from NW_026652284.1 coordinate 18,080,039, forward strand.
CTACTTTGGCAAAAAGTTGTCACCTAGCCAACACATTTCCTGGGGGTAGACTGTGCCTTGTGGATTCCATCAGCTTTGCTATTTACTTCTCCCTTCAACCCGGCAGTTAACATTTCAACCCTGATGGCCACGGCCACCTGTTGCTCCTCCTCCCCCCTCAGATCTAAAGTGCGTGTCACCTTTCTAGGTTCTGGGTCACATCTTCTGGGCTGGCCACGACCTTGGCGAGAGAACCCTGTATCCTGGAACTGCCTAGGCATTGGAGGAGGTGATGGGTTAATAACAATCATTTTGCAGGCAGGGGAGGCGAGGGGGCAAGAGGAAACGGAAAGATGATGCGACTGGGGACGCTGCCCCAGGCTGCTCGCTGCCTGCTCTTGACTTCTCCCATCTGGTTTCCATCTGACCCAAGCAGCTGGCCAGGTGGTTTTCATTTGCAGATGAAACCCCAGCAGTTTCATTGCCACAAAAACTCCTGACCGTAGAGTCTCTGTAAGGCTGATAATGCACAAAGTGCACTACGGTGTCTCTGAGCCGTCCTGAAAGGTCACGCTTCCCAAAGCCGGAACTAGGACAACAGGAACAAAGTGGGGTCTTGACGCTTGAAAAATCTGATGACAGCCAGAAGAGGAAATGCACTGGCCTGGTGAGATGCGAGTCACAGTCGGGCATGGAGCTGAGCAACGGGGAAGATTTTGCCAGTGAATCAGACCTTGTCTCTATGCCATCCACTAGCATCCTTAAGGTGAGGAAAGAACCAGCAGGTCTCAGGGTGAACCATGGTATGTCCACTCAGTGGAACAGTATGAAACAGCTAAATCCAGGTTCGTAAAGAAAATGTAGGCTGCACTGGCTGGGCGTGGTGGCCCGCGCCTGTAATCTCGGCGCTTTGGGAAGCTGAGGCGAGCAGATCACTTGAGGCCAGGAGTTCGAGACCAGCCTGGCTGACACGGCGAAACTGTCTCTACTAAAAATACAAAAATTAGCTGGGCATGGTGCGTGCCTACAGTCCCATTTACTTGAGAGGCTGAGGCATGAGAAACCTTGAACCTAAGAGGCAGAGGTTGCAGTGAGCCAAGATCACGCCACCGCACTCTAGCCTGGGTGACAGAGCAAGAGTCTGTCTCAAAAAAAAAAGAGAGAGCGAGAGAAAGAAAAAAATGTAGGCTGGGCACAGTAGCTCACGCCTGTAATCCCAGCACTTTGCGGGGCTGAGTCAGGAGAATCGATTGAGCCCAGGAGTTTGAGATCACCCTGGGCAACATAGGGAGACTCTGTCTCTAAAAATAATTTAAAAATTAGCCAGGCATGATGTTGCACACCTGTAGTCCCACTTACTCAGAGGAGGCTGAGGTGGGAGGACTGCTTGAGCCCAAGGAGGTGGGGGCTGCAGCGAGCAGGAATTGCACCATTGCACTCCAGCCTGGGCAACAAGAGCAAGACCCTGTCTCCAAAAAAAAAAAAAAAAAAAAGAAAGGAAAAGAAAGAAAAAATGTAGTAATACATGGAAATAGTGATAATGCAGGCTGAGTATTAGTTTTCCTTATCTGAAATGCTTGGGACCTGAAGTGTTTTGGATTTTGAATTTTTTCCAATTTTGAAATACTTGCATTATACTTACTGGTTGAGCATCCCAAATCAGAAAATCCAAAATCCATGTCCCAAAGAACATTTCCTTTGAGCCTCATGTCAATGCTCACAAAGTTTTGGGTTTTGGAGCATTCTGGGTTTTAAATTTTCACATTAGGGATACTCAGCCTGTAAGAGTGTGTCAGGCACTGTTTTAGGCATGTAAAATGTGTCAACTCAATCTTCATAGCATGCCTATAAGATAGCTTATGTTATTAATCCTACTTCATAGATGAGGGGACTGAGGTAGGGAGAGGTTAAGGAGCTTACCAAATATCACACGGGTAATAAGTGGTAGAGCTGGAAGCCTGGTTCCAGAGACCAGGTGAATCCCAAAAAAGAGAAGCTGGGTACAAGGCCCCAGGGAAGCAAAAATCTGAAAAACTATCTTTTCACACTTGTGCAGGGTCAACTGATGTTAGGCTTGTACTGCAAAATTGTATACTTCTGAAGAAGGATAAAGCAGCAAGAGGGAAAAAGTTATCTAAAATGCAGACACATATACCACGTTTGTTTTGGAAAAGACCAGTCAGGAGCCCACAAAAGGTTATGAAAAACCCCAGTGACACCACCACCAATGTTTGTCTTTGGAATAATGGAAAGAGATGTGTATTATTTGTAAGAATGATCTCTGCTATTACATGACTCATTCCTGCATGCAAGGACTGCTCTCATCTGGTGCCAAGGAAAGAGTGCTGAATTATGGAACTGCAAACGTTACCACTGACTGTTACTCACAACACTGCAGGGCAAGCTGATACGCGCCACATCAGCCACGTTAAGGGGCTGTTATTGTACCTCTCCTCAGGACCAGCTATTGCTATTTCACATTAAGACCTTAACCATATCTTAATCCAAGAACTCATCAACCTCAGCAGTTGAGTTGCTTGAACGTGCCCAGGGTCCACACAAGTTCCCCAGGGGAACCCACCATGGTCTGGGGACTGGAGTCACGGGACAAAAAGGGGAATGGTAGAGGCAGAGAACAGAAACAGGGAAGGGAAACAACAGATAAAAGGAAATCACCGACACAGATGGCATGCAAGAGGCCTTTCAGAGTGGAAATGAACAATCCTGAAATTGGCAACATATGATGTGCTCTTTATTTCTGCTCCCCACCGGCATGTGGTAGAAGGATGGAGAGGAAAGGACGGTAATGGGTAAAATAATATGAATACCACCCTACAGGCATGTGTCATCTAGGAGCCTACCGAGTGTCCCACCTTAGTGATCTGACCCTCAGACAAAACTGTGAGGGAGACACCACCATCCCCACCCTGCAGATGGGAGACAGAGGCTCTGGGGAGTGGTCTGCAGAAACATGTGGCTACTCAGAGACAAGGCTAGGACCAGGGGGTGATCACTTCCCACATAGACAGTGTGGAAATAGCCAATAATGTGTCCTCTAATCTATGTATTATGGCCTCCACCTCTCTGACGACTTTAAAGTGCCTCACCCTCAACATATCTGAAACCGAACTGGGTTTGCCCCACCAAAATCTAGCAGTTATCATGCAGACAACAGCTAACATTTATTGAGCATTTATTATGTGCCAGTAGTAATGCTATGAAGCAATTTTACTGTTTATTGTAATTTACTGTTTATTATTGTAATTATTATTTTATTATTTCTCTCCACCCAAGTACCAACCCTCCCCCACTTTGTCCAAGAGACCACAATGATTGCCCCACACCTGCCCCAAGCCGTCCTCTCAGCACATCTGGGTCAGGGCAAGCTTTCCAAGACTTACCTGGCCAGTCCTCACTGCCTACCCTCTGCAGTCCTCTTACCTGATCATCCCTCCGCCCCTTTCCATCCCATGTCCCAGCCTGCTCCTGCCCCTGACTCAGCTCCTTCCTACCAGGCTTCTGCATGTACTATTCTTTCTGCCTGGACTGCCACCCCCTCAGCTCAAGCCTGCTCCCCTGCAATGGCTCTAGGGCAGCATCTCCCTCCAGATGCCATGACTCCGTAGTTGTTGATCATTGCCCCCACTGGGACATAGGCTCCAGGGGAGCAAAGGAAGAGGCTGTTCTTGGTCGCCTCTGTACTGCCTGAGTCTGGCACAGTGTTCGGCTCATAGCCAATGAATAAACATTCCCCGAACAATTCTATGAATCTCAAATTAGCCTGAGCACCAAAAAGAGGAGCAAGGTCTGAGTTGTGGGCTAAGCTATCCTGGTGCCAAGGCAGGCCTTCCACTGCCACGTACACACCATGGAGGCAGAGTCAGCACGCCCAAATCCTGCGGGGCCTGATGGTGACCACTGAAGCTCGGACAAACCCCAAGTGTGATCTCACTGGAATCCATGTCAACGCCCAAGTCCTCAACTCCAGCAGAAACTCCCCATCTGTTCCTCTGCTCTCCTCTCTACCACACTGCCCTCCTGCCACTGGACCCTCACCACTCCCCTCCAAGCCCCCCATTCGGCAGTCAGAATAATTTTTTTTTCTGTCTTTTTTTGAGATGGAGTCTCACTCTGTCACCCGGGCTGGAGTGCAGTACAGCGCTCTTGGCTCACTGCAACCTCTGCCTCCTGAGTTCAAGAGACTCACCTGCCTCAGTCTCCGGAATGGCTGGGATTATAGGCACCTGTCACCATGCCCAACTAATTTTTTTATTTTTAGTAGAGATACAGTTTCAGCATGTTGGCCAGGCTGGTCTCGAACTCCTGACCTCAGGTGATCCACCTGCCTCGGCCTCCCAAAGCACTGGGATTAGAGGCGTGAGCCACTGTGCCCAGCTGGCAGTCAGAATAATTTATTTTATCATAAATATAGTCATCGCCCAGACTGACACGTTCCAGCTTCTTGTGACTGTCAGACTTACAACCTGGCACACAGGCCCAGTGTCACCGGGCCCCCGTGCTCCTAATAACTAACAGCGCCTCTTTTATTTGTTTTTTTTGTTTTGTTTTTTTTTTTTTGAGATGGGGTCTCACTTTGTCGCCTAGGCTGGAGTGCAGTGGCATGATCTCGGCTCACTGCAGCCTCCACCTCCCAGGTTCAAGCAATTCTCCCACCTCAGCCTCCTGAGTAGCTGGGATTACAGGGGCGCACCACCATGCCAGCTAATTTTTGTATTTTTAGTAGAGACAGCGTTTCACCATGTTGGCCAGGCTGGACTCGAACTCCTGACCTCAGGTGATCTACCTGCCTCGGCCTCCCAAAGTGCTGGGATTACAGGCGTAAGCCACTGCCCCCGGCCACCAGCGCCTCTTTCTATACCTCAACCTGGGAACCCCTGTACCCGTAGCCCCTTCCTTGTCTTCCCCTCCCACCTGGAAGGCCTCTCTCTCCTCCTAGGTCTTCCCTGTCACCCGGCTTCACAACACATCTCACAATCATGATCTGTCCCGCCCAGGATAGAAGGGGCTTTGTCTTGTTCACCATCCCTGTGAATATTTGCTGGATCCATCCCTTTTACTATGTGAATAGTGAACAATTACTGAGCCCTTGTTGGGGGCTAGGCAGTGAAATGCACATTAGATGCATTAACTCATCCCCCCGGTAGACATCCCTACTGCCATTTTTACAGATGAAGAAAATGAGGAACAAAGAAGCTAAGCACAGGGGCCACTGGGGACTCACACCCAGGCAGCCAGCTGCAGGGTCTGCCATTTCAACCCTCCCCTAAGTGCGCTGCCTCCTGGAGCTGTGGAGGGCTGTGGACTCATCCCCCAGAGTGGCCAGGGCTCCTGGAGGGCAGGCAATACATCTTAGTCAGGTTTCTCCAGGCTCAGGCCCTCCAACAGGAGGTCCTGAATAAAAGCTCAGGAATAACTGAAGAAGTTCAAGGAAGCCCTGGCTAGAAAACCCTACAACAAAAGGCAGGCAAGACTGGCCATGAGTAGAACCATCCCTGCCGTGCTGATAATTCACACCCGCACTCACAGGTAGAATAAGGCAGTCCCTCGAGTGGGCTGAAGAATGAAATGCTGGCCACATAAGATGTAAACCCCAAAGAGCAAGTTTGTCCCATCAGGTCCCCTATTTTACCCCATAATATCTGCATCCTGATCTTTAAAACTCTTTTCCAGAGAAAGTCAAGCAAATGGTATCTGGAGGGCTTTCCTGCTGCTTTTATTTTGGAAAGTTATGTTAAGATTCCTAAGAGTCACTCCTGAGCACTTAACAGTAGTGGCACATTTATGCACATTCCTCGCTTGGTCCTTACAACAACCCTCTGAGTCACACATGATCATTCCAAATGACAACTGTGGAAACCGAGGCTCAGTGACCTGAGGGACTTGCCTAGGGCCACAGAGCTGCCATGCAGGAAATCTAGGCTGCCTGAGTGCAAGCTTGCAGTCTGTACTGTAATGTCAAAGGCTTCACTAATTCATTTCAGAAAGCAATTGTCACAATCTTCTCCAAACTATTAATACTTACAAATACTCATTCAAGGAGTAGAGCTTAGAGGCCGTGAGGCAAAGGCAGAACCATTTCCGGGTGACACATCTGAGAAAATTACTGTTCCGTTCATCTAAATGATGTTTAAAATGCCCACTGCAGCATGAAAGCGCCTCTGGTGAGAAACTGCAGATGTCAGCAGGAGCCATAAAGGAAAGATAAACTCTTGGTAAAGAGAAGGAAGAGGGGCTGGGTGGGTGAGTTACAGCTGAATTCACAGGGCACCGGTCCCACAAAGAGGAAGCCAAATTGCAGTCCAAGCAGCCAGGATGCGGAGGGCCTGGAGGGCATGGAACCCTGCAGGCAGCCTGGCTGTGGAGACAGAGCAGGACAAGCTCTGAGACCCACCGAGGAGCGGCAGACAGAGACAATTCATGCCTCCTGTCCCGGGAGCAGGCAAGGGTTCCTGGGTTAAGGGGAAACAAAGGGGTCCATGTAAAAAATATGAAAGGCCTGGCTGTGCTGAGTGTGGGTGAATAAGGTGGAGTATGGTTAACAAAACGATTCCACATCAGCAAATGCTAACACAGGGCCGCTGGGATCCACAGTGACAGTCTATTTCCATTTTTATTTAACTCAAAAAATAAAATTAAACTTTACTCTCTAGAAGAGGATGAGAGAGGATCGCTGGGTGGCCACGTGATGGATCAGACACGCAGGCCTCCCTTGCTGGTCCCCACTGGCCTCATTAAGGCTGGGACTATTATTTCTCAACACACATGGTCTGTCCTGTCACACGCTGGTGGTTTCCAACAAGCGGGATGCCCACAGCAAGTGCCCTCCAATCCGTCACAGTCCCCGCCGCATCTTGGGTCTCTTGACCTGGCCTATTTATTCTTATCTACCAGCCACTGTGGGCCTTTGGATTTGCAATCCTGCTTGATAAAAATCACTGAGGAGCTACAAAGAGACGAGATTGGCCCTGACGCCAATTGTCACTCATCTCATGTCCTTCCAAAAGGGCTGGCAGACTCAGAGGTCCATGGACACTGTCACATCCAGTACCACAGGCTACAACACATACACTTCCTTTCTAAGCCATGAATAGGTCACAATCTCAAGCAAGTTATATACACAGGAAAAACAAGGGCCAGTTTCCTACATTTTATAAGATTCTTATATGCAAGCCTCTTGTTTATTTGTTTTTCAGACCAAGTCTCAATCTGTTGCCCCCAGGCTGGAGTGCAGTGGCACGATCTCAGCTCACTGCAACCTCTGCCTCCTGGGTTTAAACGGTTCTCCTGCCTCAGCCTCCCAAGTAGCTGGGACTACAGGCGTGCACCATCACATCTGGCTAATGTTTGTACTTTTGGTAGAGATGGAGTTTTGCCATGTTGGCCAGGCTGGCCTTGAACTCCTGGCCTCCAGTGACGTGCCTGGCTTGGCCTCCCAAAGTGCTGAAATTACAGGCGTGAACCACTACGCCCAGTCCACATGGCTCATAATTTTAAGGGCAACCAACAATCTGCTGCTATAGTAAACAGAACACATTGAAGAGAGAAGCAAGAGCTTTGAGAAGTAAACAAAAGAAATTTTAAAATAATCTAAATACTAATGACACCTCCAAGAAGAGGGTCAGGTGCAAATCCAAGCCAGGATCAGGTATTGTTGGAAACTAGTTTTAAAAAAAAATAAAACCCACAGGATAATCTCTGGTTTAACACAGAGACGAGTATACAACAGGACCACCTTTCCAACGTTAGCCTCAAGATCCTAGTCTTGGGTTCCCTTCAACGTAGGTGTTCTTGGTTCATCAACTGCCTCACATGGAATGCAGAACTATCCCCCTACCCATGCGCAATTCTCTGTACAGAAAAAAATTCAGAGCAAGGCATACTCTAGCCCACAGGCCCAGCCTGTCTTTAAGGATCAGACCATGCCACAATGTGACATCCTCGAACAGACTATTTCACTGGGGCTGCCCATGGAGTCTATTTGGGAAAGGCAAACAGAGCGGCTGATGACAGGGGCTGCTCAGATCACAGGAATCCCAAACCTAACAAAAACCCAATAATGTTATAAAGGGAGAAGGGAAGATGATGCTTAAATCTCAAACACAACTTCAGCAAAAGGTATTGTTGCATGGGTCATCCGTGTTCCTCCAGGACAGAAGATGGTAAAAGCACTAATAAAGGTCATTATATTCATTTGAGCAGGGCATCCTTGAAGATTTTCATCCAGGAAATGGACCAGCATTCCAAACTATTACTTAGAGATTAGCTCTGTGTGTGTTGGAGGGTAGCCTAAAGGGTTAGGGTTAACCCCAGAAAGGCAGGAAGTTCCAGCAAAAAGGCAGTCATTCTATCCAAGTCTTGTTGGAACTAAAGCACAGCGGGAAAATCAGGCAAACCAAAGGGGAATTAGAGACATTCACAAAGGGAGGGGCCTTGGGATTAATGGACTCTCTAATTTTTGAATTTCCTGAGGTTTACGGCTAATTAGGCCCCTTAGCCATACTGTAATGTGATCAAATTTCAACTGGGTTCACAGCACAGTTGAAGGTAGAAGATGACACAGACATCACCAGTGGGCCCCAGAGACTACAGACAAGGTCCACAGTGCTTGCTTCCGGGCTTGATCCGCACTAATTAGGCACCTTTAATTCCCCAAACAATGGCACACAGGCTGGCTCAGAGGGCACTGTGTGATCCACTGCATGCTTGGGGAGCTCTTACAATATTACGTACTGACAATTCTCTAATTTGGTACAAGCATATTTACGCACATGGCTCAAAGATGGGGAGAAATGACATTGCAACCCGCAAACACATATGCACAAAAATATTCAACTTTGCCAACTGAAGACATACAAGTAAAAAATGAGGGACTATGTACTGCTGACTAAATTAGAAATTAAGGGAGAAAAGCGCCCAGTGTTAACAAAGAAGCAATAACCTGATTCTCACACTGGGGACGGTGTTCTGAATCGGCCCGACACTTTGGAAAGCAACTTTGCAGAATTTGTCAAGAGCTGTGAAAGTGTTCATACTGTGGCATGATAATGTTACTCCTGGGAATCCAAACACAAAAACAACTGCAGAAGGACCAGTCACTGTGACATCGCAAAAAAAAAAAAAAAAACAACCTGGAAAAAACCTAAAGGGCAACATCTGGGAAGTTACCCCGCCGCACCCCGTCATCTGATGTTTAAGGAGTACGGAGCAGCCAGTAAGCAATGATGGTTGTAAGGACTTCCTGATAATGTGGGAAAAGTCTTAGATCACAGTAATTTTTAAAAAGGAAGATGAATAATTATATGTAGCCTATGACCACAACTAATCAAAAACCTCATGTATATAAGAAATAAAAGGAGTTGCCAAAAACAAAAAACAAAAACACTAAACTGGTACAAGTGACTTTTTTCCTTCTGTGATCTAAACTTTCCACAATGATGCTTTATTAAGTTGAACCATATGAAATTGCCAACACACAGCCATTTCTGACCTACACAAGTGGCAATTTCATATGGGTCAACATAATATTTTTTGAAAGTTTTAATACTTTTATGAAAGTATTTTTATGAAAGCTTTAATACTTTTATGAAAGTATTTATCCAAGTTTTGTTTTGTTTGTTTGCTTGATTTTGAGATGGAGTTTCACTCATCGCCCAGGCTGGAGTGCAGTGGCGTGATCTCAGCTCACTGCAACCTCCGCCTCCCGGGTCCAAGTGATTCTCCTGCCTCAGCCTCCCTAGTAGCTGGGATTACAGGCGCCTGCCACCAAGCCTGGCTAATTTTGTATACTTTTAGCAGAGACGCGGTTTTGCCATGTTGGGCAGGCTGGTCTTGAACTCCTGACCTCAGGTGATCCGCTCGCCTCAGCCTCCCAAAGTGCTGGGATTACAGGCGTGAGCCACCCCACCCGGCCTTATGCAAGGTTTAATAACTTTAGATGTTCACAGTATCTGCCCCTGCTCTGTGCTACCACCCCTCTTTAATGTCTAAAGACAGATCTGTAAACACATGTGACACACAAGTGCAGTGGTCTAAAAGCAGTCCTCAGAATTCTGTAATCCAAAAAGGAGAGAAATCCTTCTAAGAAGATGTGAAGCAACTGACAGAAACAAAATGACCAAAGTCAGTTTCACCACATTTAAGCCCAATTCTGAAAAATGCAGGCAGGCTTCTCCTCTTTAACTACTAGGCGGAGAGGGCACCTTCATGCAGAACATTCGAAGGGCAGAAACAGCTCACCAGGTCAGGAAAGCCGGGAGGCAAAGTCAAACACAGGAGACTGTTGGCAGGAAGTGTGGTAGGGAAAGTGCCACCCCATGGGCCTGACCCTCCCTCCTGCCTGCCCTTCCAAAGGCCTCCTCCACCCTCAACCAGGTCCCCTTTTTGCAGGCCAGAGTCTTAAAGGATGTTTGCTTCCCTTTCCTGGCCTGAGGACAAGGCTAATTTTACTCAACAAAGTAAAAAGGATGGAAAGAACACACTGAAAGTAACAGGCTGAACAACCACCTGTATGGGTAGAGCCACTGAAAAATCATACAAGCACAGGCACAGAAAACACCTCAACAAATGGCTATCAAAGTCTTAGCAGTATCTCAGGGGTAGAATGAAAAGTCGTTAAAGTTGTTAAACTTCTATGTTATTTAAATAAAATAAGTATTACTTTTGTAGGCAGAAAAACAATTCGGAGATCAAAATATTTTTAAAGGGAGAAGACAGGAGACCCGCTTTGATTGATTTTTTTAAAACTTTCTACCACACCTTGCTCAGCCTCCCAGCGCCCACACCTTCATCGTTCCAAAGTGGTAGAATTTCTTCATCCAAAAAAGTGGATAGGGTTTGGGAGAAAGAAATGCCAGTACCCGGACAGCCACTGTGGGCCGAGCACTGTGCTGGCAGCTTTAGCCACACCGTCCACCCTTCCACTTGGTTGAAGAAGAGTACAATAGTCCCCCTTAACTGCAGTTTCACTTTCTGCAGTTTCAATTACCCATGGTCAACAGTGGTCTGAAAATATTAAGTGAAAAACTCTAGAAATGAACAATTCAGAAGTTCAAAATTTCCCACTGTTCTGAGTAGCATGACAACATCCTGCTGTACCGCCCCAGACGTAAATCATCCCTTTATCCAGTGAATCAATCCACTGTCTACACCGCCCACCCCGTAGTCACTTAGTTGCCTTCTTAGTGATCACACAGTCGCAGTGCTTGTGTTCAGGTCGCCCTTATCTGACTTAATAATGGCCCCAAAGCACAAGAGTAGTGATGCTATCAATTCCGTTATCCCAAAGAGAAGTTGCCAAATGCTTCCTTTAAGTGAAAAGGTGAAAGTTCTTGATCTAATAAGGAACAAAAAAAAATTGTATGCTAAGGTTGCTAAGATCTACAGTAAGAACAAACCTTCTATCTGTAAAATTGTGAAGAAGGAAAAATAAATGCTAGTTTTACTGTCACACCTCAAACCGCAAAAGTTACAGCCACAGTGTGTAGTAAGTGCTTAGTTAAGATGGAAAAGGCATTAAATTTATGAGTGGAAGACATGAACAGCATTTCTTTTCGTTTTTGTTTTTGCTTTTGTTTTTTTGAGACGGAATCTTGCTCTGTCGCCCAGGCTAGAGTGCAGTGGCGCAATCTCAGCTCACTGCAAGCTCCGCCTCCCAGGTTCACGCCATTCTCCTGCCTCAGCCTCCCGAGTAGCTGGGACTACAGCTGCCCGCCACCATGCCCGGCTAATTTTTTGTATTTTTAGTAGAGACGGGGTTTCACCATGTTAGCCACAATGGTCTCGATCTCCTGACCTTGTGATCCACCTGCCTCAGCCTCCCAAAGTGCTGGGATTACAGGCACGAGCCACTGCGCCCAGCCATTTTTGTTTTTGTTTTTGTTTTTGTATTTTTGGTAGAGATGTTGCACAGGCTGGTCTCAAGTTCCTGAGCTCAAGCGATCTGCCCACCTCAGCATCACAGAGTGCAGGGATTACAGGCATGAGCCACCAAGTTCTGATCAACGGTACTATCAGCAGTTTCAGGCAGCCACTGGGGGTCTTGGCACACATCCCCCACGGATGAGGATGGCTGTACAGCTCCTTAAGAGCAGCAGGCAGCCAGGGACCCCAGCTCAACACCCACTGACACATGATGTCTACTGTGTTCTGAACATGCATAAGCGTATAATTTGAACTGCATTGTTAGCCTTCAGGAAAGGGGCACCAGGAGCTGTGTTGGTCAGGTACCTAGATCATTTACTGTTCAAAACCACCCCAGGAGCTGAGTTACTGAGCTCAGCCTCCCTCTCTCAAAGCTGGGAAAAGAAAGCTCATCTTCACTCAGATGCAAGCTTCAAGCAGGCAGAGCAGCTATCTCTTACTCACCCCTGGGGCCCCAGCACAGCACGTGGCTCATGGGCTGAGCCTCCAGAAATATTGTTAGTGGGTGGGAGAATGTATCTTCATATGGGCTCAGAGAGGTGAAGGGATCTGCACAAGGTCACCCAGCTAGTAAGCAGGGGGTGGAGCCCTCTTTCAGGTCCAAACTGGCAAGTCTCAGCATAGGTCACTGTTGCTTTGCGGCACACAGAGGGACAAGTGAATGTTGTAGGACCAGGCTCTGCCTCCTTCTCTCTCCCCTGACCCACCTGCCACTCCCTGGAGCTCCTGGCTGAGGCGGAGCTTCACCCAGCCTGAGTTGAACATGGGCAGCCAGGGGCACTCCAGTTGGGGTGTGTTTCACAGAAGCAGGCCCTTCGTGAATATGCATGAGGGGCATGAGCTGGCCTCCACGCATGCTTCCTGCTCACCGCATCTTAAATCCTAAACCCGCAGGGCCATTGCCCCCTTGACTTGAGCACTAGGGTAAAATCTATTTTTGTAAAAACCTGATTGAACTTTTACTTAAAAGTTTTATGTGTTTATGGAAACAAAATCTATCTTTTAGAAGCCACTGCATAAATACTTAACCGAAGAAGAGTTTGGAATGCGGCAAGCCTGAGTAGGAATCCGAATGCTATGGATCACCAGAAACATCATAACAGGCAAATTACCTACCCTCACTGAGCCTCAGTTTTCTTGTCTATAAAACTAGGATAATAACACCTAGCTCACTGGGATGAATGAAGATTAAGTCATTACATTTAAATGAGACGATGCATTGACTTAATGTCTTGAATACTGTCTCTGGCACATAACAATGAATAAATATGTGCTATTACTACTGATTGTATTAATGACACAATCATAAAAATGACTGCACAAGAAGGGACCTGCAGTGCCAGCTACTCAGGAGGCTGAGAAAGGAGGATCACCTGAGCCCAGGACTTTGAGGATGCAGTGAGCTGTGATCACACCCGTGAATGAGCCACTGCACTCCAGCCTGGGCAAGATACTCCAGCTCTTTAAAAAAAAAATTAAGGCCGGGCGCGGTGGCTCATGCCTGTAATCCCAGCACTTTGGGAGGCCGAGGCAGGCGGATCACAAGATCAGGAGATCGAGACCATCCTGGCTAACATGGTGAAACCCCGTCTCTACTAAAAATACAAAAAAAAAATTAGCCGGGCGTGGTGGCAGGCGCCTGTAGTCCCAGCTACTCAGGAGGCTGAGGCAGGAGAATGGCGTGAACCCGGGAGGCAGGGCTTGCAGTGAGCCGAGATCGTGCCACTCTAGCTTGGGCAACAGAGTAAGACTCCGTCCCCAAAAAAAAAAAAAAAATTAAAATAAAAAAAAGTCATCTGGTCCAAACCCTCAATACAGGTGGAGAAACTGAGGCCCAAGGAGGGTAAGCATGTTAGATAACTCATGATAGTCCAACAGCATTTACTGCGGTGTTTAAAAAATAGTAGGCACGAAGTGCATTGAATAAATAATAACCACATATGAAACGACATATTCACCTATTCACCTAATCTGCTTCAAAACAGTTAAAAACAGGTCCAGTTGAACGGCATTCCCTCTGGCTCCTATCCAGAAGAATTCTTTAAAGAAAAGTCCTCAATGGGAGTCAACATTCATCAGCACCTGCACTGTTCGTTAAGGCAGCCACTAGCCTTTGATAAGGCAGTGGTTATTGAAATTTCAGTCCACTAAAATGAAATAAAACCGAATATTCAGTTCCTCAGTCACACTAGCCACATTTCAAGTGCTCAAGAGCTGTATGTGGATAGTGATTATGGAACAGCCCAGATATAGAACATTTCCATCATCACGGAAAGTTCCAGCGGACAGCACAGCTGCAAAGAGAAGATATCATTAATGTGTAATTTCTGTTCTCACCCAGCAGATTTAGTTTCCTAAATCCTATTGCAAGGCAGCAGGAAGGGAATGACCTCGTTAGCCTTGCTTTATTATGCAAATCTGCATATTCCTGTCAAGTCCAATCTCTCTCAGAAAGTTCAAATAGAGTATTATTAGGTGGCTGCGGGGGTCTAGAGGGCAATGTCTGGGGTCTAAGGGCAGGTGAGAGTACACAGGATTTTATGAAAATGTGTTCTGTGCAAACACCTCACTTGTGCCGCTCTTCTCCACACCAGCAAACTGAGCATTCTTTAACACAGTTCAGCGACCACTCGCCAAGCCTCACTTACATAAGAGTGCCATAAAAGACTGGGTCGGCTGCTTCTGCAAAGCACCTGTGGTTTTGCAAAAGGATGTGATTTCTTAGAAGTCAGTAAACAGGTTCATTTCCTTTACAGTTAAATTTTGGCACCAGAATACCAAAATACTCTATGACCCCACCTAAGCCCACATAACCTTACTCCCCACCTTAAATGGTTGGGAGAGCAAAAGGCCCTGTGAGATGGAACTGCCCAGGGTGCCAGCCTTGCTGCTGGGCCAGTGGCCACCATGCCCACCTCCACCACTTTCCTTTGAGGCCCCAGGAGGCTGGTACCCACTCCAGGAGCCAGGGAGACCACTTGGCACCCTTAGCTCCTGGGACACTAGAACACATGGCCAAGTTATAAAGACTTTATATACATCTTCTCATCTGGAGGTGAGGCCCTTTCAAAGCACACAGGGTGGAGAAACGTGGATAATATTTCACCCTCTATGTTAAAAAGAGGAGAAATGAAATAATTTGTATTTGCTTGTTATGCCTAAAGAAATGAGGAGAGCAGGCCAGGCACAGTGGCTCACGCCTGTAATCCCAACATTTTGGGAGGTCAAGGTGGGCAGATCACTTGAGGCCAGGAGTTTGAGCCGGGCCAACACGGTGAACCCCTATCTCTACTAAAAATACAAAAAAAAAAAAAATTAGCTAGATGTGGTGGTGCACACCTGTAATCCCAGCTACTCAGGAGGCTGAGGCAGGAGAATTGCTTTAACCTGGGAGGCAGAGGTTGTAGTGAGCCAAGATCATGCCACTGCACTCCAGCCTGGGCAACAGAGCAAGACTCTGTCGAAAAAGGAAAGAAAGAAAAGAGGAAAGAAGGAAAGGAGGAAAGAAAACCAAAAAAAAAAAAGTCCACATAAAAGCTTATCTGTGAAGTTTTTTTTTTTTTTTTTAGATGGAGTCTCGCTCTGCCACCCAGGCTGGAGTGCAGTGACGCAATCTCAGCTCACTGCAAGCTCCGCCTCCCGGGTTCACGCCATTCTCCTGCCTCAGCCTCCCGAGTAGCTGGGACTACAGGTGCCCGCCACCACGCCCAGCTAATTTTTTGTATTTTTAGTAGAGACGGGGTTTCACCATGTTAGCCAGGATGGTCTCGATCTCTTGACCTCATGATCCACCCACCTCGGCCTCCCAAAGTGCTGGGATTACAGGCGTGAGCCACCACGCCCGGCCATATCTGTGAAGATTTATAACAGATATACTCTCAACCACCAAAAACTGGAGGCAACCCAAATGTTCATCAACTGCTGAGTGGTATGCCCATACCATGGAATACTATGGAATGCTCTACAGCAAGAAAAGGAAAGAAATACTAATACATGCAACATGAATGAATCAAATAAATCATGTTACATGAAAGAGGTCAAACACAAAAGACTCCATACTATATGCTTCCATTTATTTACAATTATAGAAAAGGCAAAACCACGGTGACAAAGCATATCAGTGGTTGTCTAGGGATGGGGAACAAGGCTGTCTAGGAGGGGGAAAAGGGCCAAAGGGGCATGAGGGGACTTTTTAGGGTGAGGAAACTGTTCTATAACTTGATTGTGGTGGTGGCAACACGATTACTACCAAAACTCAAACTGTACACTTAAGGCTGATTAATTTTATTACTTGCAAATAATACCTGATTAAAAAAAAAAGAAAGAAAGAAAAAAAAGAAGACCCTAGAAATCTTAGCTGTGGTTGGCAGGGGAGAGTGGAAGAGACTGGGCACATGAGAAGAGGAGGCAGTGTTGTATGTGTGTTGTGGTCTGAATGCTGGTACCCCCTCAAAATTCATATGCTGAAACATAATCCCCAATGCAAGAGTTAAGAGGTGGGGCCTTTAAGAGGTGATTAGATCATGAGGGCCCCACCTTCATGAATGACATTAATGCCCCTATAGAGAGGCCCAGGGGAGCTGGCCAGCCCCTTCCACCATGTGAGGCGCTGTCTATGACGCAGAGAACAAGCCTTTGCCAAACACTGAGTCTGCCAAGGCCTTGCTTACAGACTTCCCAGCCTTCAGAACTGTGAGTAATCAATTTCTGTCGTGTACAAATTATTCAGTTTAAGGTATTTGTTCCAGAAGCCCAAACAGACTAAGACAATGTATATATTTTTATTTTTGAAAACTGTGACTGAATTACCTGTTCCAAACTTGAGCTCTGATTCTTTCAAAGCCAACTGCAGAGGTGGCTCTGTGCAGTGGCTCAGCTAGAAGTGGTGTGGGTCCATTGCTGGGCTCCTGTTGGTCAGGGATATAGGCACCAAAAGCTTAGGGGGTGGGGAGAATGAAAAGCCTCTGGATCTAACCAGAGCTGAATGTAGAAAACCATCTATCTCCTCTCCTCCCAGAAGCCAGTGCCTCCTGTCCTGGGCCTCTGGGCTCCATGCGATAAAGACAAGAGCTACCATTTATTGGGCACTTACTATGTCCCAGTTGCTACAACTCATTTGACATGCATTAACTCATAAACAGTGATAAGACCAACAACATGTATGGAGCCCTATATATGCTAGGTATGACAGGCCTTCTTACCTGCTTGACCTCATTTAATTAGCCTCAAATTGATCCTATGACAACCAGTCCCAGAAAGTTAAGTGAAGCCCAAGGCTACGCAGCTAAAAGTGTAAGGGAACAAGGATTTAAACCCAGGCAGTCTGGCCCCAGGAGCCCAGCTACCATCCATGACCAAGGACAACCCTTTTATTAGGACAGAGGCGACACTAATCACTGCACCCACTTAGGCTGAGGTGTGGTGGGTGGAGGATCAGACACAGAGGTGAATCTGCGCTCCTGGCCTCCTCCACCCACTCCACAGCTCTGCCAGGAGGGTCTTTCACTTCCACATTGGCGAGGGGGAGCCAGATGCACGGAGCTATTCAAGGTCCTGCCTAGCTCCAAAGCCCTTACTCTTTGCACTAGACCAAGCTGCTTCCTTGGCTAACAAGCAGTGAGAGCTGAAACCCAAACAAAAACAAGCAGCACATGTGAAGACAAAATGTTCCTGAGCTGCAACATTTTTAAATCTTTTGAGCTCATAGATCACACATCTAGGTCAGAGTCCTGAGCTTCCTCACGGCGCAGGTGATGTGAGAGGGGCTGAGTAACCTCGAGGTACCACTGAATGGCATCCTGCAGTCACTCAAAACGTGTGAGCCTGGAGGGACCCTGGTGCTCACATGGTCTGATATGCAAAGAAGAAAAAGAGGCATGGGGGATCGGGAATAGTTCAACATCACCCAGCACATCAGATGCCAGGATGCAGTCCGAAGTCGCACGCCAGACTCCTGGTACAGTGCTCTTTTCACGCCTGCAGCATTTCCCACGGCGTGCTGTGCAGACCAATGGGGTTTAAGGGAGGTTTTAGAGAGCATATGGATGAACGCAACTTAATAATTACCTATATTTAATATTCATAGGAAAAATATAACTAGCACATCAAACATGATTTTGTAGATGTTTCTGCTTACGGAGAGGCTAGATAGTGGTGTTAGGCTCAAGGCCAAAGTTTTTTTTGTTTGTTTTTGAGAGAGGGTGTTGTTCTGTCACCCAGGCTGGAATGCAGGAGTTATTTGTAGGAAAAATCATAACACACAGGCTCCAGGGATCCTCCTGCCTCAGCCTCCCAAGTAGCTGGGACTCCAGATGCACCATCACATCCAGCTTTTTTTCATTTTTACTTTTTTTGTAGAGACTGGGTCTCACTATGTTGCCTAGGCTGGTCCCAAGTGATCCTCCCACCTTGGCCTCCCAAAGCGCTGAGATCCACCATGCCGGGCAACTACGGGCACTGTGCCCAGCCCTCAAGCCAATTTTAAGGAAAGCCTTAAATAAATAATAATAAAAGTAGCATACAAATCCAGCAAACACTGTGCTGGTAGACAGCCACACTGGGCTCATTCCTGCAGTGCAGCAGGCTAAAGCAAGAAGGAATAAAAGGAAAGATAAAGCAAACAGAAGGGAGAAAGGAGGGAAAGAGAGAACAGTCCCCTCCAGTGGCTCAGCTCTTTCGCTGAGGAGTGAGGCCCCCACAGCAGAGGACACAGATGTGCCACACTCATTCTCCCTACAAACTTATCTAGCCTAAGTCACCGATCTTCTCACCCCAAACGTGCTAAGGTCCAAAGGTCCAAACACTGTGTATCAGCCCAGTCATGGGGAGCAAAGGGTCCTTTAACACCCGCCCCGAGACTACTATCAGAATGGCCTCCCTCTATCCCAGTATCTGGGACAGGTATCAGCTCAGATATTTAATCCATTTTCTTGCCTGAGTGATTCAGGTGTCCCCATTCTCTTCCATCTGCTGCATGCTTCCCAATGCAGAGAGGCCAGAGGGCCCCCAAAAGCCTCCCCATTCACAAGAGCCCAAATGACCAGGGCTGTTTTGGTTTAAAGCACAATTTGGTTCACATAACACCTTATTATGCTTCCCCAACATCTGTTTCCACACCAGCATCAGATGCTGGGAACTAGAGCTTGAAAACACTGCAGGGCTGCAGAGCTCTCAAGAGCTGTGCCCATTCCACCCCTGCAGGGCCTAAGAATGCAGCCCTCAGCCAGGCGCAGTGGCTCACGCCTGTAATCCCAACACTTTGAGAGGCTGAGGCAGGAGGATCCCTTGGGCTCAGGAGTTCAAGGCTGCTGTGAGCTATGATTGAGCCACCGTACGCCAGCCTGGGTGACAGAGTGAGACCCCATCTCCTAAAAAAGGGGGCTGGACACTGACAATACGAACTCCAAACTATGCATATAGACTAAGATGCTGAAACAATATATGGAAAGGTTAACAGTGCTGCTGGCAAGCTAAGATTATGAATGATTTTTGTTTCTTCCCTCTTTTCTATATTTTCAAACTTTTCCATAATAAACATACTGCTTTTATAACAAAACAAAAAACACAATAAACTTTTATTTAATGATACTATCAGGTTACAAAGGGCTCCCTCCTGGTGGGGAGAGGGGTCCCTTGCCACACTGGTGCTCACACTTAACCAAGCCCCATCCACCCCCCCTCCACTAGCCTGTGGACCTTTCACTAGCTTGGGGTCCCCAAGGCCTGGCACATAGGAGGCGCTCAGGGAATGACGATACACAGGGGTTGGGGGTGGAGTCGTGAAAAGGAAGTCAACGATAAACTCTGAGGTGTCAGCTGTGCAGCAGGGCGGGGCGGAGCAGAGCAGGGCAGGGCAGGGCAGGGCAGGGCAGGGCAGGGCAGGGCAGGGCAGGGCAGGAGAGTGTACTGAAATAGAAGAGGGTAAATCAGAGCCTCCTTCCACCCAGGACTTCCTTCTCAGCATGGCCCTGCCTCCCACCCAGCTGCTTTGAAAGCTCTCCCACCCCTCACTCTTCTGGCTCCTCTGAGTTTAAATTAGTCGTTTCCCCAGCACCCGCCATGCCCTCCTGGGCCACTGAGTTGGCACATGCCGTCTCTCTGCCTGCCATGTCTCTGGGCCCACCTCACCTCCTCCTGGCAAATGAGCCCTCTTACCTCCACTTCAACAAAATCGATCCCCTGGGACCCATGCCTTGAATCTCTCAACGAGACGCCTCCTTCAATGCACGGCTGCGCTCAGGCACAGCCCCTGACAGCAATGATCTTCCATTCTACAAGTTCGTCCGTCTGTCTGACTGGCCCCCACCAATGGTCTCCCTGCAGCGATGCCAAGTACCTTTTCATGCCCACCCCCAAGCTGGGCACACAATATTAATCAATGTCTCTTTGAATGAATGGACAGGGAGACGGGTACGAAGGCCAGCAGTAGTCAAAGGAAGCTTGGCGGTGAAGACGGGATAGAGCCAAGCCCTGAAAGGCAAGAGAGAAAGACACAGGCAGGAGGGAACAGGCAGGGAAGGGGGAGCTACAAGCTGCTGGTGGCCAGAGGATTGTGGGTGGTCTACAGATGAACATCTTTTATAGCAGTAGATGACTATATGTTTATTTCAGTGTGTACTTTCTATATAAGGCAATTGATACTGTTTTCCATTCATGGTAAGGACAAAGTTTCCTTCCTAAATAATTTAAGTTAAAAAGTAAGGAAACTTAAAGAAAAAATTAATAAATAACAGTTCTTGCACAGAGATGAATACGGCAAAAACCATGAGCTAACCTTACAACAACACATTTTTGCAGGGAGTCCTCTCAACTTGGCCAGAACAGGGAGATTGAGGAAGTGAAGCCTGCTAGGCAGGGAGGATGAGTCAGCTCAGAGGGCTCTGGGGACAGGCAGTGAGGCAGCGGCCATGGAGAGAGCATTTGTCGGAGCAAAGTGACTGGTTCAAGAAGGTGCAGAGAGAAAAAACACTCTACACTCTCTCTCCTGGGGACTTATCTCAAGGAAGGTAGTGAAAAGGAGGAAAAGAATACACACACACACACACACACACACACACACACACACACACGCCCGCCCACTGCAAGCAACAGAGAGCACAGTAAAGGGCTTGCAAACTGTTCACTTCTGCAATGCCCACAAGCACCCAGGTCGGGGGGTATTCCACAGAACCACAAGCCCGGGACAGACGGACTACTGTGCTTCACTCAACACTAGCACATCTTCCAAACTACGACACTGTCTTCACATGTCACGTTTTAATGGCTGCATTCCATTCCATTGTGGCTTAAGCACAAGAGTTTGAGACCAGACTGGGCAACATGGTGAAACCCCATCTCTACAAAAAATACAAAAATTGCTGAGTGCGGTAGAGCACATCTGCAGTCCCAGCTACTCGGGAGGCTGAGGCAAGAAGACTGCTTGAGCCCGGGAGGTGGAGGCTGCAGTGTGCTGTCAGCACACCACTGCACTGTAGCCTGAGCAACAGCATGAGACACTGTCACCAAAAAATAAAAAATAAAAAAATAGTCCATTGCATAGATATGCCACCATTTTTTACCTACTATTGGACAACCACTTTTTCCAGTGTCTTGTTAGGACGATTCCTGTCCCTATGTACCCCACAACACAACATGAGCTACAGATCAAAGGGACCTGGGCTTGAATCTGCACCTTTCCTTAGATTTCTTCTTGAACTCAGGCCATTGGCATTCTGACTGTTCGACCCAATTGCCACGAAGCTCTCTCACAATGTCCTATTTGGAAAATGTGGTCTTTCCACGCATCACTGAAGAAGCATGTTCAAAGATGAGCTTTGAAACAGGCCTAAGTTTATGTGGCAGAAAAGACTCACACAAGAGTGTAGAATCCAGATTCTAGAGTGTTAGACGTAAGACCTGATCCCAGTGCTCCAGTGGTTTACTGTGGGACCTTGGTCAAGCCCCAAACCCCTGTGAGCAGTAAAATTCCATGACACAGTACAGGCTGAGGGCAAAGGCTTTTAAAGTCAGAGCAGCTGGGTTCAAGTCCTGACTCTGCCACTTATTAGCAATTTACATAAAGTCTAAATTTGTATCATTCTGAATTTACATAAAGGCCCAAATTCATAGGATCTCATGCTTAGAAGGATTCTGGGAAGGAAACAGAATGCTGCATGCAGAGGACCAGGTGAAGTGCACAAGAACCAATGCCACCACCTGGCCTGCCTTCCTAGCTCTGAGGCCTGCTGAATGCTAAGGCTGAGGTGTGAGCTGCTTGTACAGTGGCCCCCCTTTATCCTCGGGGGATACCTTCCAAGACCCCCAGTGGATGCCTGAAACCTTGGATAGTACCAAACCCTATATATACTATGTTTTTTCCTACACATGCATACCTATGATGTTTAATTCATAAACCAGGCACAGTTATTATCAGTAACTGATAACATAGAACAATTCTAACAATATACCATAATAAAAGCTATGTGAATGTGGTATTCTTTTCAAAATACTGGACTGGGGCTGATGGCAGGTGACTGAAATTGCAGAAATCAAAACTACGGAAAAAGGGGGGATGATTATACTTGTTCCAAAACGAGGTCCATCACCTAAGGCTTGGAAATCACTCTTTCCCCGTTTGTTTCCCTTTAGATTCTGACATGTAATGAAATTCAAGTGGGAATTTTATCAGTTAAACCAATGCCTCAAACTGACGCTGGAGTAAAAGTCAAGCCTCTCGAAGCACTCGGAGCACATTGCCCAAGGGTGCAGGACTGAGGATCCCACACTCACAGTATTTACATGTCCACGTTCTGACAATTAGTCACATGATGGGAGGGCCCTTCGTTGGAACCATGGCAACCAGTTCTTGTCTGTTATGTCAAGAAATGCTTCCTCAACAACCAACATGCATCTAACAGATAGTATGTAATAAAAGCAGGATCCTGGAGGATATTCCCAGGATTCTCCTACGTGCTCTCCATCTGGAACACAGAAAGCTGAGAAACCATGGGCCATTAGCACACAGGGAAAACCAGTTCTGTGGCAGGCAAAAGGACAAGGGTATTCTAGTTCGAAGGTTGATAAACACCTCTGGATAAAGTTATTAGAGGAAGGACAGATGAAATCAGTGTTTAAGAAAATGCGAAGCCTGTTTCCCAGGAATGTTACCTAGTGCAAAGTAGGATGAAAAAGTAAAAGAGGTTGTCACGAACTGAGGACATGGAGACCCTCCTCATCCTGTGGGCAGATGTTGCCATCTACAGCCTAGAGCTCTAAACCCTCTGAGGTTAGGGATCTCTTTCAACACCTCTGGGTGGCTCATACCCTTGGGGCATGAACTAATAACCTGTCGGTTACGTAGGCAGGCAGCAGACTGTGGCCTCTGCTCGTCCCTGGCCACAGGTATAACACAGCCAGGGCATGGAACCAGCTGGTCCTGATTGTGAACACCAGCTTAGCCAATGACAGCTTTATCCTCATACTATGCTCCATTATTCCAGAGTCTGCCTGGATGTGTGCAGGGAAGACGAGGAGAAAGGGAAGTGAGGGGCAGGACTATGCAGTACTCAGGGACTCAAAGGTGATTCCAGACCCTGACTACAGATTAGAAGTTACTATGTAGAGAATGAGGTTCCCTTTTAGATGAAGAGCTGCAACTATTGCGCGTTCATTCTTCCTGCATTTTTTTTTTTTTTTTTTTTTGAGCTGGAGTCTTGCTCTGTCACCCAGGCTGGAGTGTGCAGTGGCACGATCTCGGCTCACTGCAAGCTCCACCTCCTGGGTTCATGCCTTTCTCCTGCCTCAACCTCCCGAGTAGCTGGGACTACAGGGGCCCGCCACCACACCCGGCTAATTTTTTGTACTTTTAGTAGAGATGGGGTTTCATCATGTTAGCCAGGATGGTCTTGATCACCTGACCTCATGATCTGCCCGCCTCGGCCTCCCAAAGTGCTGGATTACAGGCGTGAGCCACAGCGCCCGGCCCATTCTTCCTGCATTTTAAGATGGTTTCCAAGTCATCAAAGCAAAACTGAGGCAGTCATCTAAGAAATACTCCACTTTCAGCTGCAGAAGTTTAAAAAACTCTAAAGAACATCTGTTACAATCACCAACATAAAGCATTTGCCCCTGTACATGAAAATGACATCCTTGAATCAGACTCCAGGGTGCCTGTGAGGGACAAGTTTTAGAATCTGAAAGGAATGGCTTCAAAGGCCATCTCTGCCCCTTCCTAGCTGTGTGATGTTTTATAAGTATTTTTTTAACTTTTCAAGGCCTCCATATCCACATCTGCAAAATGGGGGCATGCCAAGGCTATGGTAGTGATTGCATAAAATAGTACCTACAAGGTTCAGCACAGAGGTCGGCCTAATCCAAGTCCCCTTGCATGATAAACCCCATAAGCAGAAGTGCAAAGGCCTGATCAGCTTAAAGGAGCAGCCCAAGAGCAAGCACCCTAGAGCCTGAAAGTCAGGATCTCTCCCTAGTGTGATCACTATTACTTGCATTTTAGATTTACAGTATCCTTCAGCACAGAGATTTTTAGATCTGGCTGGGCATGGTGGCTCACACCTGTAATCCCAGCACTTTGGGAGGCCGAGGTGGGTGGATCACCTGAGGTCAGGAGTTCGAGACCAGCCTGCCCAACATGGCGAAACCCCGTCTCTACTAAAAATACAAAAATTAGCCGGGCATAGTGGCACGTGCCTGTAATCCCAGCTACTCGGGAGGCTGAGGCAGGAGAATCACTTGCACCTGGAAGGCAGAGGTTGCAGTGAGCTGAGACCGTACCATTGCACTCCAGCCTAGGCAAAGAGAATGAAACTCTGTCTTAAAAAAGAGAGAGAGATTTTTAGACCCAATCCAATGGTGTTAATAGCATGACAAATGATGGAATTCTTATGGACAATCACAAGCCTATATTAAATGTCCACATGGGAGAACTAAGCTATAGCATTTTATGTACATTCTTTTTTTTGAGACAGGGTCTCACTCCGTCACCCAGACTGGAGGGCAGTGATGTGATCTCAGCTCACTGCAACTTCTACCTCCCAGGCTCAAACGATCCTCCCACCTCAGCCTTCCAAGTAGCTAGGACTACAGGTGTGTGCCATCACATTTGGCTAATTTTTGTATTTTTTGTAGAGACAGGATTTCGCCCTGTTGCCCAGGCTGGTCTCGAACTCCTGGCTCAAGCAGTCCACCCGCCTCAGCCTCCCAAAGTGCTGGGATTACAGGTGTGAACTACCGCACCCGGCGGTATTAAGTGTTCTTACTTAATCCTCTGGACTACCCTGTGAAGAGACAATAGTATTTCCATTTTGCTGCTCAGGAAGTTGAGGCTGCTCAGGAAGCTGAGACATGAAGTGACTAGGTTCAAGCCCGCACAGTTCCTAAGCAGCCACAGTGGGGTGTGGATCTGGGAGGCTCCTTTCACTATACTACCCCAAGCTGCCTTCCAACAAGCCCTATTTTTCTTCCTGCATTCCTTTATCTTGCCCCCCTTCTTAAACCTAAACCCTGACGCTTCACATGCCTTAGAATCAAACACCTGCCCTTAAAATGAAATATCAAATCCCGAGGCAGGAGAGCTTGTAAGTATGGGGCAGTTTAACAATGCAAATGGGTTATTAGAAGCTCAGAGTGCCTATGAAGACCTGCCACCTTCACAAGAGCAGAAAATGGACCAGAAAATAAATACAGTACCTGTTGAGGGGTTGTGGGGGTGACAAGGAGCATCTAAAGGCACCATACTTTGGCTGCCTCAAAGGCTCTGGGTACCAAACGTAACTGGCATGCCTGGGTGGGCCATTTACACCCAGAGAAACAAAAAAATTAAGCTGTTTTCCAGAAGAGTGACTTGTATTATCACCTGAAACAAAAGCACCATTTCAAACAACTTGTTCACGGAGAGGCAGGTGCACGGTCTGCGAGGCCCAGAACGGACAAGGACCTGCAGGGGAGCTATGGAGGAGGCGGGAGATCAGGCGTCCACACTAAGTCCAAGCTCCCAACACAAAGCAAAGGGAGTGTCCACATGCGAAGACCCTTCCGGCTCTAATAACGCACTACGAGTCCATGTCACTGATAATAACATCATGTTGTGGTGAATGTTAATAATTATGGTTAACGCTTGCCTGGCTTTACATGTATTAACTCATTTAATCCTCATAAAATCCATCAGAAATATCTACTTTTATGCTCAACATTTCTTAGACAAGGAGATGGAGGCACAGAGTGAAGGGAACTGCCCTGGTCTGTATGGCTTGGACCTGAAGCCAGGCTCTCTGGCTCCAGAGTCTGCCCTTCACTGCCCCTGGACTAGGAATCGTGACTGCCTGGGATCACATAGAAACTCCAAGAAAGCCACCCGTGTGACTTCGGGCCGAGCGCTCAGCGCCCACCACGTGCAGAGCCTTTAGTAAATGTCAGCGGCTGTTAGGATCACTGCCCCCACCTCGGCCCAACCCTGACAAGGCCAACACCACTGGGGCAGTCCTGAGCAGCAGAACCGCTCAAGAGAGCGCTGCCCCGTCTCAGGGGCAGACCCCACTCGGCTCCTCTGTTCTCGACTAGAGCCTGACACTGACAACTGGGTAGGCCCTAGGAGAAGCCAGGCTTGGCCGAGAGCTCAGGCCCAGAGATCTGGACATGGCTAGTCTCACAGTGGAATTGCCCGGCCCCAGTGTTCAGTCTGCATTAGGTTGAACCACATGAAAGGCTGGTAATTCAACCCTTTTTTACATAGGAAAATGGCAACTTCACACGGTTCAACCTAATGGAGGGAGGGATTCTTACATTTATTAAGGGCCTACTGGACATTCAGTCATTCATCTAACACCTGTAGAGCACTGGCTGTGTCAGGGCCAGCGTGTAACATTGTTTCAGCACCCCGAAGACAGAGCCAGGATTTTTCATCTTCCCTCCTAAGGATAAGAAACAAACTTATCAGGCAGAACAAGGGTAACCAACTCAACCTGCCTGAGCTCAGGTAACTACTAAAACAGGCCAATTTTGGCAAGGCATGGTGGCTTCACGCCCATAATCTTAGCATTTTAGAAGCTCAAGGCAGGAGGATCCCTTGAGCCCACAAGTTCCAGACCAGCCTGGGCAACAAAGTAAGACTCTGCCTCTAAAAAATAAGTAGATAGATAGATAGATAGATAGATAGATAGATAGATAGACAGACAGACAGACAGACAGACAGAGATAGGCAGGCACTGTGGCACATGCCTGTGATCCCAGCTACATGAGAGGCTGAAGGGGGAGGACTGCTTGAGCCGAGGAGGTTGAGGCTACAGTGAGCCAAGATGGAACCACTGCACTCCAGCCTGGGCGACAGAGTGTCGCCCTGTCTCAATCAATCAATCAAACAGGCCAATTTTGTCTTTCCCCTCAGAATCCCTGCATCTTACACTGTACATGGTGTCCAGGGCTGAGATGGGGCTTCATAGGAAAAAGCCAAAGGATCCTGCAAGGCTTTGTCACCCAACAGTCCCCATGGAGGGCTGTCGCCAATGATTAAGATGTGCTGCTGCCACTCACATCACAGGCAGGAGGAGCCAGGGACACTGACACTACTGCACAAAGAACTGTCCTGTCTAGGAGGCCAAGCCGCACAGTGGCCGATGCAAGGCTAAGACTATCTCATCCTTTCAGCTGAGTGGCTATCTTTTGGAAAACAGATTGCAGTTCACAAAGTTTCATCTTGCATTTCAACAAGTGGAACCAAAAAAACCTCCTAGACAAAACCCAGACCTCTTCAGCCACTGTGGCTAGACATACAGGGGAACCTCTCGGCCCCGGTTTCCTCATTTATAAAATAAGCATCCCCATGGGCTGGTGCCAGAAAGGCAGGAGAGGGGAATTCCATCAGCATGCACTCCTGAGTGCGGTGGACCTGGACCTCCATGGCAACTGCCATTAACTAGCTGGAGGCCCTTCAGCAAGTTACTACACCTCTCTGAGCTCAGGTTTCCTTATCTGCAAAATGAGGAAACAGACCTCACAGGGTTGGTGTTGAGAGAATTACAGATAATGACTGTGGGCATCCGGTAGATACTGGCAGAAGGAAGGGGCCACTCTGTGAGTGAACACTCAATACCAGCCTACAGACTGAAGGCATCCTTCATTTCATGGCATCCCCTAATGCCTGCGCCATGAGTGCACTCCTCAAGACCAAGAATGGACTCTGCTTAACCACACCCTAGCCCATCCTCTCTGCCTGAACAAGGTCTCAAATCTCAGGACAACCAGGGGTCCACACCACCCTGTGCCCGAAAGAGATTTCAGGATAGGAGGTGTCTGGAGGGTATACACTGAACACGACAACAGCTCACATCGGAAATTCTCAGCAGAGGAACTAACAGCCAAGCCTGGCCACTGCTCTTTTGGAGTCTGAGTTCTTCAGTGTCTTAGACTTTTCACACCAGAAGGCTGTGGTGGATTAGGGCTCCTCCTTCCAGTTTCTGAGCACAAAACTGCAATGCAGGGAGCCCACTCGTGTGAAACCAACGACAGCCCATCAGGGTCAAAGCCTCATGACGGAGAAGTCTTCAGCAGCAACACTCTACCTGCCAATCACTGCTGCAACTGAGAAGGGAAAAGGGCACCGGTACAACCGGAAAATGCCACTGGCTCAATTCTAATTGGAAGCTCCAGCAGATAAGGTGCAATGCAAAAGCATCTTCTCATAACTTTTTTTGAAAGAAAGACGGGGTCTTACTATGTTGCCCAGGTTGGCCTTGAACTCCTGGGCCCAAGGGATCCTCCCACGTCAGCCTCCTGAGTAGCTGGGACCACTGACACACGCCACAGCACCTGGCTTACCTTTCCATTTTAAGTTAAAGTACTTCACTTGGTAAATACGATGCCTGAATCCGCTTATAGAGGGCTCTGAGACAGCAAGCCCAAACACTGTTATATAAGATACCGAGCCTAACTCAGGAGGATCATGCTGAGTTCAGCACTAGAAGAGGAAGCTGCACAGAGCAGTTGAAGCAGAGGGTGGAGAAGTGCGGGGTCTGAGCCGGTGGTAACAACTGCTTGCAACCTGCAATGTGGTAAGAGCTCTTGAGACCAGAAACCCTGGGCTGCTGTTTTCAGCAGTCTGGTGTTTAAACAGACTGAGCCCCTTAAGACCGCTCTCCTTGGGCAAGGGACTCTACCTCTTGGAGTCTCAGAAGAAGGAACTAGCACCTGCCTTCCAGGCTGGTTGGGAAGTTAAATGAAACACCATCTATCATCCATCCATGTTAATAGAATAACCACAATAATAAGAGATAACACTCCTACTGCACTTACAATGTGCCAGGCATCGTCTACACTTTCCACACATAAACTCAGTCCTCACAATCATCGCTACGTGCCAGGTGAATGGCAACCACCAGGGTTGTTGCCTTACAAGACACAGGACTACACGACTGGAAACCTAACACTAGAAAGTTGTAGGCAAAGACTCCTGTTCATAGGCGTCCAGAGATGTCAGAAACGTGGGGTGACCGCAGGAGGAAGCCCGGGAAAACGCAGGCAAGCGGCCTCCCTGCCTGTCTGATGCTGTGGACTTCCCCAGGCTGGTTCTGCACTGGCTCCTGAGTCTTTCAGAACTTTGGACATACTTGCTTCCACCCGCTCCTCCATTTAACCTTAAGACTCAGATGGCATATTCTACCTGACTGCTCAGTAGACATCCACAGAATGAATGACCCGATGGAAAAAATCACTAAAGGCAGCTTAGCGCAGTGCCAGGACTGCTGGGTGGGCCTCGGTTTCCTCACCTGCATAATAAGGATGACACGAGAATCTGCCTCGTAGGGCTGGCTGGAATATTAAAAAGTCATCAGTCAAAACTAGCTCCTGGCCAAGTACAGTGGCTCATGCCTGTAATCCCCAGCACTTTGGGAGGCCGAGGCAGGCAGATCATGAGGCCAGGCATTCGAGACCAGCCTGGCCAACATGGTGAAACCCCGTCTCTACTAAAAATACAAAAATTAGCTAGGCATGGTGGCACACACCTGTAGTCCCAGCTACTTGGGAGGCTGAGGCAGGAGAATTCCCTGAGTCTAGGAGATGGAGGTTGCAGGGAGTCGAGATCGTGCCACTGTACTCCAGCCTAGGTGACAGAGCGAGACTCTGTCTCAAACAAACAAACAAACAAAAAACTAGCTTCTGTTATTCCTACAGCTGCCATGCAGAGCCTGCCACCCCACCATCTCCCTCAGCAGACTGGTGTCTTAGGCACCAGAACCTAATGCTGTGTGCATCAGGCTGAACTTGGTGCCACCTGCAGTCATGGAGTCACTGGCTGGATGGATCACTGGGCTACCCAGACTGAAATCCCCATTCAGTTGTTAATAGGATCTCAAGGCTTTGCAGACACCACTATCTAGGATTTAAACTGACCTGAAATAGCTGTGTGTCAATGATAAACTGTCCAATCAGAATGCCTACATGGGACAGCTCCGGGGCAGACCCCCTCAGCCCCAGAGGTGGTAAATCATTCCGTCTCACTCTGCCTTTATCTCCTTCCACCATCCCTTCCTTTCCACACCCACAGCTGCACAGTGGCCAGGACCCTCATAAGCTCACAAGCTGATGCTTGTGGAGGCCTCTCTCCCATCTCTTTCACCTCCCCAGGCCTCCTGCATGCACAGCCAGAGGACTCTTCCTAAAATACCACTGCTCTGCCAGCCTCCTTGAATTTCTACCTGCCCTGTCAGAAATTTCACTGGCTCCACACTGTCCCAGATCTAATGCAAACTCCTTAGCTTAGCAACTCAGGCACTCCACAACTCACTCCTGAGACTGAGGCACCCCATGGACTCACATCTACTGCTTGTGTGACCACACCCCCTGACCTCTGCTTTTGTGCCAGTCCCCTTGACCATACCCCACCCGGTCCTCTCTGCCTAAGCACACTCTTCCCGGGCTTCAGGCCCAGCCCCCAAGCCGACCGCGGGCTGCAGTGGTCTGCAGGGCTGCATGGAGGAGGGGGAAATGCAAGCCAGGCCTGCAGGGATGGGCAGACCACAGCACCCATGGGTCCCTGGCTAAGCCTTTTCTAGTACTACTTCCTTCCTGCTGCACTTGGCTTTTTGGACGCATCTTGCCTCCCCCTCCCAGATTAGAGGACAGGGATGATAACTTCTATTTGTGTCCCTTACTCTGTAGTATGCAGAATAAACTATAACAATCATAGCTACTGTGTGCCAAGCACTGGAGTAAGTACATTACAAATTTCACCCCTACTCCCCATCCCTATAAAATGTTATCCTCATGCTACCGACCAGGAAAACTGAGACCGAGGGAATTAGCCACGTCACTGACAGTCACACGCCGAGTGGCAGACAGGACTCAAATCCAGATGTGCCCAATTGCAGAGACCATGTTCTGTGGAGCAGGCAGCCGCCTCTCAGCTCTCACTCAGTGTTTATGTAGCTGGCGCTAAGTGC
Source organism: Hylobates moloch (assembly GCF_009828535.3). Lineage (NCBI taxonomy): Eukaryota > Metazoa > Chordata > Mammalia > Primates > Hylobatidae > Hylobates > Hylobates moloch. Next base: position 18,111,385 of record NW_026652284.1, read on the forward strand.
CAGGCAGCCAGTGCAAGGTGTGGGGTACTCGGAGGGAACCAACAGACAAGGTCCCTGCTCTCACAGAGCTCATATGCTCTGTCCCCAGCCCTGTCTCTCTTCTTCCAAGCCTGGAAGAGGGCAAGAACCCTCCAGTCACAGGGGGTTCCATTGGCACAGACAAGAAATTCGGGCCTGACATATAGCATGAGGCTCTGGCAACACATGGTGCCCAGCTCACAGCGAGCTTGTCTTTAGTGGAGAAAAGAGCCCCAGGCGCTATTAGGGAAGTTGTGTGTTCAAGGCACAACCCAGAGCCAAGCAAACTCCAAAGCAGCCATCAGCAGGCAGTACGGAGTGGAGAAAAACAGTTTGCTCTGGAGTCAGAAAACCCAATTCCTCCACTTAGTAGCTAGACAGGGACTAACCATACACCCCTTTGCACACTTTTGAAAAATGGTGATATTAACAACAGTTAACGTTTATATCATTATGTGCCAGATGCTACTGGATGCACTTGACAGATATTACTTAACCCTCATTACGACCTTATGCAGAGGTACTGTCATCCTAAAGCACTCTGGCTCCTAACTCTATTTTCTTGTACTATGCTGCCTCCAGCCTAAAGTTGAACCTACCTTGTCAGGCTCTGGTGAGGACCGTTCTAACAGAGTGCATAGCACATGGCTGGTGCTCCATAACCATTAAGCCTCTCTTTCCTTCCACTGAAACATGAATCGGTGAAAGCCTAGGACTGGAAATGGCATATGGCTCTAGCTGGTCCCAATATGGGTGATCTTACAGTTGCATCCCCTGGAATTCCACACCGCACCCTCACTGCTGGATCTGCTGCAAGGGGAAATGGGACAAGATCCTGTATTTACGGGGCCCTCTGCTCTCTGCTTCTGGAAAACACAGTGAGTGGGGTCCAGCACATGACTCAGGCTGACAGGGATCTGAATCCCAGGCCTGCTGCTTACACCAGTCACTCAACCTCTCAAGCTTCAGGTTCCTTGTGAGTAAAATGGGGGCTAGGCTATAACCTAAGTCATGTTTCTGGGTCACAGCAGATCCTCAGGTACCCCGGTTGGACAGGCTGGACAAAGCTACCCAGGCTGGACTTCCATGATACCGTAAGGTTTCATTTCGGGGCCCCAGAAAGCCTTGGCTGTGCAGAGGAGCGGACTGCGTGCACGTGCAATCCAATTCCACCCAATGGCAGACACAAGAGAAGACACACCCCAAAAGGCCTGGGAGTGGAGCCTGGCACAAGCCCCAGCTTTCTCTTCAGTTTCCTGCCATAGCTCATGCAGATATGCCTGCAGTTACATTGAACAAGTCTCTTTCCCCCTTAAGCTTTAGGTAACAGTGAGTGACATGCGCACCCCTCAACCATGTGAGCCATGAGGGCAGAGATCCTTGTCTGTCTTGCATCCTCAGCACATAAGCAGCACAGAGTAGGCACTTAATACACAAAAAGCTGAATTAACATTATCCTGCAGCTTCAGGTACCCCACAACGTGCCTCAGTATTTGCCTAACAATAAGCATTTCCCAGCCTGGAGGGCAGGCTTCTAATGGGCGAGGAATCTGCCCTGCCACCATTTCCCTGTGGTCAGTCATATGTCCTGTTCCCCAATTCATGGAATGTAAAAGTATAGGACATCTGAGTTATAAATAGGGGTATCTGCTTTCAAAGGCTCGGCTTATCATTTCCTTAATCACAAGCCACTGATCACTGGCTACTTTTTATAAGCATGCCACCAAAAAGAGGCCAGGTGGGCTTAAATAAACAGGGCTGTACAGACAGACAAGAGGGATGTGAGTTGAACAATGTGTCTTATCCACACCAAGAGACATTAATGTCAACTATGTTGTTTCACCTTGTAACAATACCAAGTTCCCATCAGCTCCTGCCAGGCAACACCATCTGTGAGCTGGAGCAGCAATTCCTGAGGGGGCCTCCCCAGTCCCCGTTCCTGGTAAAGCCTCACCATCATCATAACTAAGAATAATTCCCAAGTCAGAAACTGGAGCTGCATAAGGAACAGTGCTCTGAAATTGTACAGCACTCAAACAGTGGTAAGATTATTACCTGCTAAAGGAATGCAAATAAATTCCATTTGCCTATGCATTTTAACTGGGAAGGAGAAACTCATGCCAACAAAAATCATGGAATTCATTCCAAAGTCAAACGCATTTTAGATTCTGAAGCCACTATTTCCCTCAATGGATAACAGAGATCTAGCTGTATTCTCTACCATCGAATCCACTGAAAATGAAAAACATGGTGATCTGAATTCATTTATCTACAATGCAACCTCACACCACCACTTCTGTCCTACCCCAACTATCTACACTGGCTTAATGGTCAGAGTATTCAAATAGGAGATAAACCTAACAATAAGCAGTCAGAAATTACAAGCCTAAGGGATACTAAGAACAAGTGACTGAGAGAATGAATATGAAATCCAAGCAGGTGAGTTCATGGACACAGACACATCCCAAAGAGAACATTCCAACCAGTTTCTTCCAATGCCAGGTGCTGTTCTAGGCCCCACGGATACAGCTGTGGAAAACACAAGACAAAAATCTCTGCCCTCCAAGAGCTCATTCTGGCCCATGCTAAATATGCCTGTACCACCATACAGCTATTTCACTATAAACATGATTTCCTATACAAAGGATCTAAAATACAATCCATGGGCGATAAATATTGCTCCTCCCCCCTTGCCATGTTTGAATATCCCATTTTATGTTTTTCAAACAGTGTCATTAAACCTTCTGACATATAAGCAGCTTGGTACAATGGGAAGAATAGTTTAGAGCCTGCCAGATGTGCTTCCACTGACCAAGGGTGGTTCCTCCACTGGCTGAGCAACACCCTGAATAAGTCACTCCACCTCCTGAGCCTCAGCTGCCTCATCTATAAAATGGGGACAGCCCCAGAAGGGCTTCGTGTGGATGAAACCAGCTTGTACAGGTGAAGCACACCACAGTGACTGGCAGACAGTTCCTCCACCCTTTCCAGCCTTTTCAGATGAGAGCCAAGTACAAGACTCCTGAGAAGCTTCAGGTGTATGTGCTCCTCCTGGGGGGACTGAGGCACTTTCCCATCACCTGGTGAGAATCGCTGCTTCCTTCCTGCCTTATACTTTGTCCTGAGTGCGCACTCAGGAAACTTCAGCCCACTTTCAAAGTCCTCACCCAACACTGCCCTGGAGAAGTCGTTCTCCATCAAGGCCTGGGGCCAGGCCCACCTCCCCAAATAAGGAGTTTTCAGCCAAAGTTACTGGACTAATCCTAAGGCCTTAAAAGTGGCATTGCCCATGTTTTTAATCAGCATACAGGAAGGCATCAAAAGAAAGCTTAACCCATCTCAACTACTCACCCTCGTTCAGCAGCAACATCCCTTGACTAAACAAGGAACCATAGTCCTCAAAACACTTTGAGGCCCAAAGTCCACATCCAAACAGGCTCCAAAAATCCCTTGACCCTGTCACAAGAAGTTCTCTGGCCCTTCCAACCTAAGTGCTGAGCCTGTCCTGCAGAAGGGTCAAGTGGCAGGAGGGCAGGTCTATCTGTGGGGGCCTATGTGAAACCCCAGGTTCCTCAAAAGTCTGGATAGCATCTGCCTTCTTTACCAAAACAAACACCACGAGCGGAGCCAGCACTCTCCCTAGGCGTTCTGCTTACCTGATCCGAGGGACTTCCATAATCAGCAGTTCCAACCCTTACAAGCTGACAGTTCAGAGGGAAGGGAAGACTGCGCCTGCTCGGGTGCATCGTGTCCAGGCCATATACTGGATCCAGGGCCTGGTGGCCTCCCAAGGCCACGGCCTCACAAGGGCGATTGTGCGTTCATCCTTGTCCTGTGGGCCACCCACCCTCGCCCCTCGGCTCCCACTCAGGCCCGGGCGCCGCGGACCCCGGCCTGCCCTGCAGAACGCTTCGCACGCACAGCACCCACGGCGGCGGCCTCGAGAGGGGCCCGCAGAGCAGCGCGCTGCCTTCTGGGCACACCGATGCCCGCCCTTCCCTCGCTGGCTCCTAGGCGGCCTCCCTAGAAGGGGCAACTGAGAAGGCACAGCACCGGGACCACCCCATCCCTGATGGAGAGCTCCCCTCGCTTCCCGAAGGCTGCAAAGAAGGCGCGCGCCCCAGGAACAGGGAAGGGGACCCTGAGTCGTGCACCGGGCAAGGGGCAGGACCCTGGTGAGAGGATCAGGGCGGGGACCGAGCGTGGCAGACGCAGGTTACGCTAGAAGTGGCGAAAAGTCCAGGGAAGGGGATGATGGTGGGGAGGGGGCAGTGAGGTCCAGACGGGGGCCATGGGCGGAGGAGAGGAGGTCCAGATTTAAGATCACAGAGGGAAGAGGAGATTCAGGCTGAGGCCACGGAGAAGAGGGGAAGCAAACCTAGGCCGCTGCAGAAGGGGCTGACCGGGGTCCAGCCTGAGGCCATGGAGAAGGCAAGGGAGGGAGGGAGAGAGGGAGGCAGCGGCCTAGCCTGGGCCATGGCAGGGAGAAACGACGGCCTAGCCTGGGAGAGAGAGACGGGGGAAAGCAGACCTAGCCCTAGACCGGGGGAGGAAGGGGGCCCACGCCAGGGTCACCGAGGGGGTGCCTAGCTGGGGCCACTGTTCGGGAGGGAGAGTCTAGCCTGGGCTATGGGAGAGACCAGCCTGAACACAGAGGTGGTGAGTGGGACTCCAGCTTGCGCCAAGGGCGGGGGCTGGGAGCGGGGGCAGGGTCACTGCCACCCAAGTCGTCCGCGCCGGCGGCACCCTCCTGGGCGGGGAGGGACTGGGTCCACCCAGGGTTCGGGACCCCACCCCTCCCCCACCCCGGGAAGCCACCCGTCCCGGGCCAGGGATGGGCAGGGGGAGGGGGACGCGAGCCCCGGAGGGGCCCCCGGGCCGGGGAGGGGGCCGTGCGGCCTTTACCATGGTGGCGGCGGCGGCGGCGGTCCCGGTCCCGGCGTCAGTGGCTCTCCCCCCCGCAGCAGGGCCCGGCGCTTCCACTTCCCCGGGTGCCCAGGAGTGAACATCCGGGTCAGCACCCCCCTCCCCCCGCGCCAGGCCGCCGCCACCTTCCTTCCACGCCCCGGCTCGGCCCGGGCCCGCCCCCCACGCCGCCAGCTCGCGGCCAATGAGCGCGCGGGGCTGCGGCGATCGCCAAGTATGGAGAGCGGCGCGGGAGGCGGGCGCCGACGGGGTGCGGGGGCGGGGCCTGCGCGGCGGGGCGGGGCGCGGCGCGGCTGCCGGGGGTCCCAGGCACGGGGTGCGGGCCGGGGCCGGAAAGGTCTCCGCGGTGTCTGAGGCCCAGTCCCCGACTCTGGGCCTGCAGCAGCGAGTGGCGGCGAGGGAACCGCGCACCACAGTCCCCGCGGGCGGGGATGCGGAAGGCACCGGGGCTGGGAGGGGACCGGCCCTCCGCGCCCCACCCCGTGCACGCGCTCACTTCTGCGGCGCACCCGGAACTGCCGCCGAGCGCGGACCGGCCCGGCCCAGCCCAACCCAGCACCGGGGGAGCGCGCCGGGAGCGGGGCCGGAGCCCAGCGCTGCCGCTCGCTACGCGGGATCTGGAGCGCCGCGCTGCACCTGAGCCCAGGCACGAATTGAGGAGCCTCGGGCTGACGCCATTTATTCAGCACCTACTATGTACCAGGACTTGTTTAGGCACCGGAAGATAACAGATGAATAAGATATAAAGATCCCTGCTGGTATAGCTGCAGACAGAATAGCTGTGAGGGTGACACAGGTAAAGATTAGAAAATTAAGTTCAACAGGTCGGCCGCGGTGGCTCACGCCTGTAATCCCACCACTTTGGAAGGTCGAGGCGGGCCAAGGTCAAGAGATCGAGACCATCCTGGCCAACGTGGTGAAACCCCGTTTCTACTAAAAATACAAAAATTAGCTGGGCGTGGTGGTTCGCCCCTATAGTCCCAGCTACTCGGGAGGCTGAGGCAGGAGAATCGTTTGAACCCCGGGGGCAGAGGTTGCAGTAAGCCAAGATCGCGCCACTGCACCCCAGCCTGGCGACAGAGCAAGACTGTCTCAAAAAAAAAAAAAAAGAAAAAATTAAGTTCAACAAATGCCAGCTGTTATGAGTACTGTTGGATGTGCTACAGAGAACCATTCCATTAGCCCAGAAGGGCTTCCTCGCTCCACAGTGACTCAAGTTTCTGTCTCCCAATCTCTCTCTCTCTCAATCAAATATTTGTTGAGCTTAGTCAAGGTAGCAGGAGACCTGGATTGCTAACAATATCTGCCTCCGTGGCCTGTTTGCTTTGGTTAAATCAAATTAGGCGATCTGTGAGGGGATGGTAAACTGCACAGGCGACAGGAATTGTTTCCCTGAGCCAGGCCCTGTCCTCAGGGAGCTCATAGACAAGTAAAAGCTTTCACAGGCAGCCACTGGCAGAAAAAGCATACGGGTAAGTCTCGCAAGACTGGTATTGGATGAGTATTACAGAAATTCAAAGAAGAGAATGGCACACGCAGTAGATATTTATTGAGCATCTGCTATGTGCCAAGCACTGTGCTAGGCTCTGGAAATACAGCAATGAGCGAAACAACCCACATTGTTGTGGAGCTTGAGTGTTGTCAGGGAGACAGTGGGCCACCAGGCAAATACAGTGTCCAAGGCCAGGCACAGTGGCTCACGCCTGTAATCTCTGCACTTTGGGAGGCCCAGGTGGGCAATCGCTTGAAGTCAGGAGTTCCAGATCAGCCTGGCCAACATGGCGAAACCCCGTGTCTACTAAAAATACAAAAGCCGAGGCCGGGAGCAGTGGCTCACGCCCGTAATCCCAGCACTTTGGGAGGCCTAGGTGGGCGGATCACGGGGTCAGGAGATCGAGAGCATTCTGGCTAACACGGTGAAACCCCCGTCTCTACTAAAAATAATAAAATTAGCCGGGCGCGATGGCGGGCACCTGTAGTCCCAACTACTCGGGAGACTGAGGCAGGAGAATGGCGTGAACTCGGGAGGCGGAGCTTGCAGTGAGCGGAGACCGCACCACTGCACTCCAGCCTGAGCGACAGAGCGAGACTTCCTCTCAAAAATAAAATAGTAATAATAATACAGTGTCGGGTAGTGATTAGAGATAAAGAGAAAAATTCAAGCAAACAAATAGGTAGGCAGGCAAGGCCTAACTTAGCAATATTTGATCATATAGCTGAAGGGAAGGAGGGAGCAAGCCATGTGGATAGCAGAGGCACAAGGAGCAGCAGGGTAAAAACCCTGAAGGTGACAGTGCTGGATCAGCACTGGTGTGTTTTCAAGGGACAGACAGGAGGCCAGTGTGGCTAGCCTAGGTCGAGCAGGAGCTGAAGGGCAGAGCAATGACAAGATCTGACCTAGGCTTTAAAAGGATCATGAGGCTGCTGTGTTCTGAATGGACTGTAGGGGGACTAGGGCCTTAGCCATTTCTATACTGAGGACATTTATTTATTTAAAAAGCACTGATATGGCGCATCCTGTGTGATGAACACTGTTAAGTACCTTACAGATAATAAACCATTTAATCCTCATGACAGAAGCCTGAAAAGGTAAGGAGCTTGCCCAAGGTCACAGAGCAGAGAGATGAAGCTGGCTTAGACCAGGGTAGTAGCATTGGAGAGGGCAAGAAGTAGATAGTGTTCTAGGTATTTCCTGATGTATTGGTGGTAGGCATGAGAAGAAAGGAATCAAGGATGATGCTAAGATTTTTTTTTTCGTATTTAAAGACTTTTTCTTTTGTTTTTTTGTTTTGTTTTGTTTTGAGACAGTGTCTCAGTTCTGTTGCACGAACTGGAGTACAGTGGCGCAATCATAGCTCACTACAGCCTCAACACCCCCGGGCTCAAGAGATCCTCCCACCTCAGCCCCGCCCCGAGTAGCTGGGACTACAGGCGTGCATCACTGTGCCCGGCTAATTTTTTTGTAGAGACTGAGTCGCACTGTATTACCCAGGCTGGTCTCGAACTCCTGGGCTTAAGCAATCCTCCCACCTCAGCCTCCTAAAGTGCTGGGATTACAGGCATGAGCCACTGCACCCGGCCAAGACTTTGTTTTTTAGAGCAGTTTTAGTTTCACAAGAAAATTGAAAGTACAGAGATAATCCACATATACCCCCCTGCCCCACATGTGCAGAGCCTCCCTGAATTGTCCCCATTCCGCACTAGAGTGGTACTTCTGTTGCAATTAATTAACCTGCATTCATACATCATGATCACCCAATAGTTTACATCAGGGTTCACTCTGTTATACAATCTATAGGTTTGGACAAGTGGATAATTACACCTAGCCACCGTTAGAACCATCATACGGAATATTTTCACTGCCCTAAAAATCCCCTGTGTTCCACCTCTTCATCCCCCTTCCCCCAGTTCCTGGCAACCACTGATCTTTTTACTCCATAGTTTGGCCTGATGCTAAGATTTTTGGCTTAACACTGGAAGGATTTACCATTTATTGATCTGGGGAAGACTGTAGGAGGAGCAGGGTTTTTCTGAGGGGAGGGTTGTGGATAAGAGGGAGCAAGTTATGTTTGAGATGCCTATTGGAGAGTTTGTTTGTTTGTTTTTGAGATGGAGTCTCACTCCAGGCTGGAGTGCAGTGGTGCGATCTCAGCTCACTGCAGCCTCTGTCTCCTGGATTCAAGCAATTCTCCCACCTCAGCCTCCCAAGGAGCTGGGACTACAGGCGTGCGCCACCACGCCTGGCTTTTTGAATTTTTAGCAGAGACAGGGTTTCACCATGTTGGCCAGGCTGGTCTTGAACTCCTGACCTCAAATTATCTGCCTGCCTTGGCCTCCCAAAGTTCTGGGATTACAGATGTGAGCCACCGCGCCCGGCCTCCTACTGGAGATTTTTTTTTTTTTTTTTTTTTTGAGACGGAGTCTGGCTCTGTCGCCCAAGCTGGAGTGCAGTGGCACAATCTCAGCTCACTGCAAGCTCCCCCTCCTGGGTTCACGCCATTCTCCTGCCTCAGCCTCCCGAGTAGCTGGGACTACAGGTGCCCACCACTACACGTGGCTAATTTTTTTTGTATTTTTAGTAGAGACGGGGTTTCACCGTGTTAGCCAAGATGGTCTTGATCTCCTGACCTCATGATTCGCCCACCTCGGCCTCCCAAAGTGCTGGGATTACGGGCATGAGCCACGGTGACCGGCCCCTCCTACTGGAGATTTAAATGGAGATGTCAGGTGGGCGTGGTGGCTCACACCTGTAATTCTAGCACTTTGGGGAGGCGGGTGGATCACCTGAGGTCAGGGGTTCAAAACCAGCCTGGCCAACATGGTGAAACCCTGTCTCTACTAAAAATACCAACATTAGGTGGGCATGGTGGCACATGCCTATAATCCCAGCTACTCAGGAGGCCGAGGCAGGAGAATTGCTTGAACCCAGAGGTGGAGGATGCAGTCGGCAGAGATTGTGCCACTGCACTCCAGGCTGGGTAACAGAGTGATACTCCATCTCAAAAAATAAAAATAAAAATAAATAAATGGAGATATCAAATAAGTAATGAGATATGGAAGTCTGGAGTTGGGGGAAGAAGTCAGAGCTGTGATAAACTTATGAGAACTGTCAGCTAGTAAATGGCATTTAAAGATATTTGAAAGCACAGATATCTTGGTGAACTCACTTCGTGGGTGAATGTAGAGAGAAGAGGTCATGAAGATAAAGAGGAACCAGCAGGAAGACTGAGAAGGAATGACCCGCGAGGCAGGAATGGGACCAAGAAAAGGTGGTGTCCTTCTTGGATACCAAGGGATGGAGGCCAAGCATGAAGGAAAGTTCATTCATTGGACAGGTCACTCCACAGATTGGCTGCCCATTGCTCAGATCCCGCCCCTAGATCCATCAGCTATTGCTATGAGCATGGAGACACATGGCATTAAACATGGTCATCTACAAGGGGTTGTGAATTGGTAGGCAGGCACTATAAATTTTGTTTGTTTTAACATTTTTTGGCCAGGCATGGTAGCTCACACCTGTAATCCCAGCACTTTGGAAGCCTAGGTGGGAGTATTGCTTAAACTCAGGAGTTCGAGACCAGCCTAGGTGACAAAGTGAGACCCCGTCTCTATAAAAAAGTCAAATAATTAGTCAGGCATGGTGGCACATGCCACTGGTCGCAGCTACACAGGAGGCTGAGGCAGGAAGTTTCCTTCAGCCCAGGAGATTTAGGCTGCAGTGAGCCGTGATTGCACCACTGCATTCCAACATGCACAACAGAGTGAGACCCTCATATCCAAATAAATAAATAAATAAATAATAACTTTATAGTTTAAATAGGGACGGGATCTCACCATGTTGGTCAGACTGATCTCGAACTCCTGGGCTCAAGTGATTCTCCTGCCTATTGGCCTTCCAAAGTGTTGGGATAGCAGGTGTGAGCCACAACATCCAGACCATAAATATCTTTAGCAATGTTTCTCCTCTCATCCTCTTTTAAAGACCCTAACCCCCTTGAAGTTCATACTGTCATATTTTTCCACCTGCCACCCCTTTTTTTTTTTTTTTTTTTTTGCTTTCGTGGACTTCAGCATCCATAAGCATAATCCACCAGAAATCTTACTGACTTCTCCCTGATTTCTTCCCTACCAATGAGTTTCCTTCGTCTCTCCCCAGGTCCCGCTCCTGTGATCTTACCCTGGCCTGTTCTCACCTTTAACTGCACTATCTCAGAAATCACAATCACACTGGCCAGGCCTGGTGGCTCATACCTGTAATCCTAACACTTTGGGAGGCTAAGCCCAGGATTTTGAGACCAGCATCGGCAACATGGCAAGACCCCATTTCTATAAAGATTTTGTTTTTAATTAGCCAGGCATGGTGTCATGTACCTGTGGTCCCAGCTACTCGGAAGGCTGAGGTGGGAGAAACTCTTGAGCCCAGGAGGTTGAGGCTGCAGTAAGCTGTGTTTGCACCACTGCACTCCAGCCTGGGCAACAGAGTGAGACCCAGTCTCCAAAAAAGAAAAGAAATCATAGTCACAAAGATCTCAGATCTGACTCTAACCCACTTCCCATAGTATCACCACAAAAGCATTTCCTCAACCTCATTATTTCTTCAACCTCATCAAGACCTGCAAACCTTTGTGCCTGCCAGATTTTCAATTATCTTCCCCCTCATGCTCACATCCCACCTGACCCAGCTTAGTAATGAGTATTATACTAACTCCCTTACAAAAGCCCATAACCCCTTTACCCCCACCTTTTTTGCATCAGAACATCTGAACATTGGCTGGGCAAGGTGGCTCATGTCTGTAATCCCAGCACTTTGGGAGGCTGAGATGGGCAGATCACTTGAGGCCAAGAGTTTGGTACCAGCCTGGCCATATGGGGAAACACCATCTTTACTAAAAATACAAAATTATCCAGGCATGGTGGTGGGTGCCTGTAATCTCAGCTACTCAGGAAGCTGAGACAGGAGAATTGCTTGAACCCAGGAGGCAGAGGTTGTAGTGAGCCAATATCATGCCACTGCACTCCAGCCGGGGTGACAGAGTGAAACTCCGTCTCAAAAAACAAAACAACAACAACAAAAAACCATCTGAACATTGCTGGAAAGTTGAAAGTGATTGCTCTTCCTTTAAGGTGAGGTCCATAAATTTCAAATGAGCCCTCAAGCCTGCCTAGCAATTCTATTGTATTTCCCCGCTGTAGCCCACTGCTCACACTCTTAAATGATGATTGTTCATCCTTCTTCCTCCTCAAGCTTCCTTTGTCCCGTTTGCATCCTTCTCTCTAAGCAGATGGCCTTGCCTCACACTTCACAGAAATAATGGAACCAGACAGGAGCTTATTATCTACCAACATCTCTGCACCTTCCCCGCAATCTTTGACTCCCCAGATTTTACAATAAATGAAGTGTTTTTGTTCCTATCAGAGTCACCCCTCCACTTGTTCTCTGGATCCTTCCTTCCTTAGTCACCAGTTTCCCCCTCAGTACTGGATCATTCCCATCTGCTTCAGAAAACATGCCCTAATAGCTCCTATCATAAAAGAAAAGTTTTAAGAACCACCACTCAAAACTCCTGGATCCTGCGTCTCCCTGTAGCCGCTTCCCCCATTTTTCTGCTCTCATTCACACCAAAACCTTGTAAATTCTTTGCAGTTGTTGATTCCACACCTGCTCCATTTTCTCCTCCAGTCAGTCTGATCAGGTCTCTGCCCCCACCTGCCCAGGAAGCGACATTGCTCTCCTCAAGCTGACCTGGGAACTCGATGTTGCAGAAGCCAGTGCTCATGTTGGGGCCTCATCTTACTCCTGGCTTCTCCTCCTTCATGTACCTCTCTTGGCTTGCCTGAGATCAGTAAGGCTACCACATCCCAGCACATAGCATGGCAATTACACATAGTAGGGGCCCATAAGCATTTCCTGATTGGAGGCAAGGTGGAAAGGAAGCCTTCTCCTGGTGCTCAAGTTTCCCCTGAATTTTCTTTAATGGTTCTTCCTTTCCTGAAGGTGTAGTTCTGGGACCCTTGTTCTTCTGCATCTGAGTCCTCTTTTGGTCATTATGGACCTAGGTGTTCACTTAGAACATAATCAGTGCTCAATGGAGGTATGTGAACAAAGATAATAGTATCAACAGGATAAGATTATTGTGTGAATAATACAGCTACTTTTTCATGAGTACTTGTTATGTGCTAAACACTTTTCATATAGACTCCTCTCAACCATTTGAGCTAGGAACTTTTTTTTTTTTTTTTTGAGACAGGGTCTCGGGTTGGAATGCAATAGCACAATCTCGACTTACTGCAACCTCCGCCTCCCAGGCTCAAGCGATCCTCCCAACTCAGCCTCCCATGTAACTGGTACCACAGGTGTGAGCCACCACTGCTGACTAATTTTTGTATTTTTTGTAGAGACAGGATTTTGCCATGTTGCCCAGGCTGGTCTCAAACTCCTGGGCTCAAGCGATCCCCCAACCTCAGCCTCCCAAAGTGCTGGGATTATAGGTGTGAGCCATCATGCCTGGCCAGAACTTTTATTATTACCAATTTATAGAGGAAGTCAGGGCTTAGATGAAATGACTTGCCTAAAGTCACACAGAATACGTGGATGGATTTATTCTCACTTTGGTCTTTCTGACTCAAAATCTGTTCTCAGAATCACCAGATTGAGATCATAGGTAGGAAAGGGCTTTGTAAGCTGCAAAAGGCAGTGCTACCACATCCCAGCACATAGAATGGCAATTACACATAGTAGGTGCCCATAAGCATTTTCTGAATTGAGGCAAGGTGGAAGGGAAGCCCCAAGCCATATAATACCATCACCTGAGGAAGGAAGCAGCAACCTTGAGGTCCTTGAAAGACAGCCTTCTACCCGATGCCGAATCAGCTCATACAGGACCCATTAAAGCAGACGTTGCCCAGAAGTTGCCCAACATCTGTCTTTCCTTCCTCAATTACATCTATTAATTGGGTTAATAAATGCACAGTTATCCCAGGAGCTAGGGATTGCCTAGCTCCTAAATTACCTCCCGTCTAACAGGTCTGGGCCTGCTTCCTAAGCTGGGCATCTTCTCAAGTTACTAAAACGGTTTTAGGTGTTTTACTGTGTCTTTAGAAACGCCCGAGAACCCTTAGAATAAGCCAGATTTTAACCCCTCAATACACTGAATTCTACAGCTAGCCATATTGCCTGAACATCCTAACTCCATATACTGAAGTTTCAATGGGATTCAATTTAAGAATCTTTGTTACTGGCCGGGCATGGTGGCTCATGCCTGTAATCCCAGAACTTTGGAAGGCCGAGGTGGGCGGATCACCTGAGGTCATGAATTCGAGACCAGCCTGGCCAACATGGTGAAACCCCATCTCTACTAAAATACTTAAACTAGCTGGGCGTAGTGGTGTGCACCTGTAATCTCAGCTACTCAGGAGGGCGAGGCATGAGAATTGCTTGAACCTGTGAGGCAGAGGTTTCAGTGAGCTGAGATCACGCCACTGCACTCCAGCCTGGGTGACCAGAGAGATTCTGTCTCAGAAAAAAAAGAATCTTTGTTACCAAGAGTTCCAAGAGGGAGGGAACACCACATGGCAAGGCCATCTGCCCCATCATTCAGCTGGCTTCCAGGTCACTGCTGGGATACCTCCCAGGTATGAATACCCTCTCTTTCCTACAACTTAACCCTGTCTCATTTTCAGACATTTAGTTTGGGTGGAGTTCAGCCCACTCCCAGCTCTAGAGGAGAGGATTCTGATTGGCCAAAGTCAAAGTATAGCCTTGGCCATGCTAATTGGTTTGCGGATCAGCCCTTGACTTAATTTGGGCCAGGGTGCTTTCTGCGGAACAGTAATCAAAATGAACTCGGCCCAAAGAATGGCAATTCACCAAGTAAGTTTGGGAAATGCTGTAAACAATATTCCCTCTTGGGGATTTTATTTTCTCAGGAACCTTACACTTCAATTATCCTGTCTCTCCCCAGATTGTTCAACTAATGATTACTCTGGTTTTAAACATGCCTAAGTGTTCTGATTTTTTTTTTTTTTTAAAGAAAGAAACTTACGTGAATTCCTCATCTTCTCCAGCTTACCACCACCTCCTCCCTTTCCCAGCTGGAGAATTGTCTGTTTCCTCCTTCCACTTCCTAAGCTCCCATTCTCTTTCATAACTCCTCCAGTGAAATAGCTCTGAGGTCACCCATAACCTTCATGTTGAAGGCCACATGCACAACTTCCTTTTAAAATTTTTTTTTTTTTTTTTTTTTTTTTTTTTTTTTTTGAGACAAGGTCTCGTTTTGTTGCCCAGGCTGGTCTCAAACTCCTGGGCTGAAGCACGAAGCACTCCTCCCTTCCCAGCCTCCCATAATGCTGGGATCACAGGTATGAGCCACCTTGTCGGGCCACATGCACGATTTTCAATCCTCACCTCCTGTAACTTCCCAGTAGCCTCTGGTGCTTTGGCCACGTCCTCCCTTCTTGAAGCACTCTTTCCCATTGGTTTCCATGACATCATGTGACTCTCCTAGTCTTAATCCTACTTCTGCACTCCTTCTCTGGGTTCTCTGGAGACTCCTTCTCCTCCACACACCCACTAAACGATGGAGTTCCTTGAGATTTGGTAGCAGGTTCTTTCCTTCTCTAACTTTGCCCTTTTTCCTTAGACAATTTCAGCCATGTTCATTTCTTCGGTTACCAGTGGCCTCAGCCCTAGAGCTGGCAGGTGGGGACCTGATGATCAGGGAGGGAAACTGTTTCCGTGATGATGGGGGAAATGAGGATACTGTTACCAAAAGAAGGAGAAAGGGCTGCTGAAAAGTAGAGAGAAGGAAAGAAAGAAACCGATGGGCATTACGGGCATCCTGAGTAAGCTCTGGCAAGTGAATGAAACAGACTTATTTGTGGTCTCAGAAATTTCTAGTCATTGAAACCTTAAGCAGGACTGAGTACAGGCCAAAACAAAAAAAAAATGCTGATTTCCTTTGAAGACAGAAAATTGTGTGGTTTGTAGAGGAGGCAGCCTCGGCTAGACAGCTTAGATCAACTTTTTCCAGCCTTCAGCATCTTGAAAGAACATGTAGCAGGGAGCGGGGAGGTGGACAGACCACTAGCAATCCACTTCTTTTTAATGCATCCCCAAAGTCTTCGGTGCCAAGAGGATACTTTACTCTGAGGTTAGACACAATCATCTCAGGGTTTTTGCTTTTGCTTTTCTAATGGGTACCTGGGAGAACTCACAGCTGCCTTCTGCTGGACCAGAAGTATTTGTATCCTGACCATCTGCGGGGTCTTGGTCAGAGTTATGGAAGGGCCTCTCACATGCAGGCCAGCTGTTGGAGTTTTTATATGCATGTTTGGGAGACTTCACGTTTAGTGTATTAAGCTGGCCAGCCAGTCACCTACCAGGGTTGGGCTGGACTCTACAAAATGTCTAAAGCTGACTCTTCCTTTAGATTCAGCATAATCACCCTCTTATCCTGGTAATAGTCTCTGACAGTCCCCTCAGAAGCTGGGTTTGGGATCCCCTGTTCTGTGTTCCTGTGGAAACCTATACTTTGTGTACCTTATCAGATCACTTTTCACTTGGTCCCTACTGCGCTATGGCTCCTTGAGGCAGGGACTGAGAGTCATATCACTAACAATTAGCATGGAACCTGGGATATGGCACAATATGAATGAAGCCTGTCAAATTGTGAGCCAGAGAACCTCCAGTCATCCAGGATGCAAACCTCAGCCATCCTCTACTTCTCCGAAATCCTCATCTCTCATTCCAATCAGACATTGCAGTGTTCCAAATGAAACTAAACCACATGCAGAACTGACATAGGACCTGATAAAGTGGTAGGACTTAGAGAACAATCTAGTGAAAGGCTGGAATAAAAGATCAGAGCAATGAACAATTGTAAAATAAATTTAAATATCTTTATAATAATATCAAAAAATATAAAATACTCAGGAGTATATATATATTATTTATATTTTTTTTTTTTTTTGAGATGGATTTGAGTGCAATGGCACAATCTCGGCTCACTGCAACCTCCGCCTCCCAGGTTCAAACGATTCTCCTGCCTCAGCCTCCCTAGTAGCTGGGATTATAGGCATGTGCCACCATGTCCGGCTAATTTTGTATTTTTAGTAGAGACGGGGTTTCTCCATGTTGGTCGGGCTGGTCTTGAACTCCCAACCTCAGGTAATCCGCCTGCCTCGGCCTCCCAAAGTGCTGGGATTACAGGCGTGAACCACCGTGCCCAGCCACTCAGGATATATTTAATGAAAGATGTATAAGGCCTGAAAACAAGAAAACATTGCCAAGATAAATTAAAAATCTGGATCAATAAGATGTACCCTATTTATGGATTGGAAGATTCAATATCATCAAGATGTTCATTCTCCTGAAAATGTACCATAAATTCAATGCAATTAAAATCACAATCCCAGCAAGTTTTTGTATATAAACTCACAAGCTGATTCTTTTTTTTGAGTCGGTGTCTCACTCTGTCACCCAGGCTGGAGAGCAGTAGTGCAATCATTGCTCACTACAGCCTTGACCTCCCAGGCTCAAGCAATCTTCTCACCTCAGCCTCCCAAATAGCTGGGACTACAGGCGCATGGCACCACATGTGGCTAATTTTTGAATTTTTTTAAGTAAAGATGAGGTCTCACTATGTTACCCAGGCTGGTCTTGAACTCTTGGGCTCAAGCAATCCTCAGCCTCCCAGAGTGCTGGGATTACAGGTATGAGCCACTGTGCCTGGCCTGATTCTAAAATGTATATGGAAATCCCACGATAGTAGAACAATCTTTTTTTTTTTTTTTTGGGACGGAGCCTCACTCTGTTGCCCAGGCTAGAGTGCAGTGGTGCGATCTTAGCTCACTGCAACCTCCACCTCCCGGGTTCAAGCAATTCTCTGCCTCAGCCTCCCGAGTAGCTGGGATTACAGGCACCTCCCACCACGCCTGTCTAATTTTTGTATTTTTAGTAGACATGGGGTTTCATCATCTTGGCCAGGCTGGTCTTGAACTCCTGACCTCGTGATCCACCCGCCTCAGCCTAGCAAAGTGCTGGGATTACAGGCATGAGCCACCGTGCCCAGCCAACAATCTTTTTAAAAAGAGCAATCTTTAAAAAAGAACAATCTTTTAAAAAGGTATATGGAAATCCCAGAATATTTAGAACAATTTTTAAAAAGAGGGAAAAAGTTAGAGGGCCTACACTGCCTGACTTCAAGACGTAACTATAAAGCTATCAACCCAGTGTGGCATTGACAGAAGGATAGACATATAAATGAATGGAACATAATAGTCCAAAAATAGACCCACATACATACAGTAAAATAATTTTTGACAAAGGCACCAATGTAACAATGTAGTGAAGAACAGTGTTTAACAAAAATTCTGGGACAACTGGAGATCGTTTGTTTGTTTATTTATTTACTTATTTAGAGACAGGGTCTTGCTCTGTCGCCCAGACTGGAGTGCAGTGGTATGAGCTGAGCTCGCTGCGGCCTTGACCTCAAATGGGCTCAAGCAATCCTCCCACCTCAGTCTCCCAAGTTTCTGAAACTACAGGAGTGCTCCACCATGCCCGGCTATTTTTGTTTGTTTGTTTGTTTGTTTGTTTGTTTGTTTGTTTTTGGGACAGGATCTCACTTTGTCACCCAGCCTGGAGTTCAGTGGTGTGATCTTGGCTCACTGCAGCCTCGACTTCCTGGGCTCAAGCAGACCCCCCACCTCAGCCCCTGAGTAGCACTGGGACTACAGGTGCATGCCACCACTCCTGGCTGCTTTTGTATTTTTTTGTAGAGACAGGGTTTCACCATATTGCCCAGGCTGGTCTCAAACTCCTGGACTCAAGCAATCTGCCCGCCTAGGCCTCCCAAAGTGCTGGGATTACAAGCATGAGCCACGTGCCTAGCTATTTTTTTTGTGCATTTTTTATAGAGACGAGGTCTCACTGTGTTGCCCATGCTGGTTTTGAACCCCTGGGCTCAAGGGATCCTTCTGCCTTCTCCTCCCAAGATCCATTTGGAAAAA
This sequence comes from Hylobates moloch, assembly GCF_009828535.3. Classification (NCBI taxonomy): domain Eukaryota; kingdom Metazoa; phylum Chordata; class Mammalia; order Primates; family Hylobatidae; genus Hylobates; species Hylobates moloch. Next base: position 18,129,838 of record NW_026652284.1, read on the forward strand.
AAATGAATCTTGACCCTTACGTCACACCACAGGTAAACATTAACTCAATGGATCATAGACATAAACATAAAGAGCTAAAACTTCTAAAAGAAAACAGATGAGAAATCTTCACAACATCAAGTTGGCAAAGATTTCTTAAGATACAAAAAGCACTAACTAAAAAAGAAAAAAATGATAAATTGGACTTGATGAAAACAAGAAAATTCTGCTCTTCCAAAGATACCATGTAAGAAAAAGATTTCAAAGCTATGTAAAGCATTATTTAAAACATACACAGTACATTAAATTTTTTGGAAGAAAGGCATTCTGTCTATAAGTCTCAATCCTTCCAAGTAAATAAACATACATATCAGCTTAATATTTTTGTTTAAGTGAAAAAATGGAGTGTATAGCATAAAAGTACCTTTGTTGAGATTCTTAACTCCCAAGACCAGACTAGACCTGATGACCTATTTATCTGAAGCAATCAATAAGGCAATCGATGCCGTTGTAGTCAGAAAGACTCCAGATTGTGGTCTGAAAGAAAAACAGAGGTCAGAGAAACGATGTCGAGTATCTGGTCCAGCAGTGTAAAGTGAGACTATAAGTGGGGAAAATGAATCACCAAGCCTGAGGCTTGGCAGATTGGGAACCAAATGTAAAGGGGGAAACTGAGGGGCACAGAGAGTTAGGATGATTGAGCGGAGAGTCCCACAGCAATGTCAATGGTGATAGGGCCTATTTCATAGGTGCTGCCTTTTTGCAGCTTAAAACTGCCAAACTGGATCAGACATATGTGATCTAAGATCTTTTAAGATCTGGTTCAGCTTAAAATCTGTATCTGTCAAGAAAAACTGACTGCCAGTGATTTCTGTCTGTCACACACCATTGCTTGGACAACTGCCATTGCAGTTCTCTTGGGCTTTAATCTTTTCTTTCTCTTTTTTTTTTTTTTTGTTTTTTTGAGACAGGGTCTTGCTCTGTTGCCCAGGCTGGAGTACAGTGGCATGAACATAGTTCAGTGCAGCCTTGACATCCCGACTGAAGCAATCCTCCTGCCTCAGCCTCTGGAGTATGCACCACCACACCCCACTAATCTTTTAATTTTTTGTAGAGACAAGATCTCCCTATGTTGCCCAAGCTGGTCTCAAACTCCTGGACTCAAGCAATCCTCCTACCTTGGCCTTCTGAAGTGTTGGGATTACAGGCATGAGCCACTGTGCACAGCAAGGGCTTTAATCTTAATGACCTTTCATTCTCTACCCCACATTACCTACGATTGATACAGGTATGCTTAGCATTAATAAGCTTCAGGGTTACCTTTTCCATTTCCTCTTTCTGGGCACAAACATAGTCATATGGTCATGTGACTGTGTTTTAACTAATGGAATGTGGGCAGAAGTGACATGTGCCATCTCCAGGCATGGCCATAAAATGGCCCTTGTGTCCTCTCACACACTCTTTCTTTGTTCATCAATAAACTGAATGCAGGGGACCTAAGGGAGGACTCCAAGATGGAAGAAGCCTGTATCTGTTTCCATGATAGTCGCTGAAAACACCCAATCAGACTGTGCCTTTGGGGACAAGTAAACCTTTATCGTAGCAGTAAGCCACTCAAAGTTGGGAGTTCTTTGTTCCATCAGCTAGCATTACCCCCAACAACTTCAGGTCTGAAAAGCTCCTATGATAGCTTTCAATATAGCAGGAATTGTTTGGGATGATAAATCAAAGCAGGATTTCCAGCTGGGTGTGGTGGCTTACGCCTGTAATCCCAGCACTTTGGGAGGCTGAAGCGGGCGGATCATGAGGTCAGGAGATTGAGACCATCCTGGCTAACACGGTGAAACACTGTTTCTACTAAAAAAAAAAAAAAAAAAAAATATTAGCTGGGCGTGGTGGCAGGTGCCTGTAGTCCCAGCTAGGCAGGAGAATGGTGTGAACCCGGGAGGCAGAGCTTGCAGTGAGCCAAGATCATGCCACTGCACTCCAGCCTGGGAGACAGAGCGACACTCCATCTCAAAAAAAAAAAAAAAGTCACAGCAGGATTTCCATAAAAGTGTGAAGGTGCCACAGGGATCTCAAGGCCAAACTGGTGAAGCTGGACAAAGATCACATAGCTATTAATACATGGATAGTAAGCCAGGATTTCAGTGGAGGTCTGTCTGGTCCCACAGCCTATGCACTTTCACTCCTCTACCTTATCCCAAACAAAGAGGTGTTTATATGTTTTGAGTGATGATCATAATGATAATAGACTCTGGGCTTCTGTGTAATTTACTCTCTGGCACATCGGTGCTATATATTACTACAGAACATCCACCACTTCCCACAAGCCAGTGAGGTTGAATATAATGACACCCTGTAATCCTCATTTTTATGTCAACATCATCCCCAAGCACTCAAAGCAGGGTAGTTAAAATTATTATTTTCTCCAGCTTGCAAACTGAATGTTTACCAGTCTAGGTAAAAGGCTTTTGTAGGTCTTCGTTCTCCATCCACTTGTACCTTCCTATCTTAACTATTTAGTCTCAGAAGCTCTATCCCTCTCTTACCTGAATAACTGCATCTACCTCCCCCGTGAAACGTTGAAGGAGCAGGTGACTAAAACCTCCTTCTATACCTACTTTTCCCTTCTATAAATGGAGAGCATGATACCTGTCTCATACAATTGCTGTGAGGTTTTTTGTTTTTTGTTTGTTTGTTTGTTTGTGTGTATGTGTGTTTTGAGATAGAGTCTCACTGTTGTTGGCCAGGGCTGGAGTGCAATGGCGCAATATCGGCTCACTGCAACCTCTGCCTCCCAAGTGCCAGTAATTCTTCTGCCTCAGTCTACTGAGTAGCTGAGATTACAGGCACCCGCCACCATGCCCAGCTAATTTTTGGATTTTTTAGTAGAGACAGGGTTTCACCATGTTGGCCAGGCTGGCCTCGAACTCCTGACCTCAGGTGATCCACCTGCCTCAGCCTCCCAAAGTGCTGGGATTACAGGCATGAGCCATCGCGCCGGGCGTTTTTTTTTTTTTTTTTTTGAGACGGAGTCTCACTGTTGCTGGCCTGGGCTGGAATGCAATGGTGCGATCTCAGCTCCCTGCAACCTCCACCTCCCAGGTTCAAGTGATTCTCATGCCTCAGCCTCTCGAGTACCTAGGACTACAGGCACGTGCTACCACGCCTGGCTGATTTTTGTATTTTTAGTACAGACAACATGGTTTCGCCATGTTGGCCAGGTTGGTCTCAAACTCCTGACCTCAAGTGATCCGCCCATCTCGGCCTCCCAAAGTGCTGGGATTACTGGCATGAGCCACTGCTCCCGGCCAAGATAATTTTAAAAGGCATGACACGCTGTCTCTCCTGCTCCACCATGGTAAGACATGCTTGCTTCCCCTTCACGTTCCGCCATGATTGTAAGTTTCCTGAGGCCTCCTAGTCATGCTTCCTGTTAAGCCTGTGGAACTGATGCAATTGAAGACACTGGTTATTTTATCAAGGTTTTGACTGGAATGGCCTGCTTTCAAATACAAACAGACTGTTCTAAGAAATCAAAGTTGACTTATAGAGCCAATGAAACTCCTCAGGAAAGCTGGCCTTATACCTTGTCTACCCAGTCCCCGTATAGGGTTCCTGAGCTGTGGGTTTTTGCATGTCTGACGCCCATGGCTCCACCTGGACCTGCCAACCCCACTCCTGTGGCCCCACCCAGAAGGAATTCAGCTCACAGGAGGACAGTTTAGACTCCCTGTGACTTCATCACCACCCCAATCAATCAGCAGCAAGCCCCAGTTACCTGACCTCTCCCCTCTTTCCCCAAACTGCCTTTGAAAAATTCCTAACCTAGGAAATTTGGAGGAGATGATTTGAGTGCTAACTCCATCTCCCACATGGCGTGGTCAGCCTTGTGTCTCTTAAGCTCTTTCTTTATGGGGGAAAAAAAAAAAGCTTGACAGATTATTATTTTTCTGAAAAAATAGCATTTTAAACATTTGACTACAGAAATACATGCTCACTGTAGTGGCCAGGTGTGGTGGCTTATGCCTGTAATCCCGGAACTTTGGGAGGCCAAAGTAGTGGATTACTTGAGGCCAGGAGTTCGAGACCAGCCTTGTCAACATGGTGAAACCCCGTCTCTACTAAAAATACAAAAATTAGCCAGGCATGGTGGCACATGCCTGTAGTCCCAGCTACTCAGGAGGCAGAGGCAGAGGCAGAGAATTGCTTGAAGCCAGGAGGCAGAGGTTGTAGTGAGCTGAGATCGTGCCCTGTGCTCCAGCCTGGGCAACAGAGGGAAACTCGGTCTCAAAAAAAAAAAAATGCCGGGCACAGTGACTAAAGCCTGTAATCTCAGTACTTTGGGAGGCCGAGGCAGGCAGGTGACCACCTGAGGTCAGGAGATCAAGACCAGCTTGGCCAACATGGGGAAACCCTATCTCTACTAAAAATACAAAAATTAGCCAGGTGTGGTGGCGTGCACCTGTAATCCCAGCTACTCAGGAGGCTGAGATGGGAAAATCGCTTGAACCCAGGAGGCAGAGGTTGCAGTGAGTCAAGATCTCACCACTGCACTCCAGCCTAGGTGATAGAGCAAGATTCCGTTTCAAAAAAAAAGAAAAGAAATACATGCCCATTGTAGAAAAATTATAAACAAGAGCACCAAAAAACAAAATTCCCAAGAAATACTTTCATCGTTTTGAATTTATCCTTCTAATCTTTTTTACTGTCACCAGGTTGGAGTGTAATGGTGCCATCTCGGCTCACTGCATCCTCCACCTCCCGAGTTCAAGTAATTTTCCTGCCTCAGCCTCCCGAGTAGCTAGGACTACAGGCGCCCACCATTATGCAGGGCTAATTTTTGTATTTTTAGTAGAGACGGGGTTTCACCATATTGGCCAGGCTGGTCTCGAACTCCTGACCTTGCGATCTGCCCACCTCGGCCTGCCAAAGTGCTGGGATTGCAGGCATGAGCCACTGTGCCTGGTCTATTTTTTTTCTTGAGATGGAGTCTCGCTTTATCACCCAGGCTGGAGTGCAGTGGTGTGATCTCGGCTCACTGCAACCTCTGCCTCCCGGGTTCAAGTGATTCCCCTGCCACAGCCCCCCAAGTAGCTGGGATTACAGATGACCACCCCTGCACCCGGCTAATTTTTGTATTTTTAGTAGAGACAGAGTTTCACCATGTTGGCCAGGCTAGTCTCGAACTCCTGATCTCAAGTGATCTGCCCGCCTTGGCCTCCAAAAGTGCTGAGATTACAGGCATGAGCCACCGTGCCCAACCGGCATGATTTTTAATAGTGGCTCAGTATCCATTGCCTGGAGCTGGGGTCATGATTTTTTTTGTTGTTTTACTTTTTAAAAATTGTTTGTAGAGACAGCGTCCCACTGTGTTGTCTAGGCTGGTCTCAAACTGCTAGGTTTAAGTGCTCCTCCCACTTCAGCCTCCCAAAGTGCTGGGATTATAGGCATGAGCCACTGCGCCAGGACTGGATTTTGATTTTTAAAAAGTAACCCCCTAATGTTGTACAGTTTGGTTGTTTCCAATTTTTCACCATCATTAGCAATAAATATCTTTGTATGTATCCTTCTGCTCGTATCCCTAATTATTTTTTTAGCACCCACAAGTAGAATTTTGCAACTAAGCAATAGCTACATTGTCAAGGCTTTTGCTATTCATTGCCAAATTTCATTAGAAAGTTGTACAAATACACACCCCATCCCTGGCAGCAGTGTATGAGAATGCTATAATAAAGGCTTTGGGCCAAGTTGACAATTATGACCAAAAAAAAAAAAAAAATCAAGAAGATAAGTGTTTGCTAAAGGCTCACCCTACACCAGCTGTGTTTATTTGTTGAACTCTATCACCATGTTCCTTGGCCCAAACACTGAAGGTCCTTTAGATTCTTAGTTTATTTAGTGCCTCTTTCAACACTCTAGTACTTTGACCCCAGTCTTATCTGAAGGAAAGAGGATTTCTGGTAAATATAGTTTCCAATTTGGAAACTCAACCCAAGCACTTCCATCCCTCATCCCAGTGTGGACCACCTCTGTGGTTTTAACTGCTGGGGATGACTCAGAAAGTGATGCTGGCTGAGTTGGAACTGAGAACTGTAATGCTTATAAGAAGTAATAGAGAAGGTTTGAGGTGAAAAAGTCATGTTCCGAGGTACAAAGGAAAAACCAATAACAACCCAGAGTTTGGAGTTTCATTCTGCCCTGCTCTGATAATATCACTATAGTGATGTTCTCCACAAACAATTGCAAAATAGCAAGATGAAAAGGAACAAGCAGGTTCCACCCAGGCGATCTGAAGTTATTTTAGGGATCAAGGCAATGTCATCTGGGGTAAATATGGAATGCAAAATCTGTTCTTGTAATAATCATCCCCTTCTTTTGTGAGGCTGAACAAAGACCTGGCAAAGCAGTCGTTTTGTACTCAAAGAAGCACTGACCCAGTGTTCTCAGGGCCAAAGAGAAAGTGAAGCCAAAAACATAGAAGTGATGGTTAATAACAGATGCTGGAATTATTCTTCTCACACCCTTGGACTCTGAGACTCCACTGAGCCTGGTGTGGAGTCCAAGCGGGTGGGACAATGGTGATGTTCTTGGGAAGGGTTGGCCCAGTTGAGAGCCTGGGATCAGGACCCCAGGGAGCTGAGCTTGGTTGCCTGCCCTTGACCTTGATTCTTGGGCCAGAGTCGGTGGAGGGAAGCATCTTCAAGGCCACGGTCTGTCTCTGGGGCATCACCATCTGCTGCAGATGACATTTACTGCTCCTATCCTCATGCTATTCTCTTTGAACCCCTGACTCAGCGAGCCCCAGTCCAAAAAGCAGAGCTAGCTATTTTTTGCATCAAGAAAAAAAATGTCAGGCAATACACTCACCGAATTCTTTGCTGACCCTGAAACGCTTCCTCTTTGCCCTTAACTCCTGTTCTTCCCTTATTTTCTTTGCTGACTTCTCTTCTAGACCACTAAATTGCAAGCTCCACTATCTTCTCTAGTGAAGATGCTCAAGGGAAGGGCTGTACTCAGCCATGGAGGCTGGCACAGTGCCTGGGGCATGCAAGTTTCTCCATAAATGTCAGCTCATAGGAGGTGAATTCAAAATCCCATGCCTACCCTAAAATGGACATTTCTCCAGCAGATCTGAGACTGAGGCTATTTGTTCATTCATTCATTCAACAAATATTTATTGAGCACCTACTAGAAACCAGAACTTGTGCTAGGGACTGGAGCTGTAAGGGAAATAAGATCCCAGGGCCCTGTCCTTATGGAGATTACATTCTTGTACACTGTAGTACAAGTGGTGAGCACAGCTTCCATCTTGTCACAGTGGTGAGCACAACCTACTTCTCTGACCATTGGACAAAAAATTGCACTCCCCCCTTACCTTGTCTTATTTTATATTTCTTTGTTGCTGATCTTTCAGTCTTTGCATGCAAAAATGTATCCTCTTTGAGGGTGCTTTATGATGTTCATTGCTGAATCCCAAGCACCTAGAACCACTTCTAGCACACAGCAGGTGTGTTGGTCTGTTTCGGCTGTTATAACAAACTACCATGGACTGAGCATCTTATAAACAGCAGAAATTTACTTCTCACAGTTCTGGAGGCTGGCAGGTCCAAGATCATGGCGCCATCAGATTTGGTGTCTGGTGAATGCCCTATTCCTGGTTCACAGGTGGTGCCTTCTCACTGTGTCCCCACATGGTGGAAGGGGCTGGCTAGTGCCCTGTGGTCTCTTTCATAAGCACACTGATCCCAATCCTGAGGTCTCCACTCTCATGCCCTAATCACTTCCCCAAATGCCCGCCTCCTAATACCTTGGAAGTGAAGATTTTAACATGAATATTAGGGACACAAAAACATTCAGACCATAGCAAAGTGTTCAACAAATACCTGTCAAATCAATTTATTTAATAAACTCTGCAATCTTCTAGAACTTTCTAGCACAAATCTCCAGGGAATGAGCTGAGAACTCCAGAAATTCATAACTACAAATTACAACTACCCAGGACTTTCCAGATTACAAAGCAGGGAGGTGCATGGGAAGGAGCCTTCCCCTCTCCGAGTCCTGGCTTCCTTCTTGTAAAATAGAAACAATAACACCTACCTTTGGGGCCTGTTGTGAGGATGGGATGAAGAAATGCGTGGGAATTACTCAGCCCAGAACGTGGCAAGCAGTATTTGCTCCATGCCTGGGGATAGTGCTATTGTTTATTATTTGAGCTTCCCAATTCTGTGTGGAAATTATTATTAGCTTGGCCGTTTCTTTGACAAGGAAAACAGGACTAACGGGGGTATAGTAATTTGCCGAGGGTAGCTCAGGAGGGACTAGAACCCCAGCTACATACACCCATGGGGCTGAATTCCAAACACAATGCCTTATCTACCATCCCAGGGGTGCCACCTCTGGAGGGAAAACACAAGGGTGCCTCCTGATTCTTCCAACCCCCAGCTCCACCACCCCATCCTCTCCCACCATTGTGTCATTCTCCATTCTCAGTCTCTCCCACCCATCACCAAGGGCGCAAAAGAGCTCAGAGGAGAAGCAAGCTTGAGGGGAAGACTGTGCATTTGGTTAGTAGGAGCAGGACGAATCCCCCTCCCGCCCACCTGCAGCTTCCTGTGATGCTTCCTCCAAGTTCCCCATAGCCCCCTCTTCTCTCATGCCTTGGGGACCCTCAGCCTGCCAGCCTCTAAGCTGTCGGGGATTCTGATCCAATCAGAAGAGAAGGGCCATAAGACTTGTTAGCATAAACAGATCGGGAAATCTTCTTGAAACGGAGAGGTCCTTGAAATTGAACTTCCTAAAAATGATTATGATTTTTTTTTTTTTTTTTTGAGACAGAGTCTCGCTCTGTCACCCAGGCTGGAGTGCAGTGGCCAATCTCGGCTCACTGCAAGCTTTGCCTCCCGGGTTCACACCATTCTCCTGCCTCAGCCTCCCGAGTAGCTGGGACTACTGGTGCCCGCCACCGTGCTTGGCTAATTTTTTTGTATTTTTTTTTTAGTAGAGATGGGTTTCACTGTGTTACCCAGGATGATCTTGATCTCCTGACTTCGTGATCCGCCCGCCTCAGCCTCCCAAAGTGCTAGGATTACAGGCATGAGCCACCGTGCCTGGCCAAAAATGGTTATGATTTTTTTAAAAAGTAGGCCAGGTGCGGTGGCTCACACCTATAATCGCAACGCTTTGGGAGGCTGAGGCAGGAGGATCACTTGAGGCCAGTGTTACTGGAAATGGGTCCCAATCCAGACCCCAAGAGAGGGTTCTTGGATCCTGTGCAATAAAGAATTCAGGGCAAGTCTACAGAGTGAAGTGAAAGCAACTTTATTAAGAAAGAAAAAGAATAAAAGAATGGCTACTCCATAGGCAGAGCAGCGGTATGTGCTGCCCAACTAAGTGTACTTATAGTTATTTCTTGAGTATATGCTAAATAAGGGGTGGATTATTCATGAGTTTTCTGGGAAGGGGATGGGGATTTCCAGGAATTGAGCATTCCTTCCCTTTTTAGACCATAAAGGATAACTTCAGAACATTGCCACGGCATTTGTAAACTATCATGGAGCTGGTGGGAGTGTCTTTCTGCATGCTAATGCATTATAATTAGCATATCATGAGCAGTGAGGACATCAAGAGGTCACTTTCATCACCATTTTGGTTTTGGTGGATTTTGGCCGGCTTCTTTACCACATCCTGTTTTATCAGCAAGGTCTTTGTGACCTGTATCTTGTGCCGACCTCCTATCTCATCCTGTGACTAAGAATGCCTAACCTTCTGGGAACGCAGCCCAGTAGGTCTCAGCCTTATTTTACCCAGCCCCTATTCAAGATGGAGTTGCTCTGGTTCAAATGCCTCTGACACTAGGAGTTCAAGACCAACCTGGGCAACATAGTGAGACACCATCCATACAAAATAAAAAATTTTAAATTAGCTGGGCATGGTGGCATGCCTACAGTCCCAGCCATTGGGGAGGCTGAGGCAGGAGGATTGCTTGAGTCCAGGAGTTTGAGGCTGCACTTAACTGTGATGGCACTACTGCACTCCAGCCTGGGTGACAGCGTGTCTAAACAAAACAAAACAAAACAAAAACTATAATAGCGTTAGTTGTAATTCATTAAATATTTCCATGGTGCTGGGTAGTGTGAGAGGCAATTTATAAATGTCCAGCTCCAATAACAACCAGGAAAGGCAGATAGTATTATTCCTATTTTATAGATGAAAAAGTTGAGGCCCTGGAAAACGAATGATCTTGTGGGCCGGGCATTGTGGCTTATGCCTGTAATCCCAGCACTTTGGGAGGCTGAAGCAGGCGGATCACTTGAGGTCGGGAGTTCCACACCAGCCCGGCCAACATAGTGAAACCCCATCTCTACTAAAAACATAAAAATCAGTTGGGCATGGTGGTATGTGCCTGTAGTCCCAATTACTCAGGAGGTTGAGGCAGGAGAATCACTTGAACCTGGGAAGCGGAGATTGCAGTGAGCCGAGATCGTATCACTGGACTCCAGCCTGGGTGACGGTACGAGAGAAAAAGGAAGGAAGGAAGGAAGGGAGGGAGGGAAGGAAGATAGATAGATCTTGTCAGAGGTCATGTGGCTACTAAGTAATGAATGCCGAGGATTTAAACCCTGGTCTATCTGCCCTCAAAACTCATGCTCCTTCTGCCTTACAAAAATGGTGGGGGGTGCAGGGGAAGTTATGTGGCACCCATCCTAGCATCACTCTGAAAAAAATTGGAAACATCCTAAAAAATACAAAAATTGAGGATAGTTATGTGATTTATAGTGAGTGTAGTCAGTAGACTATTGCAATGACTAAAAACGGTGCAAGGGGCCGGGCATGGTGGCTCATGCCTATAATCCTAACACTTTGAGAGGCCGAGGCGGGTGGATTACCTAAGGTCAGGAGTTCAAGTCCAGCCTGGCCAACATGATGAAACCCCATCTCTACCAAAAATTCAAAAAAATTAGCCGGGCATGGTAGTAGGTGCCTGTAATCCCAGCTATTCAGGAGGCTGAGGCAGGAGAATTGCTTGAACCCGGGAGGTGGAGGTTGCAGTGAGCCGAGATCGCGCTACTGCACTCCAGCCTGGGCGACAGAGCAAGACTCTGTTTCAAAACAAAACAAAACAAAACAAAACAGAAACAAACAAACAAAAAAACCAAGAAGTTTTGTGCTGTGGCAGTATCATAGCTGATGAAGTTTATCCAAGGCACAATTATTGCTAATTAAAAACTTTTCCCAATACCCCACCATGACAACTTGCAACATAGTCAGCACTGGCACTTTTTTTTTTTTTTTTTTACAGAGTTTTGCTCTTGTTGCCCAGGCTGGAGTGCAATGGTGCAATCTCAGCTCACTGCAACCTCCATCTCCCGGTTCAAGTGATTCTCCTGCCTCAGCCTCCCAAGTAGCTGGGATTATAGGCATGTGCTACCATGCCTGGCTAATTTTTGTATTTTTGCAGAAATGGGGTTTCACTATGTTGACCAGGCTGGTCTCAAACTCCTGGCCTCAAATAATCGGCCTGCCTTGACCTCCCAAAGCGTTGGGATTACAGGCATGAGCCACTGCACCTGTCCGGATGGCTTTTCTTTAATACCTCTCTAAACCTGGAGACTCAACTGCTTCTAAGCCATAGTAACCTTTCCTGCCTAAGCAAGCACTGGCTATTATTCTCATCTACTTCTGTGCCTGTCTGCTAATGCCGTGCTCCAATCTGGAGCTGCTCTGTTCAATATGGTAGCCATTGCCCCATGTGGATATGTAAATTTAAATTAATTTAAATAAATAAATAATTCAGTGCCTCAGTTCCACTAGTCCTTTTCCAAGTGCTCAGTAGTCACATGTAGCTTGTGGTTACTCTGGTAGACAGCACAGATATAAATATTTCCATCAGAGAAGGAAGTTCTATGAGGCAGCAATAATCTAGCATCTCAGCTGAAGACCATTTTTAGAACTCTAGCTGAATGAAAGATTCCCCAGTTCCTTGTAATCAGTGGATGGACTGGACAATGACCTTTCCATTCTGAGATTTTACTCTCTCATCCCTTCTCTACTCTCTGGAAAGCTCAAGGGTCATGGAAAATTAAGTATGGCCCTCCACACTAAAAGGCAGGTCTCCCAGTTATAGCTTTTTAGAAGAGCTTTATAGAGCAAAGGTTGATCAGGCAGGGTGGAACAGTGAGGAAGGTTAATTAGAGCAGTGTTTTTTATTATAAAGGTTATCAACAGAAGCCACTTACTGATATCTACTCTGTGCCAAGTACTCCATTTTGTCTCAGTTAATCCTCAAAGAAGTAAACAAACTTGCCCAACTCCATGAGCCAGAATCCATAGTTCCAGTTACCAAAGCTCATGCTTTCTCTATTATACTAACTTGCCTCCTGAGAGATTCCAAATCTCATAAAAGGATTCTGACTGGCCCTTCTTGAGTAACAAGCCTATCCCTAGGACCAGCCATATTGGATGAAAAGTTTGGCTACTATGATTGGTCTGTCCTAGGTCACTGTCCACCACTGTACTGTTAGACAATGACTCAGGAAACTTACAATCTTGAAGAACAATGGAGGTACAAGTGTGAACATCAACAATAGCATAAAAAGCACACACAGCTGGGCTTGGTGGCTGATGTCTGTAATTCTAGCACTTTGAGAGGTCGAGGCAGGTGGATTATTGCAGTCCAGGAGACCAACATGAGATTTGGATGGGGATGGACTCCAGTGATCCACCTGCCTCGGCCTCCTGAAGTGCTAGGATTACGGGTGTGAGCCACCAAGCCCAGCCTCATGTGCTTTTTATGTGCACTATTGGTTGATGTTCTCACTTGTACCTCCATTGTTCTTCAAGATTGTAAATTTCAGTCCCCTTAGAACCACCTAAGATCAGGCTAGGCACGGTGGCTCACGCCTGTAATCCTAGCACTTTGGGAGGCTGAGGTGGGCAGATCAGGAGGTCAGGAGTTCGAGACCAGCCTAGCCAACATAGTGAAACCCCGTCTCTACTAAAAATACAAAAATTACCCGGGCATGGTGGCAGGCTCCTGTAATTCCAGCTCTTTGGGAGGCTGAGGCAGAAGAATTGCTTCAACCGAGGAGGCGGAGGTTGCAGTGAGTCAAGATCGCACCATTGCACTCCAGCCTGGGTGACAGAGCAAGGCTCTGTCTCAAAAAAAAAAAAAAAAAAAGAACCACCTAAGATCAGAGAAAGGCAGTCACCAAGTAAAAGGATAGGACAGACAGAAGCTACTATTAACTGCTTTAATTCTGTTAGTATAATTCCAAACTGGGCCTATCCACATGCCGATCTCATTAGTTGATATGGTTTGGCTCTGTGTCCTCCCCCAGATCTCATGTCGAATTGTAATCCCCACGTGTCAGGGGAGGGACCTGGTGGGAAGTGATTGGATCATGGGGGTGGAATTCCCCCTTGCTGTTCTTGTGATAGTGGGTGAATTCTTATGAGATCTGATTTTTAAAAGTGTGTGGCCCTTTTCCCTTTGTTCTCTCTCTTCTGCCGTCATTCGAAGAGGCTCCTTGCTTCCCCTTCGCCTTGCACCGTGGTTGTAAGTTTCTTGAGGCCTCCAAGCCATGATTCCTGTTAAGCCTGCAGAACTGTGAGTCAACTAAACTCCTTTTCTTCATAAATTACCCAGTCTCAAGTGGTTCTTCACAGCAGTGTGAAAATGGACTAATACATTAATTTTCCAAGTTATCTCAATGAGAACAATAATAACAATTACTACTACCTTTTATTCACAGCCTAGGTACCGTGGGATGTGCTTCTTTTTTTTTTTTCTCTTGTGAAATAGGGTCTTGCTCTGTCACCCAGGCTGGAGTGCAGTGGTGCAATTATGGCTCACTACAGCCTTGACCTCCCAGGCACAAACAATCCTCCCTCCTGAGAAGCTGGCACTACAGGCTCACGCCACCACGCCCGGCTAATTTTTGTATTTTTTATAGAGATGCAATTCACCTTGTTGCTCAGGCTGGCCTTCAACTCCTGGACTCCAGTGATCCACCTGCCTTGGCCTCCTAAAGTGCTGGGATTACAGGCGTGAGCCACCGCGCCCAGCCGTATGTGCTTTTTATGTGCACAACTTTTGATATTCACACTTATACCTCCACTGTTCTTCAATAACATAGGGCTTGTTTTCTTGCTTTGGGTAGAAATAGCAGATCGTGCTTCCTGAACACTCAGACTTGACCTTCCTAGGTTCTCTGTGGCCAGTTTCCCACAGCAGGGCCACCTCCTGAATTATGCTCTAGACTAATTCAAGTCACCCACATATTAAACATCAAATCCTTTGCCCTGAAGCCAAAGCTCTCTCTTTGGGAGTTAAATAAATGAGATGTAAACGCACACAATTACTCAAAAGGTTGGGCACAAAAGGGCCAGTTCTTGTTGTCGTTGTTGTTGTTGAGACAGAGTCTCGCTCTGTCGCCCATGCTGGAGTGCAGTGGCACAATCTCGGCTCACTGCAAGCTCCGCCTCCCGGGTTCACGCTATTCTCCTGCCTCAGCCTCCCGAGTAGCTGGGACGCCCGGCTAATTTTTTGTATTTTTAGTAGAGACGGGGTTTCACCACGTTAGCCAGGATGGTGATCTCCTGACCTCGTGATCCGCCTGCCTCGGCCTCCCAAAGTGCTGGGATTACAGGCGTGAGCCACGGTGCTCAGCGTTTTTGTTTTTGTTTTTGTTTTTTTTGAGACTGAGTCTCGCTCTGTCGCCCAGACTGGAGGGCAGTGACACCATTTTGGCTCACTGCAACCTCTGCCTCCTGGGTTCAAGCAATTCTCTGCCTCAGTCTCCTGAGGAGCTGCTATTACAGGCGCCCACCCCCACGCCCGGCTAATTTTTGTATTTTTGGTAGAGACGGGGTTTCATCATGTTGGCAAGGCTGGTCTTGAACTCCGGACCTCATGATTTATCCGCCTTGGCTTCCCAAAGTGCTGGGATTACAGGTGTGAGCCACCACGCCCAGCCTGGGAATTCTAAAAAAGGACTTAGTCTCCTTTGTCTAGCCTGGGCACTGGACAGTTGACCAAAGGCTGAACCGGATGCCTTCGAGAGGGCCCTGGAGAACTGAGAGGTCTGCGGTTCAATGGTCAGGGGAGAAGGAGGAATGTTCCCGGGCCTTGGTTTCTCCTTGGATTGAATTCAGTCTACACAAGGGCCGCTTGGGGCCCAAGTTGTCTAAGTAAACACTGATTCCTTGACAAGTTTCCAAAAGCGGAAACAGAGCAACTGTTTGGTTTGAACAAGCTGTGCTCTGTAAACCACCACTTGCATATGACCAGGGCCCCGTGTAAATATTTTAGCTACAGATGGAAAGAACATAACTTTTTTTGAAATCCCATCACTTCACTGCTAGACTTATAATGAATTATGTGTTGTCTCTATTTGCTGTTAGACTTAAAATGAATTATGTGTTATTTCTATTTGTTGGGAGGTCCAGTTCTCTAATTTAATTGTAGGCTGCTTAGATGTGCCTCTACTGAGACTGCTAGGGTTTGGGGAAAGCCCAGTAAAGAACATGCCACTTTTGGCCGGGTGCAGTGGCTCACGCCTGTAATACCAGCACTTTGGGAGGCCGAGGCGGGCAGATCACCTGAGGTCAGGAGTTCGAGACCAGCCTGGCCAACATGGTGAAACCCTGTCTCTACTAAAAAATACAAAAATTAGCTGGCCATGGTGGCAGGTGCCTTAATCCCAGCTACTTGGGAGGCAGAGGCAGGAGAATTGTTTGAACCTGGGATGCGGAGGTTGCAGTGAGCTGAGATCAAGCCATTGCACTCAAGCTTGGGGGATAACAGCGAGACTTGTCTCAAAAAAAAAAAAAAAAAAAGGAACATGCCACTTTTTCCTGCTTGAATTTGGCACAAAATGAAAGGAAGACACAGGAACCAAGTAGGTGGGGATGATAATATCACTTGATTTCCAGTGAACTGATTTTGGAGAGATTTGATTTTTTTTTTTTTTTTTGAGACGGAGTCTTGCTCTGTCGCCCAGGCTGGAGTGCAGTGGCGCGATCTCGGCTCACTGCAACCTCCGCCTCCCGGGTTCACGCCATTCTCCTGCCTCAGCCTCTCCGAGTAGCTGGGACTACAGGCGCCTGCCACCACGCCCGGCTAATTTTTTTTTGTATTTTTGGTAGAGACGGGGTTTCACCGTGGTCTCGATCTCCTGACCTCGTGATCCGCCCGCCTCGGCCTCCCAAAGTGCTGGGATTACAAGCGTGAGCCACCGCGCCCGGCCTGGAGAGATTTGATTTGTTTTAGGTATGTGGCTAAAGAACTGCTGCTTCTTCCTCTTCTTTTTTTTTTGAGACAGAGTCTGGCTCTGTTGCCCAAGCTGGAGTGCAGTGGTATGATACTGGCTCACTGCAGCCTTGACCTCCCAGGCTCAAGCAATCCTCCCATCTCAGCCTCCCAAGTAGCCTGGACCACAAGCACGTGCCACCATGCCCAGCTAATTTTAAAAATTATTCTTGGTAGAGATGGCATATTAGTTTGTTCTTGCACTGCTATAAACAACTACTGGGTTGGGCGCGGTGGCTCATGCATGTAATTCCAGCACTGTGGGAGGCTGAGGTGGGCAGATCACCTGAGGTCAGGAATTCGAGACCAGACTGACCAATATGGTGAAACCCCATCTCTATTAAAAATACAAAAATTAGCTAGGTAGGTGCCTGTAGTCCCAGCTACTTGTGAGGCTGAGACAGGAGAATCACTTGAACTCAGGAGGCGGAAGTTGCAGTGAGCTGAGATGGTGCCACTGCACTCCAGCCTGGGTGACAGAGCGACACTCCATCTCAAAAAAAAAAAAACAAAACAAAAAACTACCTGAGACCGCGTAATTTGTTTTTTAACAAGTTTTATTTTATTATTATTTTTTTTTAGAGGAGTCTCGTTCTGTCACCCAGGCCGAAGTGCAGTGGCGTGATCTAGGCTCACTGCAACCCCAGCTTCCCAGGTTCAAGAGATTCTCCTGCCTCGGCCTACTGAGTCTCTGGGACTACAGGTGCGCACTGTCACACCTGGCTAATCTTTGTATTTTTAGTACAGATGGGCTTTTACCATGTTGGCCAGGCTGGTCTCGAACTCCTGGCCTCAAGTGATCCACCCGCCTCGGCCTCCCAAAGTGTCGAGATTACAGACATGAGCCACTGTGCTCAGCCTTAAGAAAAGAGGTTTAATTGGCTCATGGTTCCACAGGCGGACCAGGAAGCATGGCTGGGGAGGCCTCAGGAAACAGGGTCATGGCAGAAGGTGAGGGAAAGCAGGCAAGTCTTACATGGCAGGAGTAGGAGGAAGAGGGCAAAGCAGGAGGTGCTACACACCTTTTAAACAACCAGATCTCGTAAGAACTCACTCACTATCACAAGAACAACGAGGGGGAACTTCGCCCCCAGGATCCACTCACCCTCCCACCAGGCCCCTCCTCCAACACTGGGGATTACAATTCTACATGAGATTTGGGTGGGGACACAAATCCAAACCATATCAGGTGGGCTCTCACTATGTTGCCCAGGCTGGTCTTGAACTCTTGGGCTCAAACAATCCTCTCACCTCAGCCTCCCAACATGCTGAGATTACAGCCACTGCATCCGGTCAACTGAGGAGCTTCTAATTCCTCACCCTAGAGTTAAGCAGACTTAGCCACCCTGTTTGAGTGCTTAGTGCTTTACTACCCAGCACTGAAGTGAGCAGACCCATGCCTCAGAGGTAGAGCCTGGCCCTGTAGGACTTAAGGCATGGAGGAACAGAAGAGAAGGTGTATTGGCAAAAAGAACAGAAAGAAGGAACTAAGTGGAGCATGCCCATTTCCTTCTCCCACACCCACCAGAGTGTTGTTCTTCCTCCCATGGGAAACAGTAAGGGAGGGGACCAAGAGCAGCTGGATGTTACTCTGATGGACCTCCTGCCACATGGAAACTTGAAGCCAGAGCAAAGGAAGTTTGCCACCAACAGACACCATGATGAAGAATGAAGCAAAGGAGAGGCCTGGCCAAGGAACCCAGACACAGCCTCTTGGCAAAGGAACCCAGACACAGATGACAACTGCTTGAATCAGAAAGCAGAACTAGGCTGGGTGTGGTGGCTCACATCTGTAATCCCAACATGTTGGGAGGCCAAGGGATTGCTTGAGGCCAATACTTAAACATCAGCCTGGGCAACATAGCAAGACCTCATCTCTACAAAAAATAAAAATATAGCTAGGTGTGGTAGTGCACAGCTGTAGTCCTATCTACTTGGGAGGCTGAGGTGGGAGGAGTGCTTGAGCCCAGGAGGTCAAGGCTGTAGAGTGAGCTATCATTATACCACTACACTCTACCCAAGAAGAACTTGACCTTGAAAAGGAAGTTTGCCTTCAGGAATAGTTCCAATATTGGTAATACTTCGACCCTGTATTAGTCAGTTCTCACACTGCTAATAAAGGCATACCCAAGGCTGGGTAATTTATAAAGGAAAGAGGTTTAATTGACTCACAATTCCACATGCCTGAGGAGGCCTCACAATCATAGCAGAAGAGCAACGGACATCTTACATGGTGGTAGGCAGAGAGAGAACTTGTGCAGGGAAACTTCCCTTTATAAAACTACCAGATCTCGTGAGAATTATTCACTATCATGAGAACAGCACAGGAAAGACCTGCCCTATCATTCAATTACCTCCCACCAGGTACTTCCCAAGACACATGGAAATTGTGGGAGCTACAATTCAAGATGAGATTGGGTGGGGACACAGCCAAACCATATCAGACCCCTTTATAGGTAGGAAGACAGACTCTGAGAGTATTGCCTCCAGATCCAATCACCACAATTGACATCATCTGCCTTTGCCAAGAACACTCCACTCCCTGTCCAACCATGCCTCCCTTTGTGACTGTGGCAGACCAGGCTGTGCCCTAGTCAGGTGGAAATTAGCATCATGAATTTCAAACCTGATTCTTTATATGTTTCCCTTCTGGTTATGTGGCAGATTGGGTTTTTCTGGTGCCTCTACCTGGAAGGAGATGAGAGGGCAGATCTTTCAATATAATAATTCCCCAAAGATCTATAAGAACCTATTCATATTATTAAGATGGAAGTATATCTCTTTAGCCTCAATCACAAAGGCTGAAGTTGTGGTTGGATGGAGCCAGAGACTCTGGAGGAGGGTCGGGGGTAGAAAATGAAAGAGGGGCTGGGCAAGGTGGCTCATGCCTGTAATCCCAGCACTTTGGCAGGCTGAGGCAGGCAGATCGCTTGAGCCTAGGAGTTTGAGACCAGCCTGAGCAACATGGCAAAACCCCATCTCTATAAAAAAATTAAGAAATTAGCTGGGAGGCTGGGCATGGTGGCTCACACCTGTAATCCCAGCACTCTGGGAGGCTGAGGCTGGTGGATAACCTGAGGTCAGAGTTTGAGACTAGCCTGCCCAACCTGGTGAAACCCCATCTCTACTAAAAATACAAAAATTGATTACACTTGTAATCCCAGCACTTTGGGAGGCCAAGGTGGGAGGATTGGGCACCTGTAATCCCAGCTACTTGGGAGGCTGAGGCAGGAGAATCACTTGAACCCGGGAGGCAGAGGTTGCAGTGAACCGAGATTGCGCCATTGCTGTAATAAGATGGGAACCTTCCTGGGAGTGGAGGCTGCCTGTTTGCCTTTCTGGAGGTTGCTGAGAGTAAGGACAGGGTTTTTCTTGAATAGCCTAACCATCCTCAGTCACTGTTGACCTCTCTACTGCGTTCCTCTCTCCTCATTGATTTCTGCCTTAGTCTATTTGGGCTGCTATAACAGAATACCATAGACTGGGTGGCTTATAATAGAAAGTGTTTCTCACAGTTCTGGATGCTGGGAAGTTGAAGATCAAAGTACCAACAGATTCAGAAGCATCGCTCTGGTAGGAACTGAACAGTAGGAGGGCAATCAAGGCAGGAAGTCTAGGTAAGAAGTTTTTCCAACAGTTCAATTAAGAGTTGACGAGGCTGGGTGCAGTGGCTCATGCCTTTAATGCCAGCACTTTGGGAAGCCGTGATGGGAGGATTGCTTTAGTGTAGGAGTTTGAGACCAGCCTGGGCAACATAGTGGGACCCATCTCAAAAAAAAAAAAAAAAAAAAAAAAAGAGTTGATGAGCAGGAAGATTGAAAATAGAAAGGAGGAAGCAGATGAGAGAAAGACCTTGGCAGAGAAAGAACGCACAAGGCTGGTCATTGCTATATCTGAATGTTTATGTCATCCCAAAATGTCTGGTGAGCACCCACTTTCTTGTTCATAGAGGGCACCTTCTCACTGTGTCTTTACATGGTTGAAGGGGTGAGGGGTTTCTCTGGGGCCTCTTTTATAAGCGTACTATCCCATTCATGAGCGCCCCCACCCTCATGATCTAATCACCTCCCAAAAGCTCTACCTCCTAATACCATCACCTTGGGGATGAGGATTTCAATTTATTAATTTGGGGATGACACAAACATTCCGACTATAGCAATGACCAGCCTTGTGCATTCTTTCTCAGCAAGGTCGTTCTCTCATCTGCTTCCTCATTTTTATTTTCAGTGCTCCTGCTTATCAACTCTTTTTGTTTTGTTTTCTTTTTTTTTTTTTGAGATGGGGTCCCGCTATGTTGCCCAGGCTGGTCTCGAACTCCCGGGATCAAGCAATCCTTCCAACTTGGCCTCCCAAAGTGCTGGGATTACAAGTGTGAGCCACTGTGCCCTGCCTCATCAACTCTTGAGTGAACTGTTGGAATAACTTTTTACCTAGCCTTCCCGCCTTTATTGCCCTTCATCTGCACTTACTGTTCAGTTCCTACCACAATGATGTTTCTGATAAAAACCGATCTAATCTACTTAAGGCCCTCTGCTACTCAAGTCTGCTCATTCTCCATTGTCTATAAAATAAAATACAAGATTCAAGAGTCTTAGGCAAGCTTGCAATTTATCTTCCACTATGATTGTTCATACATCCTATACACTAAGACAAGCGCAGCTAAGCAAGTATGGAATGTTAGGTTAGAGGGAAGGAGGTTGGGGGTAAACTGAATAAATGGGCCAGTTTTGCAGGAAATTGGTGGAAAAGAGAAATAATTTGGTATTTCTAATATTTATTGTGTCTTCCTAAAGGAATGCTTAAGTGATTTATGGAAACACTACTTATGATATGTTGTAGACCCTTTAAAAAATTGCATCACACTTCAAAAATAGGGTTATATGTGTACTAATAGAATCCATGGTATATTAATAGAATACTATATTATTAAGACATCTAAAAATCAAATTGGAAAAATATTTTATGGGAGTATAAAATGCTCAACATATTAATATAATGTTACAGTGAAAAAAGTAGGATAAATTTATTATTACACCTTTTTTTTTTTTGAGACAGAATCTCCCTCTGCCACCCAGGCTGGAGTGCAGTAGCACAATCTTGGCTCACTGCAACCTCCGCCTCCCAAGTTCAAGCAATTCTCATGACTCAGCCTCCCAAGTAGCTGGGGCTACAGGCACGCGCCACTGCACCCGGCTAATTTTTTTGTATTTTTTAGTAGAGATGGGGTTTCACCATGTTGGCCAGGTTGGTCTCAAAATCCTGACCTCAGGTGATCCTCCCGCTTTGGCCTCCCAAAGTGCTGGGATTACAGGCGTGAGCCACTATGCCCAGCTGATTTTTGTTTTTTAATTTTTTTTTTTTTTGAGAAAGATCTTGCTCTGTTACCCAGGCTGAAGTACAGTGGCGTGATCTTAGCTCACTGCAGCCTCAACCTCCTGAACTCAAGGAATCCGCCCACCTTAGTCTCCTGAGGTGCTGGGGTTACAAGCATGACCCACCATGCCCAGCTATACTATAATATAATTTCCACAAAGAGAACACAGACTACAATGTATTACAAAAATATATTAATATATGATGGGATTATAGAAGAGTTTTTATTCATTCTTAAATTTTTTAATATTTTTCTTCCTTTTTCTTTTCTTTCTTTTTTTTTAAATTGAGACAGGGTCTCACTATGCTGCCCAGGCTGGTCTCAAACCCCCAGGCTCAAGTGATCCTCCCACCTTGGCCTCCTAAAGTGCTGGGATTACCAGCATGAGCCACTGCATCCAGCCAATTTTTTGTATTTGTCAAATGTCCTACAATAATCCTACTTTCATGATTAGAAAAGAGGAATAATGGTTACAAGATTTATAATAGGAGAAAATGCAATTTGTTATAATATTAAATTTAAAAGGCAGAAGACAAAATTATGTAAAGTGATCTCAACTGTGTTAAATTTTTTTAAGTGGGAAGGAAACATACCCAAACGTTAACAGAGAGAAAAAGAGAGGGTGAGAGAGAAATTCATTATAAGAAATTGGCTCATACAATTGTGGAGGCTGGCAAGTCCCAAATATTCAATGTGGGCTGGCAGGCTGTAGACCTAGGAGAACTGGTGGTATAGTTTCAGTACGAAGGCAGTCTTCTGGAAAATTCCTCCTTGCTCACAGAGGCCAGACTTTTTGTTCTATTCAGGCCTTCATCTAATTGGATGAGGCCCACTCACATTATGGAAGGCCGCCTGCTTACTCAAAGATTTAAATGTTGATCTCATCCAAACACGCCCTCCAAGTTGACACATAAAATTAACCATTACAGACAGCACCACCAGTAAAGTATTCCTGCCAAAAATATAAATCTAGCTGAATCTCATTAATCTTCTCAATTTAATTATCAGATCAGATGATGTGGTGAACAACAGGGGAAAGAGGAGCATGTTAAAAGACACCATGAGAGGCCAGGCGCAGTGGCTCATGCCTGTAATCCCAGCACTTTGGGAGGCCAAGGCAGGTAGATCACGAGGTCAGGAGATTGAGACCATCCTGGCTAACATGGTGAACCCCGTCTCTACTAAAAATACAAAAAATTAGCCGGGTGTGGTGGCAGGTGCCCGTAGTCCCAGCTACTTGGGAGGCTGAGGCAGGAGAATGGCGTGAACCTGGGAGGCAGAGCTTGCAGTGAGCTGAGATCATGCCAGTGCACTCCAGCTTGGGCGGCAGAGTGAGACTCTGTCTCAAAAAAAAAAAAAAAAAGACACCAGGAGGAGGAGATTAGTCAACCCTCTACATGATAAATGAATGGCATTAAAAAAATAGAGGAATCATGATAGATGAAAGGTGATTCTTTGTTTGTATCCTGATTTGAACAAAAGAACCCTAAAGAGACATCTATAAGAGTATCAGAGAAATCTGAACACTAACTAGACATTAGTGGATATTAAGAGTTTTTTCATGTGTTAATGCTATCATAGTTTTATTTTTTAAAACAAAAGATCTTATTTCTTTTTTCTTTTCTTTTCTTTTCCTCTTTTTTTTTTTTTGAGATGGAATCTTGCTCCGATGCACAGGCTGGAGTGCAGTCGCGCAGTCTCACTCACTGCAACCTCTGCTTCCCGGGTTCAAGCGATTCTCCTGCCTGAGCCTCCAAAGTAGCTGGGATTACAGGTGTGTACCACCACTCCTGGCTAATTTTTGTATTTTTGGTAGAGACAGGGTTTCACCATGTGGACCAGGCTGGTCTCGAACTCCTGACCCCAGGTGATCCACCCGCCTTGGCCTCCCAGAGTGCTGGAATTACAGGCATGAGCCACCATGCCTGGCTGATCTTGTTTCTTAAAAATGCATGGTGAGAGGGCAGGCACAGCGTCTCACACCTACAACCACAATACTTTGGGAGGCTGAAGGAGGCAGATAGCTTGAGCCCAGGAATTTAAGACCAGCTTAGGCAACATGGCAAAATCCCATCTCTATGAAAAATACAAAAATTAGCTGGGTGTGGTGGTGCATGCCTGTAGTTCTAGCTACTTGGGAGGCTGAGGTGGAAGGATTGCTTGAGCCTCAGAGGTCAAGGCTGCAGTGAGCTATGAGTGTGCCACTGCACTCCAGACTGGGCGACACAGTGAGACCCTGTCTCACATACACACAAAAATACATTGTGATGCATTTGCAAATGGGAAGATTTGATGTCTGAGCTTTGCTTTAGTATAACCAAGCACATTGGTTTCAGGGCATGGAAATTCTGTATTCTCAAAGTCACACTTACCTGTAAAAGAGCAAATCAGCGAGATTCTCCTGGCTTGCACAACTATAAATCTGGAATGAAAGCAGCATATGTAATTTAAAATTTTCTAGGTCACATTAACGAAGGTAAAAGAAACAGCCTGGGCGAGGTGGCTCATGCCTGTAATCCCAGCGTTTGGGAGACCAGGGTTGGAGGATTGCTTGAGCCCAAAAGTTTGAGACCAGCCTGGGCAATATGGTAAGAACCCATCTCTACAAAATTTTAAAAATTAGCCAGGTGTAGTGGTGTGTGCCTGTGGTCTCATCTACTCAGGAGGCTGAGGCAGAAGGATCGCTTGAACCCAGGAGGTCAAGGCTGCAGTGAGTCATGTTCTCCCCACTGCACTCCAGCTAGGGCAACAGAGTGAGACCCTGTCTCAAAAATAAAAAAAATAAATAAAAAGAAGAAGAAAAGAAATGAAACAAGTAAAATTAGTGATCAGTATTAATTATTATTATTACTTTTTTGAGACAGAGTTTCACTGTGATGCCCAGGCTGGAGTGCAATGGCATGATATCGGCTCACTGCAACCTCCGCCTCCTGGGTTCAAGCACTTCTCCTGCCTCAGCCTCCCCAGTGGCTGGGATTATAGGCACCTGCCACCTCACCTGGCTAATTTTTGTATTTTTGGTAGAGACAGGGTCTCACCATATTGGCCAGGCTGGTCTTGAACTCCTGACCTCAAGTGATCCGCCCACCTCAGTCTCCCAACGTGCTGGGATTATAGGCATGAGCCACCGCGCCCGGCCTAATACAATTTTTTCTAACCCAATATATTCAAAAGATTATTTCAATATGTAATCAATATAAAAAAGTATTGAAATATTTTGGCTTTTTTCATCCTAAGTCTTTGAAATCTGTTGTGTATTATACACTTACAGCATATCTCAATTTGGCCTCACCATATATTTTGAGTGCTCAGCAGCCACATATGGCCACTGTATTGAACAGCACAGGGCTACAGTTGGTTGATAAGGACTCTGGAGACACTATTTTGGGGGGATTTTCTCTTTTTTTAAAATTTTTTTTAGAGACAGGGTCTTGCTCTGTTGTCCAGGCTAGAGTGCAGTGACACAATTATAGCTCACTACAGCCTCAAACTCCTGGGCTCCAAGCAATCTTCCTGCCTTAGCCTCCTGAGTAGCTAGGACTACAGGCACACACCATCACTCCTAGCTAATTTTTTGTTTTTATTTTTATTTTTAGAGATAGGGGTATCGCTCTGTTGGCCTAGGCTGGTCTCGAACACCTAGCCCCAAAGGATCCTCCTGCCTCGGTCTCTCAAAGCTCTGGAATTGTAGGTGTCAGTCACCACACCAGGCCAGATATTCTCTATCTTACTTCAAATATTGTCTAGTTCTCAGGGTGTCTTTTTCATGACTACAGAAGGACTTCCCATAGAAACTAGAACAATGTGTTTCTAGTTTACATTCAAAAGACTGAGAACTTAGCAAAATTTTCCAGTATCTCTTTGGCCCACATTGGCCTCGACCTGCCGTCCCTGAACCAAACATAGGAAAAAAAAAATAAAAAAAAGGTGGGTGATTGATTAGACTAATCAGAGGCCTAGAGGTGGCATCAATTCCTTGAGCCTCTCAGCCATTATTCTGCGGAGGAGAGATGGAGAGGATGTTGAGGGCCAAACCCAAAGTCATCTACTTTAGGGAAGGTTCTAGCACCCAGAAATACCATCCAGCAGGCTTAAAATCTTCTCCACCAGCTGGGTGCAGTGGCTCATGCCTTAGAAGGTTGAAATGGGAGGATCACTGGAGCCCAGGAATTTGACACCAGCCTAGGCAGCACAGCAAGACCCCACCTCTACAAAAAAATTTTTAAAAATCAGCCAGGTGTGGTGGTGCGCCCCTGTACTCCCAGCTACTCAGGATGCTGTAGGGGGAGGATGGCTTGACCTGAGCCCATGAGGTTTAGGTTGCAGTGAGCTGTAGTCAGGCCATTGCACTCCAGCCTGAGTGACAGAGCGAGGCCTTGTCTCAAAACAACAACAAAACTTCTCCACCATTCATGGGATAAGAAAGCGCAACTCCT
Organism: Hylobates moloch; assembly: GCF_009828535.3. Taxonomy (NCBI): domain Eukaryota; kingdom Metazoa; phylum Chordata; class Mammalia; order Primates; family Hylobatidae; genus Hylobates; species Hylobates moloch. The sequence goes on from NW_026652284.1 coordinate 18,155,942, forward strand.
CTAGGGACCACCTTCAATGACCTTTGCCATGAAGAAGCAAAGAGATCTTTTTTTTTTTTTTTCGAGAGGTTCTCCCTCTGTCACCCAAGCTGGAACACAGTGGTGCGATCACAGCTCACTGCAGCCTCGACCTCCTGAGATCAAGCAATTCTTCCACCTCAGCCTCCTGAGTAGCTGTAACTACAGGCACACATCATCACGCCTGGCTGATTTTTGTATTTTTTTGTGTAGAGATGGGGTTTCACCATGTTGCCCAGGCTGATCTCAAACTCCTGGACTCAAGGGATCTGCCTGCCTTGATCTCCCAAAATGCTGGGATTATAGATGTGGCCACTGCACCCAGCCAAAGAGCTCATTTATACCATCTTTTTTCAAGCCGGCATGGAGCTAAGCTGTTACCAGTGATGTATGAGACTTCCTTAGGAAAACAAGACCCCAAAATTCCAGTCTTTCAGCACAGTATAGACAGCGCAGTGTAGTGAAACAGCCCTGCCCTGGCTTCTGCACCTGTTCTACTCACCTCTCAGTTGTGGGACCTCGGGCAGAGCACATAGCTGGCCTGGTTGTGTTTCCCATTTGTAAAGTATGGGCTTACGTTACAACACGAGTGAGTGTTCACCCATTGTTCTTCCTTTTAATGACATTTTAAAAGGAAGCCCAATATATAAAACAGATAAAAGCAAAGCTTCTCTGCTTGTAGTGAGAACAGGGACCCGGCCTTTCCCTCAGTACAGCCACTGAGTCATTCTTTAACAAACACTTAAATTGTATTTACTTTAAGCTCAGCTCTAAGTGTATTACATGCATTAATTTAATATTTCACTTAAATCTTCTTAATAACCCTGTGAAGTGGGCATTATAATGATCTACAATTTCCATGAGGCGGTTGAAGCCCAATGGAGTTGAGCAACTTGCTGAAGTTCACACTGCTCGTAAGTCACAGAGCCAAGATTCAAACCCAGACACTCAACTCCAGGATCCACATCTCTAGCTTTTCAAAGCCCAATGACTTCACAAACCAGCTCAAAGCCACTTGGCTGGATGATGCCTAAGATACCCTTCAGTCTTCAAGTCTGTCAGCCCACGAGCAATAGTCTGGTGTGTTGCTTGTTTATTTCAGTATAGTAGACATCCTCAATCGAAATCCCACTGTCCAGCCTCCAGCACTCCATGCATGGGTGCAAGTGAGAGTGGTGGCAGGGAGAGCGATGGAGAGGGCATGTCTTCTGCAGATCCTTGGTAAGTCTAAATCCAGGCAACTCACTCCAGTCCACTTCAACTAAAACCCATGGACTCTTATTTCAGGCTTTTGACTCTACTCCTACACCATAACCTCAGGGGGAGTGTATTTTTCTAACCTCAACTCATATATTTATGGGGAATATGGGAGAGAATTGTAGTAGTAAAGGTTATCCTGGATGTGGAGTGTCCTCAGAGTCCTGATCACCCAACCTATAGCCCTGTGCTGTCCAATATGATGGCCACATGTGTCTACTGAGCACTCAAAATATATGGTGAGGCCAAACTGAGATATGCTGTAAGTGTAAAATACACAACAGATTTTGATGACTTAGGATGAAACTTATATGATATACTTGGATCAGTCAAATTCATAGAGACAAACTAGAAGAGCAGTTACTAGGGGCTGAAGGGAGGATGGAATGAGGAATTATTTTTTAATGGGTACAGAGTTTCAGTTTCGAAAGATAAAAAAGTTCTGGAGATAAATAGTGCAAGCAATGTGAATCTACTTAATACCACTGAATTATACACTAAAAACCGGTTGAAATAGTAAATTTTGTTATATATTATATAAATATATATTTATAAATAATTTTGGTATATATTTATATATAGCATACATATATAACATTAATATATACATATTAAAATATTCATGATATGTAAATATTTTACACATATATGTAAATACATATACACATATGTATATATAATATACACATATTATAATATATACATATTATGTATTTATGCAATGTATGTACATATCAATATACATAATAATATGTACATATCATAAATAATACATATTATACAATAGATACATATTATATAAATATATAATTAATATGTATATATGTATATATAATATGTATATTACAGACTATGTATTATGTATTACATATTATATACACACATAACATATATACACATATTATAAGTGTATACATATTATATGTAACATGTATATATTTATATATATTATATTATTATATTTTTACCACTAGGTATATATATGTTTATATATAAATATATAGTGGTAAAATATGTACTTATATATATTGAAAAGTGGCTATATATGTAGTCATAAAATAAATATAACAAAATTTAAATAAATAATGTCTACTTCATGGGGAGATATATGTGTGTGTATGTGGTGTATATATATAGTGGTAAAATATATATAGTGGGCAGGGCGCATGGCTCACACCTGTAATCCCAGTACTTTGGGAGGCTGAGGTGGGTGGATCACCTGAGATCAGGAGTTTGAGACCAGTCTGGCCAACATAGTGAAACCCTGTCTCTACTAAAAAAAAAAAAAAAATACAAAAAATTAACCAGGTTTGGTGGTGTGCACCTGTAATCCCAGTACTTTGGGAGGCTGAGGCAGGAGAATCGCGTGAACCCAGGAGGCGGAGGTTGCAGTGAGCTGAGATTGCGCCACTGGACTCCAGACTGGGAGACAGTGCAAGACTCTGTCACACACAAAAAAATAAAAAAAATGAAAAAAAATATATATAGTGGATATATATGCATATATATATATATAAATAAATAAAATAGTGGTCATATATATAGTGGTAAAATATATGTTACATAAAATTTAAATAATGTCTACTTCATAGGGAGAGATGTGTATGTGTATGTGCATATGTGTATACATATATATACATATATATACATATATACATATATATATACACATATATATATATGAAGACGCTGCTGGAAAATTTACAATGTGTTGACTGTATTTTAGTTGGGGAACAGATTCACTGTAGCGCAATTCGCAGCTCTGTTCTGCCACTTATTCTCTCACTGCATTGAGGAGGTTAGATCAGAGATTTGACAGTCAGTCAAACCTAGGGTACACTCTTAGCTCTACCACTTGCTAGCTGTGGGACCAGTACAAGTCACTAAAAAACAAAAAAATTCAACTAACATTTATTAATTGATTGAACATTTTCATTTATGGCAGGCACTGTATTGACCATTTTACATATATTCATTTCATCCTCATAATCACCCCATACCATATAGTCTACCATTTATTCCCACATTACATGAAGTGAGGCACAGAGAGGTGAAGTTGGCCAAGGTCACACAGTTAGCATGTGGGAGAATCAGGACTCACCCGACAAGGCCAACTTCCCATCAGACACCGCAAGCACAGGGCCCACGAGGCTTTATTTTATTCTAATAACATTGTTTTATTTTAATTTGTTTTAAACTTGGAAGAAAAACATAAATATAATAATAATGAGCATATAATAGTGAATTCAGCCAGGCACAGTGGCTCACACCTGTAATCCCAGCACTTTGGGAAACCAAAGCAGAAGGATCACTTGAGTCCAGGAGGTTGAGACCAGCCTGGACAACATAGTGAAATCTCATCTCTATTATTACATTTTTTAAAATTAAAAAATTAAAAAATACATTTTAAAAATAGTGACTTCAGTCTGGATTAGATTTAACTTCATTCCGACATAGTCATGAAATATAAAGTTAAATTTTTTTATGGAGGGAAGGGGCTCACAGAGGCAAGATTGCCTAGGGTCCATGAAATCAGGCACTGCAGGCCCTGGGCTTAAACTGTTACAGTTTACCAGCTCTCCGCACCCCAGCTAACCAGCTTGGAGACCACATATCTATGTGCACCCAGACAAGTCATCCTGTTTGTATTTTCTCTCTCTCTCTTTTTTTTTTTTTTTTTTGAGACAGAGACCAGGCTGGAGTGCAGTGACGCAATCTTGACTCACTGCAACCTCTGCCTCCCAGGTGCAAGCGATTCTTCTGCCTCAGCCTCCCGAGTAGCTGGGATTACAGGCATGCGCCACCATGCCCTGCTAATATTTGTATTTTTGGTAGAGATGGGGTTTCACCATGTTGGCCAGGCTGGTCTCGAACACCTGATCTCAAGTGATCCACCCGCCTCGGCCTTCCAAAGTGCTGGGATTACAGGCGTGAGCCACTGTGCCTGGCCCAAGTCGTCCTTTTTGTGTCTCAGTTTCCCCCTTTGTAAGATAGGAATAATAAAGGGTATTGACTTGTGTATGGCCATGAAGACGCTGAGTAAATGTGCACACCTTAACACCATGCCTGACGCTCAGCAAAGGCTCCATAACATTTAGCTACATCTGACCTCATTCCTTGGGGCGGCAACAGGGTCTGGACCTTTTCTCAGAGAGCCAGCTGTCTGACAGCCTCGGTGCAGCAACACCTCATCAGACACACCAGGAATTCCACAGCATCTTCACAGCAGCCTCTGGAGAGATTCTGATCTAGTCTTCAACCAACCAGGGGAAATCCACGCTTGTGAAAACTTCCAGGCACCAGCAATAATTTCCCTCCTTCCCACACTCCTCCCCAGTCTCCTGGGCTCTTTTCCATCTTAGCTCTGTTTCTGCAGGAAGCAGGACAAAAAGGATTCCATTTTAAGCAAGTGTAGAAGAAAGAGCACAGACTCGGCACTCTTGGGACCTGGCTTTGCAGCTTGGCTCTGCCAAAAACAACCTTGGACAATTCACTCATGCTCTCTGAGCCTCAGAGTTGTTGGCTAGGTAACAGGAATCCATCATTAAAACAGTAATAATAACTGTCACCGTTATTACGAGAACACTCTATGGTGTACGCATACAGACTTTCAGGTCAGAGTCCTTTGGTTCTGCTATGGCCTGGATGTCTGTGATCTGCACCCCTCCCAAATTCATACATTGAAATCCTAACCCCCAAAGCGATGGTATTAGGAGGTGGGGCCTTTTGGAGGTGACAGGTCACAAGGGTGAGCCCTCATGAATGAGATTAGTACCTTTGTAAAAGAGGCTCTAGAGAGACCCCTCACCCCTTCTACTACATGAGGACACAGTGAGGAGATGCTATCTGTGAACCAGAAAGTGGGCCCTTATCAGATACTGAATTTGCTGGTGTCATGATCTTGGACTTTCCAGCCACCAGAACTGTGAGAAGTAAGTGGTTGTTGATTATAAGCCATGCAGTTGATGGTGTTTTTTTGTTATAGCAGCCCAAACAGACTAAGATTCACATCACGGGTTCTACCCCTTGAAAGTGCATGATCTTCCCTTTCTAAGGTTTCTCATTTGTAAATGGTGAATAATAACAGCCCCCACCTCAAAGGGTTATTGGGATAATTAAATGAGATAATTAAATCCAAAGATCTTTGTAGTACTGGGCACACAGTAAGTGCTAGATAAAGGCCAGCAATTGTTGTTATTATTATTATTATTATTATTGAGACAGGATCTCACTTTGTCACCCAGGCTGGAGTGCAGTGATGCAATCCTGGCTCACTGCAGCCTCTACCTCCGAGGCTCATGGTCCTCCCACCTCAATCTCCCTAGTAGCTGGGACTACAGGCACACATCACCACATCTGGGTAATTTTTTTATTTTTTGTAGAGACAGGGTTTCACCATGTTGCCCAAGCTGGTCGCAAACTCCTGAGCTCAAGCGATCCTTCCGCCTTGGCCTCCCAAAGTGCTGGGATTATAGACATGAACAACTGTGCCCAGCCAGCAATGGTTATTTTAATTATAATGGTGTTTGTTCTTGAGCCCAGTAGCATATAATAGAGTTTTCCAACTGCACACAGTAATGGTCAATTAATAGCTGTTGAATGAGTGGATGAAGGAATGGATGGATGAATTAGTGAATGAATCTTGCTATCACTGTCGATCTAGAACTCTTTTCTTCATACTAAATTCCCATTGTCCTAATGGCAGCAGGAGTTTTAGCAGCCTCAAGACTTTCAGGTTTCTTGTTTCTTTTTGATTCAATGAGGTGGTTTAAGATATGTCCACAATTTGACACTTCTTTCAAAAGGTGGACCCTATTTCCCTTCCTCTTGACTGTGAACTGAATTTAGTAACTCATTTGTAACAAACAGAATAAAGTGGAAGTGACAGTGTACAACTTCCAATACCAAGGTCACAAAACACCTTCAGGCTTCTGTCTTGGTCTCTTTCTCTCTCTCTTGGATTGCCTGCTCCTGCAGAGGGCTGCTGCCATGTCATGAGCACTCTCAAGCAGCTCTAGCGAGGGGTCATGTCACGAGGAACTGAGACCTCCTGCCAATAGCTGTGTGAGTGAGCCATCATGGAGGCAGGTCCTCCAGCCCCAGTCAAGCCTTCAGATGATGGCAGCCCCAGCTGATGATTTGACAGCAAACTCTCATGCAACCAGGCATAAGAACCACTCAGCAGAACCACTCCCAATTTCCTCACCCACAGAAACTGTGAGATAAATAAATATTGTTTTAAGCTGCTGTGCTTAGGGATAATTTGTTATACAGCAATAGACAAGTTGTATATTTTGTATGACTATGTTTTTTTTGAGACAGGGTCTCACTCTGCCACCCAGATTGGAGTGCAGTGGCATGATCACAGCTTACTGCAGCCTCAACCTCCCGGGTTCAAGCGATACTCTTGCCTCAGCCACCTGAGTATCTGGGACTACAGGTGTGCACCACCACCCATGGCTAATTTTTTGTATTTTTTTGTAGAGACAGGGTCTCCTTATGTTGCCCAGACTGGTCTTGAACTCCTGAACTCAAGCAATCTGCCCACCTTGGCCTCCCAAAGTGCTGGGATTACAAGTGTGAGCCACTATGCTTGGCCCATATATGACTATTTTTTTTTCAGGTTAGACGTTGTAACAAGGTTCAGAGAGTGGCAGATCTCACACGTGTGCATAAATACCCAATCATCATGCTCATGAACTACAAAAGGATCTTACATGACTATTCTTGATAAAAGGTTGTTGAACGAATTCTTTTCTATCAATCCTTCCTCATGGAGACTTTGGACTGTTCATTCTCCATATTATGTTAGCACTATTCAGAAACCCTGAATCCCACACATTATTTGTGATGTTACTGTTACTAAACCATGTCTGCTAACTAATGAAGGACCCCCCACCCCTTAAGGTCTCAGGTGGGCTGCATCCTGACCTCCGTTGAACACCAGACCTCAGCGGGATTGGCATCACTAGATCCCTGGCTGGGGAGGAAGATTCAGGCTCCATAACAAGCAGGCTTCTTTCCAGTCAGTAGCTCATATTTGGAAGGCTTATGTTGTATATTTCAGCAGGGCCCATCTCAGAGAGAATATTTCCTTACTCACAGCTCTCACACTGTTTTAACAACAGCTAATCCTTTCACCTTATTTGGATGCGATGTCAGAATCCCTTCTGTGGCTGGCGAAGTCTCAGCACTAACTGGAGAGAAGACTTATAGGCCTTTGCATCTGAAGACAAACTCTGCCTGAGGTGGAAAAGAGAGCCTGGGAAGAGTGTTGAGGTTGACATTTGATAGCCTCATCAGCTCAGGGCTGATAAAGACAAGCTGGCCAGGCGCAGTGGCTCATGCCTATAATCCCTGCTGGGATTTTATATATATATATATATATATATAACATATATATAACATAGATATGTAAAAAATATATATTTTACATAGATATGTAAAATATACATATATATTACATAGATATGTTAAAATATACATATATTTTACATATATGTATATTTTTACATATATGTAAAATATACGTATATGTTTTACATATATATGTGTAAAAAATACATATATTTTACATATATATGTATAAAATATATATGTAAAATATATATATGTAAAAAAACATATGTAATACATATATATGTATACATATACTTTTTTTTTGAGACGGAGTCTCGCTCTTGTTGCCCAGGCTGGAGTGCAGTGGCATGATCTCTGCTCACCACAACCTCTGCCTCCCGGGTTCAAGCTATTCTCCTGCCTCAGCCTCCCGAGTAGCTGGGATTACAGGTGTGTACCACCACGCCCGCCCGGCTAATTTTGTATTTTTAGTAGAGATGGGGTTTCTCCATGTTGGTCAGGCTGGTCTTGAACTTCCGACCTCAGGTGATCCCCCCCCCCTTGGCCTCCCAAAGTGCTGGAATTACAGGCCTGAGCCACCGCACCTGGCGGGACAAGGTCTTGCTCTGTCACCCAGATGGGAGTGCAGTGGTGAGATCTCAGCTCACTGCAACTTCTGCCACCTGGGCTCAAGCCATTCTCCCACCTCGACCTCCCAAGTAGCTGGGACTATAGGTGCACACCACCATATCCGGCTAGTTTTTGTGTTTTTTGTAGAGATGGTATTTTGCCATGTTACCCAGGCTAGTCTCGAACTCCTGACTTCAGGTGATCTGCACACCTCAGCCTCCCAAAGCTCTGGGATTACAGACAGGAGCCACTGCGCCCAGCCAATAGCTCATTTATTTTTATCACTGAATTAATATTCCATTGTATGGATGCACCAGTTTGTTCATCTCTTTACCTGTCGAAGGACATCTTGGTTGCTTCCGAGTTTTGGCAATTATGAATAAAGCTGCTATTCTTGTGCAGGTTTTTGTGTGGACATGTTTTCACCATATTTGAGTAAATACCTAGCAGTGTGATTGCTGTATCATATGGTAAGAATATGTTTAGCTTTGTAAGAAACTGCCAAATTGTCCTCCAAATTGTCTGTACCATTTGTATTCCCAACAGCAATGAATGAAAATTTTTGAGGTCAGGTGCAGTGGCTCACGCCTGTAATCCCAGCACTTTGGGAGGCCAAGGCGGGTAGATCATGAGGTCAGGAGTTCGAGACCAGCCTGACCAACATGGTGAAACCCTATCTCTACTAAAAATACAAAAATTAGCTAGGCATGGTGGTGCACGCCTGTAATCCAAGCTACTCAGGAGGCTGGGGCAGGAGAATCGCTTGAACCCGTAGGCAGAGGTTGCAGTGAGCCCAGGTGGTGCCACTGCATTCCAGCCTGGGTGACAGAGTGAGACTCCATCTCAAAAAAAAAAAAAGTTTTTGTTGCTCTATGTCCTCACTTGAATTATCAGTGCTTTGGATTTTAGCTGTTTTCACAGGTATGTAGTGATATCTCATTGTTGTTTTGATTTGCAATTCCCTGATGACATACAATGATGAACACCTTTTCATTTGCTTATTTGCTATTGTCTTTCTTCCTCTCTCTTTTTTTTAAATTTTTTTATTTGAGACAAGGTTTCACTCCCATCACCTAGGCTGGAGTGCAGTTGTGGGATCTCAGCTCACTGCACCCTCCACCTCCCGGACTGAAGCAATTCTCCAGCCTCAGCCTCCTGAGTAGCTGGGACTATAGGCACGCGTCACCATGCCTGGCTAATTTTTGTATTTCTAGTGAAGTTTTAGTAAAGATAGGTTTTCGCTGTGTTGCCCAAGCTGGTCTCGAACTGCTGAGCTCAAGCGATCCTCCTGCCTTGGCCTCCCAAAGTGGTGGGATTACAGATGTGAGCCACTGCGCCTGGGCTCTTCTTCTTTTTTTTTTTTTTTGAGACAGAGTCTTGCTCTGTTGCCCAGGCCAGAGTACAGTGGCATGATCACAGCTCACTGCAAAGTCAACTTCCTGGGCTCAGCAAGTGATCCTCCCACCTCAGCCTCCTGAGTAGCTGGGACTACTGGCATGCACCATCATGCCGGACTAATTTTTTGTATTTTGTAGAGATGAGGTTCACCATGTTGCCCAGGCTGGTCTGAAACTCCTGGGCTCAAGTGATCTACATGCCTCGGCCTCCCAAAGTGCTGAGAGCCACCATACCCAGCCATCCATCTGTATATCTTCTTTGGTGAGGTGTCTCTTCAGATTTTTTGCCCAGTTTTTGATTTGGTTGCTTATTTTCTTATTCCGTTTCAAGAGTTCTTTGTATACGGCCAGGTGCAGTCAGTCATTCACGCCTGTAATCCCAGCACTTTGAGAGACTGAGGCAGGAGGATCATTTGAGGCCAGGAGTTCAAGGCCAGCCTGGGCCACATAGTGAAACCCTATCTCTAGACTCCATCTCTACCAAAAAAAAAAAAAAATTGAAAAATTAGCTGGGCATATGGGAGTATGTGCGTGTGGTCCCAGCTACTCTGGAGACTGAGGTGGGAGGATAGCTTGAGCCCAGGAGGTCCAGGATATAGTGAGCCAAGACCATGCCACTGCACTCCAGCCTAGGCAATAGAGTAAGACCCTGTTTCAGAAAAATAAAGAAAAAAGTTCTGGCCAGGCGCAGTGGCTCACGCCTGTAATCCCAACACTTTGGGACGACAAGGTGGGTGGATCACCTGAGGTCAGGAGTTCGAGACCAGCTTGGGCAACACAGCGAAAACCTATCTTTACTAAAACTTCACTAGAAATACAAAAATTAGCCAGGCATGGTGACGTGTGAAGCAGAGAAGGCACTCAATGGGTAACTGCTAAGTGAAAGAATCCTGACCAGGAAGAGGTGTGACTTCACTTGAACCCCAGGGAAGATCAGGACCCTGAAACCCCTACAGCTTGTAATTGAACATCTTTTCCCTTAGAAAGTTGTTCATGAATTCCTTCACTTCACACCCAAAGAATCTCTAGAGTGTAAAGCTAAAAGCTGAAGGTATTGACCTTTCAAGCTCCAAAAATGCTTCAAGGGCAGCTTCAAAAGAGGTATTAGTTTCACAGCAGTGAAGATTTTCTGTCTTTTTTTTTTGTCCCCATTATCCTGCTTAATTTTTTTTTTTTGAGGCAGGGTCTCACTCTGTTGCCCAGACTGGAGTGCAGTGGTGCCATCACATCTCACTGCAGCCTCGACCTCCAGGCTCAAGCAATCCTCCCACCTCAGCCTCCCGAGTACCAGGCGATGACAGGCATGCACCACCATGCCTGGCTAATTTTTGTATCTTTTTGCTGTTGTTGAGACCAAGTCTCCCTCTGTCACCAGGCTGGAGTACAGTGGTGTGATCTTGGCTCACTGCAACCTCCGCCTCCCAGGTTCAAGTGATTTTCCTGCCTCAGCTTCCCAAGTAGCTGGGACTACAGGCTCGTGCCACCATGCCCAGATAATTTTTGTATTTTTAGTAGAGACGGGGTTTCACCATGTTGGCCAGGATGGTCTCGATCTCTTGACCTCATAATCTGCCCACCTCAGCCTCCCAAAGTGCTGGGATTACAGGTGTGAACCACTGTGCCTGGCCTAATTTTTGGATCTTTTCGTAGAGATGGGGTCTCACCATGTTGCCCAGACTGGTCTCAAACTCCTGGGCTCAGGTGTTCCTCCCAACTCGGCCTCCCAAAGTTCTGGGATTACAGGTGTGAGCCATAGTGCCTGGCCCTGCTTTATTTTTCTTTGTAGATTTGTCACTATTTGAAATGGAGCTGAAGCCTCACCCGGCCACTTGGCTGTCCCTTTATTTTATGTCTTTTCTTTCTCAAATCTCCTTCTTCTGATTTTTCTTTAGGGATACTACCGCTTCTCCACTCTCAGTCCATGTGACTTGGTTGGAATAACTTACCATGCTCCAGGAATGGGCATGCAGATCAGGTCTACACTAGTCAATCTATTTTATCCCTGGCCACAGTGACTGCTTTGAATATGGCCATGTGACCTCATTCAAACAAAAGAGAGTCAGGACCGATACAGGCCAATGGGCTCCAGGGGCATTAGAGCATCTTCCTGCTGGTTTTAAGAGAAGATAAGGTGTAAGCCTGGAGTTGTTGGTGCCAGTGCCAGAGCTTTCAATAAGCCTTCCTATATAACATTCCACAATAAAAAGACAAAGAGAGATAGGTCCTGATAATCTTGAGTCCCTGGATCCAGCCATACCTGAAGCCAATGGGCTTTTCAGAGACATATTGCCTAAGATGGTTTGAGTGTTTGAGTTTCATTTCTTTTTTTTTTTTTTTTTTTTTTTTTTTGAGACGGAGTCTCACTCTGTCGCCCAGGCTGGAGTGCAGTGGCGCAATCTCGGCTCACTGCAAGCTCCGCCTCCCGGGTTCACGCCATTCTCCTGCCTCAGCCTCTCCGAGTAGCTGGGACTACAGGCGCCTGCCACCACGCCCGGCTAATTTTTTGTATTTTTAGTAGAGACGGGGTTTCACCGTGGTCTCGATCTCCTGACCTCGTGATCCACCTGCCTCGGCCTCCCAAAGTGCTGGGATTACAAGCGTGAGCCACCATGCCCGGCCTGAGTTTCATTTCTGTTACTTGCCACCAAGGGATCTTTACTTATTCATCCACTCTTTCCTCTCAATTCACTGTTCATTCATTTGTTCCCTCTAACTCCTCTTCTGCTAGTGAGAGTGTGTCTTTAGGTCAGACATCAAACCCTGAAATAAGACACAAAAGCACTTCCTGCTCGAAGTCAAAATAACTGGCTCAAGAAGGGAAAAGATCAGGCCAGCACAGTGGCTCACACCTATAATCGCAGCACTTTGGGAGGCTGAGGTGGGCGGATCACCTGAGATCAGGAGTTCAAGACCAGCCTGGCCAACATGGCGAAACCCCATCTCTACTAAAAAATACAAAAAACTGGCTGGACGTGGTGGCGGGTGCCTGTAATCCCAGCTACTTACGAGGCTAAGGCAGGAGAATTGCTTGAACCCAGGAGGCGGAGGTTGCAGTGAGCCAGGATTGCACTATTGCACTCCAGCCTGGGCAACAGGTGCGAAACTCCGTTTCCAAAAACAAACAAAACAAAACAAAAAATCCTTGGACTAAGGGCATACACAGCGGCTCACACCTGGAATCCCAGCACTTTGAGAGGCAGAGGCGGGAGGATCACTTGAGCTCAGGAGTTTGAAACCAGTCTGGCCCACAAAGTATGACCTTGTCCTTACAAAAAAAAATTTTTTTTAATTAGCTAGGCACTATGGCATGTGCCTGCAGTAGTCCTAGCTACTCTAGATGCTGAGGTGGGAGGATTGCTTGAGTCAGGAGTCTGAGGCTGGAGTGAGCCATGATTGCACCACTGCACTCCAGCCTGGGAGACAGAACAAAACTCTGTCTCCACAAAACCTGAACTCATACTAAATTGAGTTATTTAATGAATAATCATTGATACCTAAATGATTGCTAACTAAAGATAGAAACAATGCTTACTAAATATAATTTAAAGTTTATATACTTCTGCTTGTAGCTATATAAAAATTTATAAAATAATATATGTACTATTTAAAATATTTGGGGTTATGTTAATGGACACTTTTTAAAGGTGTAAAAAAGGATGTGTGGCTGTAGAAAGTTGTACTGTTATCTTTGTTAGTCAGCTCCCACGCTAGATAAAGCAGACCGGCCTTAACTACTTACTCTCTCTCCACTCCCTAGCTTGACCTGCAAAATAGAAGTCCATTACTTTGGTAAAAAGTAAAACTTTGGTATCAAATCAAAATTAATATGAGTGGTTGAGATTACACTAGAAGCAACAGTGACCAAGAGATCCATCTTTGTGTAAGCAGAGGTTCTCAGGTTTTTTTTTTTTTTTTGGTCTCTTGAATCTTTTCCACTCTTGGGACTTCATGAAGATCCACAACAGTTTTTGTTTATGTGAATTATAGCTATCAATATTTAATTAAAAAGAATTTTTTTTTCAAGACAGGGTCTTGCACTATCACCCAGGTTGGAGTGTAGTGGCATGACCACAGCTCACTGTAACCTCGAACTCCTGGGCGCAAGTGATCCTCCCAACTCAGCTTCCCAAGTAGCTAGTACTACAGGTGCTTGCCACCATGCTTGGCTTTTTTTCTTTCTTTTTTTTTTTTTTTTTGAGACAGGGTCTCGCTCTGTTGCCCAGGCTGGAGTGCAGTGGCACGATCTCAGCTCACTGCAAGCTCTGCCTCCCGGGTTCATGCCATTCTCCTGCCTCAACCTCCTGAGTAGCTGGGACTACAGGTGCCTGCCACCACCCCCAGCTAATTTTTTGTGTTTTTAGTAGAGACGGGGCTTCACCGTGTTAGCCAGGGTGGTCTCCATCTCCTGACCTCGTGATCCACCCGCCTCGGCCTCCCAAAGTGCTGGGATTACAGGCGTGAGCCACTGCACCCAACCCATGCCTGGCTAATTTTTTTTTTAAACTTTTTATTTATGTTGCCCGGGCTGGTCTTGAACTCCTGGCCACAAGTGACCCTCAGCCTCCCGAAGTGCTAGGATTACAAGTGTGAGCCACCGTGATTGGCCTAAAATACTTAATGAGTGACTGATTTAAAGCTAAGAATTATGAACACATTGTATGCTAATATAAATAACATTTTACTATTAATATGAAAATTGTTTTGACCCACTGAAAGAGAAACATTGTACTCAAGTAAAGCATTAATTTGGCCCAGAATATAAAAGAGCATTAAAAAGACAAAACTCAAAAGTGTATTTCACTTGTCTTGGTTTGTCCATATCTGAGTCTGAAAAGGAGCTATGAAATACATTGAAATTGTAGCAAAGTTTGCTCAATCTTGATGGGCTTGATTTACTGCAATATAAAAGGTTATTCTTTACTATATAATTACACAGAGAACAAAGACTCCAGGTCTTAATAAATTCTTTTTTCCCCCTAAATGATCAATTTATTTCAGGAATTCTCACTTATGAAGAAGCTAATGTTCTTTACCATTTTGGTTACCTTCTATGCTTATTTTTAAGTGCTTCTTGTCACAATTATAGGCACCCAAGATTGTCCAAATCTCCTCGACAACTGTTTTGATTTTTGCCTTCCTACATTGAATCCTTAAATAGAAAAAAATAAAATAAAGCTTTCAAAATATGTTCTTCACCTAAAATGATCTTTGAGATTTCCTGAGTATCCCTGGAAAATCACAAAGATTTGTTCTTTCACTTTAGATGAAAAATGCAAGAAATAATTAGGTTTAATTAAAAAGTTGGACGGGAAGAGTTGTCAATTCAGAAGAGATGCTCAGGTTAAATTTGTGTCATTAAAATATTATTCACATAAATATTTTAAAATTGCATGCTTTATGGGAAGCCCCTGAGACAATGGCCTTGTCCCTTATATTTTTGTTTTGTTTTGTGAGGGGTTTTGGGGTGGTCCTGGCTGGAGTGCAGTGGCGCGATCTCGGCTCACAGCAGCCTCAACCTCCCAGGTTCAGGTGATTCTTCCACCTCAGCCTCCCAAGTAGCTGGAACTATAGGCGCACGTCACCATGCCCAGCTAATTTGTTTATTTTTTAAGTAGAGACGGGGTTTTCACCATGTTGCCTAGGCTGGTCTCAAACTCCTGGACTCAAGCAATCCACTGCCTCAGCCTCCCAAAGTGCTGAGATTACAGGTGTGAACTCCTGCTCCTGGCCATCGCTTGTATGTTTTTATCCTCAAGGAGAACGCTCGCATGAGCTAGTTCTCTTATGAACTAGAACTCATGAAACAGATCTATCGAGTTTTCCGACTTTTATCAAAGTCCTGGTCATGCTTTGCCTGATGAGATTGGCAACAACAGTATAGTGTTATCAGCTATGAGTTCAGTTTTCTTTCTCCCTTCCCTTCCCTTCCCTTCCCCTCCCCCTTCCCCTTCCCCTTTCCTTTCCCTTCTGCTTCCCCTTCTCTTCCCCTTCACTTCCCCTTCCCTTCCCCTTCCCCCTTCCCCTTCCCTTCCCCTTCCCCTTCCCCTTCCCTTCCCTTTCCTTTCTTTTTTTTATTTTGTTGAGACAGGGTATCTGTCACCCAGGCTGGAGTGCAGTGATGCAATCATGGCTCACCGCAGGCTCAACCTCCCCGGGCTCAGATGATCCTCCCACCTCAGCCTTCCTTAGTAGCTGGGACCACAAGCAAGCACCACCATGCCTGGCAATTTTTGTATTTTTCTAGAGACAGGATTTCTACATGTTGCCCAGGCTAGTCTTGAACTCCTGGGCTCAAGAGATCTGTCCATCTTGGCCTCCCAAAGAACTGGGATTATAGGTGTGAGCTACCACACCTGGCCAAGTTCAGTTATTATTTAAAATGTTTACTTGCCACAGCCTTCCTTCTTTAATTTGAATCTATCATGGTCAAAGCCAGTGCGTCTTGGTTAGGATGCACATCAGACTCGTCATGGAATAGAGAGCTGTAAACATTTGTAAGGTGTCTAGGCTGTACTCTACTGTTACTGAATCTTTCGTCTTTTTTTTTTTTTCTAAACAGAGTTTTGCTTTGTTGCCCAGGCTGGAGTGCAGTGGCACAATCTCGGCTCACTGCAACCTCCACCTCCTGGGTTTCAGCAATTCTCCTGCCTCAGCCTCCTGAGTAGCTGGGATTACAGGTGCATGCCACCACGCCCAGCTGATTTTTGGTATTTTAGTAGAGACAGAGTTTCACCATGTCAGCCAGGCGGGTCTCGAACTCCTGAGCTCAGGTAATCCATCTGTCTCAGCCTCCCAAAGTGCTAGGATTACAGGCGTGAAGTCACCACTCCTGGCCTGACTCTCTTTAGTTGATATTCTTGGTACCAAACTCCTGGGCTCATAAAAACAAAAATTATGTCCAGGAGCAGTGGCTCATGTCTGTAATCCCAACATTTTGGGAGGTTGAGGTGGGAGGATTGCTTGAGCCCAGGAGTTTGAGACCAGCTTGGACAATATAGTGGGATCCCATCTCTATAAAAAATAAAAATAAAATTAGCTAGGCATAGTGGTGCATGCCTGTAGTCCAAGCTACTTGGGAGACTGAGGCAGGAGGATCACTTGAGCTCAAGAAGTTGAGGTGGTGGTGAGCCATGATCATGCCACTGCACTCCAGCCTGGGCAACGGAGTCAGAACCTGTCTCAAAAAAAAAAAAAAATGTCTGTATTATCATATGTTCAATCTCAAGATTTTCTTTCCTCTGTACAAATTACATTCATATATTTCTGTGAATCAGATGTAATATTTACTGATTTCTGTGCAGATAGATGTAATCAGTTATCTTTAGAGGTATTTTTGTCAAAATTTTGGATATGGTTTTATCATCTCTGTTTTGCATGCCACAGAAACAACCACATTTCCTTGTTTCCCGGTTCCTGTTATGAACCTTCATCAGATTTTTATTGCTTTATTTTATTTTATTTTATTTTATTTTATTTTATTTTATTTTATGAGATGGACTCTTGCTCTGTTGCCCAGGCTGGAGTGCAGTGGCACGATCTCGGCTCACTACAACCTCCGCCTCCTGGGTTTAAGCGATTCTCCTGCCTCAGGCTCCTGAGTAACTGTATTACAGGCACGCGCCACCATGCCCAGCTAATTTTTTGTATTTTTAATAGAGACAGCGTTTCACCATGTTGGCCAGGCTGGTCTCGAACTCCTGACCTCAGGTGATCCGCCCCCCTCGGCCTCCCAAAGTGCTGGGATTACAGGTGTGAGCCACCAAGCCCAGCCAGACCTTTTACATTTTAAGATGATCTGTAATAAATTAACCAAAGCCATATTAACTCTCTGTCATCTACAATGCCTCAGAGGTTTACCGCTATAAACTACAGGCTGGATTTGGTGTTTCCAACCAAGGACAGTCTCAGAGTTTTATGGGAAAGGACTGTACCAGGTACTTCAAACTGAGCTGAGCTGACATTACTTAGAAAATTCTTAGACTATTACCAGTGGAATGAGTCAGCATTTCCAGGGCTGTTGAGGGTTAGAAGCAAATAGTTTCATGTTTAACTCAGAAGACAGCAGAATAAGAATTAATTACATAGGACTGAGTGAACTGATGAGGGAAATTTAATTGTATTTTTCTAAACAAATATGTTTAGAAAACTGCTGGTGTTGTTTCAACATTCTATTTTCCTTATTTATTAAAGAAGAAATGTCCTTTCTCTCTCCTCTTAATCCATCTGTAACCATAACAATTTTCATCGTCTCTGCTTTTATAAATGGAAAGAAACCATTTAAAAATGATATCTGATTCTCCCTGGCCTTCTAGAATTCAGAAACTCTTATAAAGTCTTTTTACTTTTTGGCCAGGCGCGGTGGTTCATGCCTGTAATCCCAGCACTTTGGGAAGCCGAGGCGGGCAGATCATCTGAGGTCAGGAGTTTGAGACCAGCCTGACCAACATGGAGAAACCTCGTCTCTACTAAAAATACAAAATTAGCCGGGCTTGGTGGTGGGCACCTGTAATTCTAGCTACTCGGGAGGCTGAGGCAGGAGACTCTCTTGAACCCGGGAGGTGGAAGTTGCGGTGAGCCGAGATCGCGCGATTGCACTCTAACCTGGGCAACAAGAGCGAAACTCCACCTAAAAAAAAAAAAAAGTCTTTTTACTTTTCATGGTAATAGTTATTTGCATATGTTCAGCAAGACTATGTCCTCCTTCTTACCAGGACAAATGGATTTATTGTAGCTAAGACCTCACTTAGAGCATCATATCTGAGAATGGTGCTCACTCAATCAGGTGTGACAGGGCATTTTAAGGGATAAAATTTGTATTAATGCTTACAGAACACATGCCTACAAAGGTCACCATGGAAACTGGCTTGAGGTCAGGTGCGGTGGCTCACACCTGTAATCCCACCACTTTGGGAGGCCAAGGCATGCAGATCACCTGAGGTCAGGAGTTTGAGAAGAGTATGGCCAACATGGTGAAACCTCATTTCTACTAAAAATATAAAAATTAGCCAGGTGTGGTGGCAGGCATCTGTAGTCCCGGGTACTGGGCAGGCTGAGGCAGGAGAACAGCCTGAACCTGGGAGGCGGAGGTTGCAGTGAGCCGAGGTCACACCACTGCACTCCAGCCTGGATGATAGAACGAGACTCTGTCTTAAAAAAAAAAAAAGGAACAAACAAACAAAAAAAAACTGACTTGGTACCTGATTATCAGATATTAAAGACAGTCACTTCCTGGAAGGCCAGGAACTTTATGATATTCAGAGAACAAAAAAAGAGAAGAATTCACTCAGATATACAGGTTTGACAGGTGAAAGAAATTTGGTGAGAAGGGTCTTGAGCTGGGTTTCTTAACTTTGAAATAACAAATAATAGAGCCTTTTAAGATTCCAGCTGGGAAAAGAATAAAGCTTCCAATTGGAGATTCCTTATGAAAACTTCCAGACAAAATCTAATTTTGTAATTGTTTGAAACTATATGGCTCTAAATTTTGCGAAGCACATTTAGGAGGCCTATATGACAAATTAACACTTTTTTTTTCTTTGAGACAAGGTCTCATTCTGTCGCCCAGGCTGGAGTGCAGTGGAGCAATCATGGATCACTGCAGCCTCAACTTCCTGGGCTCAGGTAATCCTCCCACCTCAGTCTCCCTAGTAGCTGAGACTACAGGTGTGTGCCACCATGCCCAGCTAATTTTTTGTATTTTTTGTAGAGAAGGGGTTTCACTATGTTGCCCAAGCTAGTCTGGAACTCCTGGGCTCAAGTGATCTGTCCACCTCCGCCTCCCAAAAGTGCTGAGATTACGGGCATGAGCCACCATGTCTGGCTGACAAATTAACTCTCTTGCTGTACGTACATAAACAATCAGGCCACATCTAATGAGAACAGCCAATTTTTAAATCAAGAATCATTTTTCTTTAAGATTATAATGATCCTAAGGGGTTGGGGAGATCATAGGGACAAATTAGAAAAACCTTGACATTCAGTGGGTGTCCTGACTAGCTCAACCCATAGGATTATTTTTGGCCCTTTGTTGTCTTTGAGCTACTTTATAGGTCTGTATCTTGTTGAAAGCTGTCAGTAAAACAAATTGTTCTTTTTTTTTTTTTTTTTTTGGCGATGGACTTTCACTCTTGTTGCCCAGGCTGGAGTGTAATGGTGCGATCTCAGCTCACCATAACCTCCACCTCCCAGGTTTAAGCGATTCTGCTGCCTCAACCTCCTGAGTAGCTGGGATTACAGGCGTGCGCCATCGCACCCGGCTAATTTTTGTATTTTTAGTAGAGACAGTGTTTCATCATGTTGGCCAGGCTAGTCTCAAACTCCTGACATCAAGTGATCTGCTGCCTTGGCCTCCCACAGTGCTGGGATTACAGGCGTGAGTCACTGTGCCCGGCCTGGTTCTTGTCCATAGAATGCAACTTGTGTCCCGTAGAATGCAATTAATTATTGCCTTGTGGATATCAACCAACTTTGCCAGTTTTGTACCTATCTGTAAGTTCACTTCCCTGTTCCTTAAGTGACTATAACTGAGGTATTTTGAACTAGTCGTAACATCTTACCAATTCCCTCATTACTTAATGTGTTCCATAAAATCTTTGATATAGGTTCATTTAATATCCATATGAGAGTCATAATTTTATTGTTTTTGAAAATTACCCCTGAACTTAATATATATAAGGTGCTTAGAATAGGGCCTGGCACCAAGTATGGACTCAGTAAATGTTAGCTTTTGTAAGTAATGGATTAATAACATCCCTTGTCTTATAGATGAACAGAATGAAGTGCAGAGGAGGCAAGCACATTTGCTTAAATGGAACAGCTTGCCAGAGATGGAGCAGGAGCTAGAAGCCAAGTCTCTTTGCCATCAAGTCCTTCCTTTCTTGCCGCCACCCCCGCCCCACCCCTCTCCTACCCACAGTCCTCTCTGGCTGTGCTTTGCTGACCCCACACATTCTTCGGGTTTCATTCTGGATCCTTCTAGGCTGGGTTAGCAGCCCCAACCCCAACCTTTGTGTCTTCCCCTGTGAAGCTGGTATTGTAGATATATTGCAACTATCAATTTCTTCATCTAAGCCAGGTGAACTACTGGCTCATGCCTGTAATCCCAGCACTTTAGGAGGCTGAGGTAGGAGGATGGATGGCTTGAGGCCAGGAGTTTGAGACCAGTCTGGGCAGGATAGTGAGACCCCACCTCTAAAAAATAAAAAAAGAAAATTGTCTTCATCTAAGCCATGAGCCGCACATAACCAGGGACCGAAACTGTCTTGATCGCCACCCAGCCTGGCACACAGCAAGTATAAGTGCCAGAAGTGAGGCCTCATATAGGTGTGGCGTTCTCTCCCCTGGGTATGGGGAGCAGGGCTGCTTTCCAGAACTGACTGGAAACCCTCTGCTCCTCCGTCCTCTGCCGGCCCAAAACTCCCCTGGGCTCCTGGCTGCTCTAGGCAATATCAAGCCTCCTAGAGAGGATGCCTGGCGCCACTAGCCTCTCAAGACTTGAGTTTCTGTTTTGTTTTTTTCCAAATAAAATTCCAGAAATCCAGGTTTAAAAATAACCAAGCAATGCAATCTTCTCCACCAAGCTGCTTGGCAAAAACAAACCCTCAACAAAGACCAGTGTGCAGTCTCACTTCACACTTACTCATTTTCGGCCGCCAACTCAGCTCTGTTTTGGGTGGGGAGGAAAAACGGGAGGCAGGACTCCCGGGGCAGAAGCACAAGGGCACAGGCGCTGGGCAGAAGCTGGGCTGGACCGCAAGGCCGCCCTGGCTTTGCAGGCACACACCCGTTTGGGAAGACAGCTGCTAGAGAGACTGCTGCGAAGTCCGGTTTTCTTGGAGTCCCAACTTGCTGGTCTCCAGCCCTGGATCTGGCAGGAGATCAAAGTGGCCCTGGAAAATGGTCTCCATTCGTAATCCAGAATTCATTCTCCTTCCCGAGGGAGACATCAGCTTCTGCCTGAGCCTGCCTTTCCCCATCATTACTTAGGGAACTGGCCGGTCATAATGGGGAATAGCATTTATGCTCTTGCTGAACAACAACCTCAGACTCCCCACTTTTTTCGACATGGTCTATTTTCTAACCTGTCATCTTTTTTTTAAGGCCCATTTTGTGGGCGAGAAAAATGTGTGATGGAAGAGAGGAAATTCAGGACCAGAGGCCTGGAAAACTGTCAGATTTCATATTTCCTCCTCCTTTGAATCAGCATTAATGCCCCTCAATGGGGTTTTCCTGCAAATGCTTGTATAACTCCCTTTTAAAACAATTTTTGCTGTTTTTTCCTTTCCCTGCCCCTGGGTAAGTTATTCCAACTGACTACTTTCCACCTCAAAAGAAAGTAGTGGACAGGAAAAAAGTGGTCGTGTGGTCTGTTGGCTACAGCTCCAAGTGGAGCCAGGAGATTTGGGTTCTATTCTGAGCCTTTCTGAGAACATGACGAGGGGAAGGGACACAAACTCGGCTCTTTTACTGGAGTCCAGGGGCTCCGTGCCAACTGGAGGAAGTTACTGATTCCGGATCAGAAGGGGACCAGGAACTGGCGTTTATTAAACACCTGCAAAGCGCCACACCCTTGACCAACTAGCTCTTTTTTTCTTTTTTTTTTTTTTTGAGACGGGATCTTGCTCTGTCACCCAGGCTGAAGTGCAGTGGCGCAATCACAGCTCACTGCAGTCTCTGCCTCCCAGGCTGAAGCAATCCTCCCACCTCAGCCTCCCGAGTAGCTGAGACTACAGGCATGTGCCACTGTGCCTGGCTAATTTTTTTGTATTTTTTGTAGAGAGAGGGTTTCACCATATTGCCCAGGCTGGTTTTGAATTCCTGAGCTCAAGTGATTTGCCCACTCACCTCGGTCTCCCGGAGTGCTGGAATTACAGGCATGAGCCACCATGCCTGGCCCCAAGTAACTCTCTCTTTTTTTTTTGAGATGGAGTCTCACTCTGTCACCCAGGCTGGAGTGCAGTGGCACAATCTCAGCTCACTGCAACCTCTGCCTCCTGGATTCAAGCGATTCTCCTGCCTCAGCCTCTTGAGTACCTGGGATTACAGGCATGTGCCACCACACCCGGCTAGTTTTTGTATTTTTAGTAAAGGTGGGGTTTCACCATGTTGGTCAGGCTGGTCTCGAACTCCTGACCTCATGATCTGCCCACCTCGGCCTCCCAAAGTGCTGGGATTACAGGCGTGAGATACCTCGCCTGGCCTCTAACTAGCTCTCTTAATCCTCACAACTTTGCGGGTTAGCTTCTGTAACTTCCTTGTTACAGACTAGGACCTGGAAGCTCAGAGAGATGCAGTAAGTTGCTCAGGGTAGCACAGCTTGTTGGTGCTAGAGCTGGGAAGAGTCCAGCTCTGGTTCTGGGGTCTGAGTTGTTTCACTACAACATGTAACCCACCAGCTATGCTTTCGTCCTTGACTTACTCCATGTATCGAGTACCTATTATGTACTATAAAGATAACAGTGAGCAAAACATTCTTTTTCGTATGGAGTTTATTTTCTAGTTGGAGGTGGATGGAAAAATGGAAAAAGGAGGAAGACAGAAAATAAATAGATAAATTATATAACATGCTGTAAGATCTTAAGCGCCGAAAACAAAAGAAAGATTAGAACAGGGTAAGGGGATTGGGAGGGCTGAAGATAGATGTTTCACATTTAAAGAGGGTAATGAGGGGCCAGGCACAGTGGCTCACGTCTGTAATCCCAGCACTTTGGGAGGCCAAGGTGGGAGGATCACTTGAGGTCAGGAGTTCGAGACCAGCCTGGCCAACATAGTGAAACCCTGTTTCCACTAAAATACAAAAGTTAGCCAGGTATGGTGGCATGAACCTGTAGTCCCAGCTACTTGGGAGGCTGAGGTAGCAGGATCGCTTGAGCCTGGGAGGCAGAGGTTGCAGTGAGCTGAGATCACGCCACTGCACTCCAGCTTTATTTATTTATTCTCAAATAAATAAGGTAATCAGGGTAGGCCTCATAGAAGAGATGACATTTGCATGAAGAGTTCAAAGAGATGTGAGAATTAGAAATGCTGGTGTTGGAGGGAAGATTACTGCTGTCAAAGGGAACAGTCAAGTCAGTGCAAAGGCCCTAAGGTAGGAGCTTGCCTAGCATATTTGAGGAGCAGCAAGGAGACCAAAGTGCCTGTAGCAAAGCGAGCAAAGAGCCCGCACAAAAAGGGTCACCCTGCCTGCTGTGTTAAAAATAAACAGCAGGGATGGCCGGGTGCAGTGGCTCACACCTGTAATCCTAGCACTTTGGGAGGCCAAGGTGGGCAGATGGCTTGAGCCCAAGAGTTCAAGACCATCCTGGGCAACATGGTGAAACCCCATCTCTACAAAAAATACAAAAATTAGCCGGGCATGGTGGCACGCACCTATAGTCCCAGCTACTTGGGAGGCTGAGGTGGAAGGATGGCTTGAGCCTGGGTGGTGGAGGCTGCAGTGAGCTGAGATTGTGCGGCCTGGGTGACAGAGCCAGACACCGTCTCAAAAAAAAAAAAAAAAAAAATGAACTGCAGGGATGGCCAGGCATGGTGGCTCATGCCTGTAATCCTAGCACTTTGGGAGGCTGAGATGGGAGGATCACTTGAGCTCAGGAGTTCAAGACCAGCCTGGACAAACATAGTGAGACCATGTCTCTACTTCATTTCAAAATAAAAATAAAAATAAATGAACTTCAGGGGGACAAGGAGGAAGCTGGGAGAGTAGACGGGGCCATTGCAGTAACCAGGTGAGAAGTCATTGCGTCTCAGACAAGGTTAGGAGCAGTCGAGGCAGGCAGCAGTGGGCAGAGTCAGGAAGGCACAGCTAACAGGATTTCCTGATGGATTCGATGTGGAGTGTGAGATGGGGAGGCTTCAAGGGAACACCAGGATTTTTGTTGGGCAACTGGAAAAAGGGAGCCATCCACGGAGCCGAAGAAGGCTTCGGGTGGGGCAGGTCTGGGGGTGGAGGGAAGATTAGCAGTTATGCTTTGAGAATTGTGAATTTGACATGTATCACTGCTCTCCGTACAGGGCCAAATCAATAACATCCAAAAAGATGACTGAAGAGGCCCATATACGAAGCGCTTCCAAACAAACTGGCTAGTTCCAGAGTTTCCTCTCCACTGCCTTCCTCTACACCAGCTGTTCTTAACCCAGGGGTCTGTGAACTTGGATGGAAAAAAAATTACACCTTTTTTTCTTTTCCCTTCACTAACCTCATGCTGGAATTTAGCATTTTCTTCCATTGTGAGTGTAGGCAACAAACCCCTGTAGACTTAGCAGGACTGGCTCCTGTCACTGATAGAAACCACTGGTATTTTTTTTTATATACTGGTATTTTTATCTCACACAACAGGTGCTCTGGATTATCCCCAAATATCTTTTTTTTTTTTTTTTTTTGAGGCGGAGTCTCGCTCTGTCGCCCAGGCTGGAGTGCAGTGGCGCAATCTCGGCTCACTGCAAGCTCCGCCTCCCGGGTTCACGCCATTCTCCTGCCTCAGCCTCTCCGAGTAGCTGGGACTACAGGCGCCCGCCACCACGCCCGGCTAATTTTTTTGTATTTTTAGTAGAGACGGGGTTTCACCGTGGTCTCGATCTCCTGACCTCGTGATCTGCCCGCCTCGGCCTCCCAAAGTGCTGGGATTACAAGCGTGAGGCACCGCGCCCGGCCCCCCAAATATCTTTTACCCTCATCACTTCTTTGAATTTTTGGTCGTTTTGGATCTGCCATTAAGTCTTATTACTTAATGCATTAACAAGCTCATAAATTATTATATCATAAATTTAAATTTGAAACATTTTTGATAATGGTATTTCACTATATTTGACCTCCCTTGTAGTCCTGTGCATTTTATTGTTTGTATGTAAAGTCATTATTCTGAGACTGGGTGCGGTGCCTCACACCTGTAATCCCAGCACATTGGGAGGCCAAGGTGAGTGGAGTGTTTGAGCCCAGGAGTTACCAGCCTGGGCAACATGGTGAAACCCTGTCTCTACAAAAAAAAAATACAAAAAGTAGCTGGGTGTGGCGGTGCTCGCCTGTAGTCCCAGCTACTTGGGAGGCTGAGATGGGAGGATCACCTGAGTCAAGAGAGGTTGAGGCTGCAGTGAGCTGTGATGGCACTACTATGCTTCACCCTGGGCAACAGAGTGAGACCCTGTCTCAAAAACAACAACAATAATAATAATAATAAAATAAATATTCTGAGAAAGGCCTCATCAGCTTCCCCAGACTGCTAAAGGGGGTCTGTGGCACAAAAGAGTTAAGACCCCTGATCTAAGCTAAATATCTTCAGCAAGATGGGAGGAAAAAAAGTCATTAAAATGTCTTGATCATGCCAGGATCTCTGCCAGGAACTTTATATTCATGACGTCATTACTCCTCACAATTGCAAGGTGGATATGAATTTTCTTTTTTCTTTTTTTTTTTTTTTTTGAGACGGAGTTTTGTTCTTTTTGCCCAGGCTGGAGTGCAATGGTGCGATCTTGGCTCACTGCAACCTATGCCTCCTGGGTTCAAGTGATTCTCCTGCCTCAGCCCCCCAAATAACTGGGATTACAGGCTCATGCCACCACACCCAGCTAATTTTTTTATTTTTAGTAGAGACGGGGTTTCACCATGTTAGCCGGGCTGGTCTCGAACTCCTGACCTCAGATGATCCGCCCACCTAGGCCTCCCAAAGTGCTGGGATTACAGACATGAGCCACCACGCCTGGCCTGGATATGGTTTTTCTTTGCATTTTACAACTGGGGAAAGTCACCCAGCCAGTCACTGGAAAATCAGATGTTCAAACTCAGTGCTATCTATTCCTGAAGTCTGTGTTTATTTCACCAAATCAAACTGGATCACATGTTGCAACCTAAATGCCAATAATCAGGCTTGCCCCTCACTTAGCCAAGCAGCAGGGCAGTATTTATTAGTTATGAGCTTGGAAGCTGGGGCTAGACTGTCCAAGCTCAAATCTAGCCTTTCTGCTTATTTATATGTGGCTTTAAGTAAATCACTTAACCTCTCTATGCCTTCGTTTCCTGGTCTATAACACAGGCATGACAGTGACAATAATATTGCCAGCAAATAGATGTGTTGTAGGGTAGCAAGTGTGTGATGCCTAGACCAGTACCTGGGCCGGGCAGGGTGGCTCACACCTGTAATCCCAGGACTTTGGGAGACCAACGCAGGAGGATCACTTGAGCCCAGGAATTCAAGACCAGCCTGGGCAACATAGCAAGACCTTGTCTCTACAAAAAATACAAAAATTAGCCAGGTGTGTTGGCACATGCCGGTAGTCCCAGCTACTAGGGAGGCTGAGACAGGAGGCCAAGGCTGCAGTGAGTCAAGATTTCACCACTGCACTCCAGCCTGGGCATCAGAGTGAGGCCCTGTCTCAAAAAAAAAAAAAAAAAAAAAAAGAATAGTACCTGGATTATAGAAGGTGCTTGCGGTTTTTTGTTTGTTTGTTTGTTAGAGTCTTGCTCTGTCACCCACGCTGGAGTGCAGTGGTGCCATCTCGGCTCACTACAAGCTCCGCCTCCCAGGTTCACGCCATTCTCCAGCCTCAGCCTCCCGAGTAGCTGGGACTACAGGTGCCCACCACCACGCCTGGCTAATTTTTTGTATTTTTAGTAGAGATGGGGTTTCACCGTGTTAGCCAGGATGGTCTCGATCTCCTGACCTCGTGATCCACCCGCCTCAGCCTCCCAAAGTGCTGGGATTACAGGCGTGAGCCATCGTGCCCAGCCGCTTGCATTTATTTTTATTGAGAGCTCTGGCTCCAGAGAAAAACAGAATGGGTTTGAAGGTCAGCATAACTTTTTACTGTGTGACCTTGGGCAACTCACTTAACCTCTCTTTGCTTCAGTGTCCTCATCTGTAAGTGGAGACCATAATACTTACCTCCTAGGGTGGTTGAAAGGATCAAATGAGATAATGAATACAAGAGCCTTAGATATTTACTGACTAGTATAAGCAATCCCTAAAGAGATACATGCTCAATGTGTTAGCATTAATTATTATTATTATCTATTGCTCTCTCATTTAAGCCCCATCCATTTCCCTAGTTCTTGCCTTTCTTTCTGTTAAGGCTTTCTTAGCCCTATTTCCTTACTCTTGGGGATTTCATGGAATGTCTAATCAAATTATTAAGGTTATATTCAGACATTTATTACCCAAATATGTACTTAGCTCTTACCATATGCCAGACACTGTTCTGGACATCTGGAAGTATCAGTGAACAGGAGCCACAAATCTCTGCCCACAAGACGCTGATATTCTTTTGTTCTTTTCTTCACTTTTGTTTTGTTTTGTTTTTTTTGAGATGGAGTTTCACTGTTGTCACCCAGGCTGGAATGCAATGGCGCAATCTTGGCTCACTGCAACCTCCGCCTCCTGGGTTCAAGCAATTCTCCTACCTCAGCCTTCGGAGTGACTGGGATTATAGGCACGCACCACCACACCCAGCTAATTTTTGTATTTTTTAGTAGAGACGGGGTTTTGCCATGTTGGCCAGGCTGGTCTCGAACTTCTGACCTCAAGTGACCCACCCACCTCGGCCTCCCAAGGTGCTAGGATTGCCACGCCCTGCCTTCGCCGCCGACTTTTTCTTCTTCTTCTCCTTCTTCTTCTTCTTCTCCTTCTTCTTCTTCTTCTTCTTCTTCTTCTTCTTCTTCTTCTTCTTCTTCTTCTTCTTCTTCTTCTTCTTCTTCTTCTTCTTCTTCTTCTTCTTCCTCTTCTTCTTCTTCTTTCTCTTCTTCTTCTTCTCCTCCTCCTCCTCCTCCTCCTTCTCCTTCTTCTTTCTTCTTCTTCTCTTTTTTTTTTTTTTGAGACAGGATTTCATTCTGTCATCAAGGCTGGAGTACAGTGGCACAGTCAGAGCTCACTCCAACCTCAATCTCCCGGGTTCAGGTGATCCTCCCACCTCAGCCTGCCGAGCAAGAAGCTGATATTCTAAACACTAGATATTCTGCTTCACATAAAGTCCCTTTTGCTGATCTGGAGAGAATCAAATTAATATTTGACAATAAGGACTTCATATTAATATACTGGTTTTTCTAGGAATCACACTGATGAATTCACCTTCTGTTGGTGATTATTCACCCTCAGCCTTACATTGTCCTTCTCCATTGCACTGATAGCCTACAACAATTGCCATCTGCTATGGTTTGAATGTGTCCTTCCAAAATTCATGTTGAAAATTAATTTCCAATGCAATAGTATTAAGAGGTGGGGCCAGGTGTGGTGTCTCACACCCATCATCCCAGCACTTTGGGAGGCCGAAGCAGGCAGATCACTGGAGCCCAGGAGTTCAAGAGCAGCCTGGGCAACATGGTAAGACCCCATCTCTATGAAAAATACAAAAATTAACTGGGCATGGTGGCATGCACCTGTAGTCCCAGCTACTTGGGAGGCTGATGTGGGAGGATCACTTGAGCCCAGGAGGTGGAGGTTGTAATGAGCTGAGATTGTGCCACTGCACTCCAGCCTGGGTGATGAGGTGAGACCCTGCCTCAAAAAAAAAAAAAAAAAAAAGAGGTAGAGTCTTAAAGAGGTGCTAAGGTCATGAGAACGCCACCCTTGTGAATGAGATTTGTGTCCTTATGAAAGGGCTTGAAGAAACCTATTTTGCCCTTCCATCCCTTCCACCATGTGAGGACATGGTATGTGTCCCTTCCACCATGTGAGGATACAGCAAGAAGCTGCCAGCTTGGAAACAGACAGGAACCCTTCACCAGACACTGAATCTGCTGGTGCCTTGATTTTGGACTTCCCAGCCTCCAGAACAGTGAGAAATAAATTTTTATTATTTATAAATTAGCAAGTCTAAGGTATTTTGTTATAGCAGCCTAAAGGAAGCAAGACACTGTCCAATTCCAAAGTCTTTAAAACTCTCAAACACCTGGTAGATTGCACTTATCAGTTTATTTCTCTCATGTCCCACTCTAGTCCACCATCAGCGAAAATCTTAACAATTGTCACACAATTGCATGCCAGAGGCTATTGGTACTCCACAAATGACCAGTGACAGGGTCTTTGTTGCCGGCTAAATGGCAGGTGATCCAGCTCTGAGATCTCATTTTAGTTTGCTTCCTAAGACTACTTTGAGTGTCAGCTGACCTAGGTTGAGTTCTCTGCTTCTGTGATGCGGATGTTTGCGTCCCCTACCTCAATTCATATGTTGAAACTTACTCTCCACTGTGGTAGTGCTAAGAGTTGGCACCTTTGGGAAGTGATTAGGTCTGGGATCAGTGCTTTTCTAAAAGGAGCCCAAGGGAGCTTGTTCGCCCTTCTACCATAAGAAGACACAGGAAGAGGGTGCCAGGTATGGGGAGTAGACCCTCGCCAGACACCAATTCTGCTGGCACCTTGATCCTGGACTTGCAAGCCTTCAGAACTATGAGCCATTGATTTCTGTTGTTTGTAGATTCCCCAGCCTAAGATATTTTGTTATAGCAGTCTGGATGGACTAAGACATCTGTGAAACAGATTCTGAGTCTGAAATCTGAAGGCAAGAAGTTTATTAGGGAGGTAGTATTCCAGGGATTGATGCCTGCAAGCAAGTGAGTGAGAGAAGCAGAATTGGACAGAGGGAGAATCTGAACTGTGACAAAACTGCTCTGAAGGCTTCAGACAGAACCATGGGGTGCTCTGGAGCTGGGATAGATTTTTTTTTTTTTTAAGACAGAATCTTGCTCTGTCACCCAGGCTAGAGTGCAGTGGCATGATCTCGGCTCACTGCAACCTCCGCCTCCTGGGTTCAAGCGATTTGCCTCCCTCAGCCTCCCAAGTAGCTGGGATTACAGGCACACACCACCATGCTGGACTAATTTTTGTATTTTTAGTAGAGATGGGGTTTCACCATGTTGGCCAGGCTGGTCTCGAACTTCTGTCACCACCCACCTTGGCCCCTCAAAGTACTAGGATTACAAGTGTGAGCCACTGTGCCCGGCCTGAGATGGATTTTTGGAGTTGTCTTGCGATATGGTTTGGCTGTGTTCCCACCCAAATCTCATCTTGAATTCCCACATGTTGTGAGAGAGACCTGGTGGCAGGTAATTGAATCACAAGAGCATGTCTTTCCAATTGAATCACAAGAGCATGTCTTTCCTGTGCTGTTCTCGTTATAGTGAATACATCTCACGAGATCTGATGGTTCTATAAGGGGGAGTTGCCCTGCACAAGCTCTCTCTTCTCTTGTCTGCCACCATGTGAGATGTGCCTTTCACCTTCCACCATGGTGAGGCCTCCCCAGCCACATGGAGCTGTTAGTCCAATAAACCCCTTTCTTTTGTAAATTGCCCAGTCTTGGGTGTGTCTTTATCAGCAGAGTGAAAATGGACTAATACATCTTGCCTCTAGGCTAGCAAGCGAGGCATTTATACTCCCTCCTGGACCAGTCATTGGATGTAGGATGCCTTTGGGAAAGGGACTTGATCTTGGACAAAGCAACACTCTTTGGCTGAGCTGGGGTAGTAAGTGCCTCAGCCGCTGACACAGGGGATCTGCGAGACTATCACAGCATCCTCCACAGAGTCTGTCTTTTTCATAGTGATGTGCAGGCATTCCCTATACATTTTATTCATTTATTTATTTATTTTTTTGAAATGGAGTTTCACTCTTATTCCCCAGGCTAGAGTGCAATGGTGTAATCTCGGCTCACTGCAACCTCTGCCTCCCGGGTTCAAGCAATTCTTCTGCCTCAGGGCAGGAGCTGGGATTACAGGTGCCTGCCACCATGCCCAGCTAATTTTTTGTATTTTTAGTAGAGATGGGATTTCTCTATGATGGCCAGGCTGGTCTTGAACTCCTGACTTCAGGCGATCTGCCTGCCTTGGCCTCCCAAAGTGCTGGGATTACAGATGTGAACCACCGTGCCCAGACCCCTATGCATTTTAAATATTAGCTTCTTGTCAGCTTTAGACATTGTGAGTATCTTCCTTCAATCTATCATCAAACTGTTAGCTTTCTCTTAGTGTTATTTCTTGGAGCAGAATTCCTTAATTTTGATATAGCCAAGTTAATAAATTTTCCTCCTTAAGGATTTATGCTTTGAGAGTTTTGTTTAAAAGATCCATCTCCGGCCAGGTGTGGTGGCTCACGCCTGTAATCCCAGCACTGCAGGAGGCCGAGGTGGGTGGATCATTTGAGGTCAGGAGTTTGAGACCAGCGTGACCAACATGGTGAAACCCTGTCTCTATTAAAATACAAAAATTAGCCAGACATGGTGATTGGTGTCTGTAATCTTAGCTACTCGGGAGGCTAAGGCAGGAGAATCCCTTGAACCCAGGAGGTGGAGGTTGCAGTGAGCTGAGATCAAGCCTCTGCACTCCAGCCTGGGTGACAGAGGGAGACCCTGTTTCCAAAAAAAAAAAAAAAATCCATCTCCATTCTTTAGGCCACAAATGTATCCCCCTACACTATGTCCTTGCTTTGAACGCATTTTTACCTTTCACATTTAGGTCTTTAATCCTTCTGGAGCCCACTTTGAATGTGGGTATTAGCCAATTTTCTTCTCTTTTCCTGTGTTATGAACCAGTTTTCTGTACTTGTCTTGAACCCTCTGCTCTCTGGTTTCTGCTTCACCACTGTCTTAAGATACTACATCTGCAGAGAATTGCACCCTCTTAATATTCTTATTCCATGGCTTTAAAAAAATTCTCCTTCATCTCTCCCTGTCTGCAGTATGGGGCACATTCGACCATCTCCCTTTCTTGCAACTCTGTGTGCACTGCCCTTTCTGAACTTATTATCCTTGTTTGCTTTTTCTTCTTTTATCTCTTCCTCCTCTTTCATCCCTAGGGCTTTCCTGGCTTAACTTTCTCTTGCAGCTCCTAACAATCGGTGTAATTTAAGACTATGCTTGTCTTTCTTTTTATCCCTCAAAACTCTATCTTCTCTGAAAAATTCTCAAGATTTCAGTCCCTCTAGGTGGGTGATTTCCCTATTAGTAAATCCAGCCCTGATCTCTCTTGTGAATGCTGGTGACCATTTTTTTTAAAAAATACTTTATTTTATTATTATAATTATTATTATTGTTTTGAGCGGAGTCTCACTCTGTCACTCAGGCTGGAGTAAAATGGCATGGTCTCAGCTCACTGCAACCTCTGCCTCCCAGGTTCAAGCAGTTCTCCCACCTCAGCCTCCCAAGTAGCTGGGACTACAGGTGTGTGCCACCACACCTGGCTAATTTTTGTATTTTTAGTAGAGACGAGGTTTCACTATGTTGGCCAGGCTGGTCTCGAACTCCTGACCTCGTGATCCACCCACCTCTTATAGTGTGACCTTGCCCGGCCTAAAATACTTTTTTTTTTTTTTTTTTTTTTTTTGAGACAGGCTGGAGTGCAGTGGCGCAATCTCAGCTCACTGCAAGCTCCGCCTCCCGGGTTCACGCCATTCTCCTGCCTCAGCCTCTCCGAGTAGCTGGGACTACAGGCGCCCGCCACCACGCCCGGCTAATTTTTTTGTATTTTTAGTAGAGACGGGGTTTCACCATGGTCTCGATCTCCTGACCTCGTGATCCGCCCGCCTCGGCCTCCCAAAGTGCTGGGATTACAAGCGTGAGCCACCGCGCCCGGCCAAAATACTTTATTTTTTAAGAGCAGTTTGGGGTTCACGGGAAAATTAAGCAGAAGATGGCCAGGCACGGTGGCTCATGTCTGTAATCCCAGCACTTTGGGAAGCTGAGATGGGAGGCTTGCTTGAGCCCAGAAGTTCGAGACCAGCCTGAACAACAAAGTGAGACCCAGTCTCTACAAAGAAATCAAAGTTATCCAGCTGTGGTGGCACATGCCTGTAGTCCCAGCTATATGGGAGGCTGAGGCAGGAGGATCAGTTGAACCCAGGAGGTTGGGGCTGCAGTGAGCCAAGATCCCAAGATTGTGCCATTGAACTACAAGCCTGGGCCACAGAGTGAGACCCTGTCTCAAAATTTTAAAAAATAATTTAAAAATACAAAAAAAAAAAGCAAAAGAAACTGAGATTTCTCATATACCCCCTTCCCCAACACATGCACAGCGCTCCCCATTATCAATATCCCTCACCAGAACAGTACATACACTACAATTGATGAATCCACGTTGACACATCATTATCACCCAAAGTCCATAGGTCACATTTGTATTCACTCTAGATGTTGTACATTCTGTGGGTTTGGACAAACGTATAATGACGGCCAGGCGCAGTGGCTCACACCTGTAATCCCAGCACTTTGGGAGGCCAAGGTGGGTGGATCACTTGAGCCCAGGAGTTCGAGACCAGCCTGGGCAACATGGCAAAACCCGTCTCTACTAAAAACTACAAAAATTAGCCGGGTATGGTGGTGCGTGCCTGTAATCCCAGCTGCTTGGGAGGCTAAGGCAGAAGAATCACTCAAACCCAGGAGACAGAGGTTGCAGTGAGCCAAGATTGTACCACTGCACTCCAGCCTTGGCAACAGAGTGAAACTCTGTCTCAAAAAAAAAAAAGTATAATGACATGTATCCATCATAAAAGTATCATACAGAGCATTTTCACTGTCCTAAAATCCTCTGTGCTCTGCCGATTCTTCCCTCCCTCCCCGCGACACCTGGACACCACTGATTTTTTTTACTGCCTCTGTCCTTTTTTTGGTTTTTGTTTTGTTTTTGAGATAGAGTCTCACTCTGTTGCCCAGGCTGGAGTACAGTGGCACGATCTCGGCTCACTGCAACCTCCGCCTCCAGTGTTCAAGCAATTCTCCCTGCCTCAGCCTCCTGAGTCACTGGGATTACAAGTGCCTGCCACCACACCTGGCTAAATTTCGTATTTTTTAGTAGAGATGGGATTTTGCCATGTTGGCCAGGCTGGCCTTGGACTCCTGACCTCAGGTGATCCACACACTTCAGCTTCCCGAAGTGCTGGAATTATAGGCATGAGCCACCGTGCCCGGCCTGCCTCTGTAGCTTTTTTGCCTTTTCCAGGATATCATATAGTTGAAATCATATACTATGCAACTTTTGCAGATTGGCTTCTTTCACTTAGTAATAAGCATTTAAGCTTCTTGCGTTCAGCTTTAAGCTAAAGATAGATGTGTCTGAGCCTCAGGATAGACAGTCCCTTTTAGGAGCATCCTGCACAGCCAAGGGGGAAAGTCAGGCTGAAGGTCTCATTAATCCACACAGCATCCCTATGCATCTGTAAAATAGGGGGAGAGAACTGCAGTTGTCTTCTCTTTACAGATAAAGAATTTGAAGTACAAGCAGCATCTCAAGAACATCAAATGAGTACTTCCTGTAGCTTTACAGTTTACAAAGGCTCAGAACTCAGGCTTTCCTGAAGGGGGTTTACTCCTCACTTTGGAGATGGCCAGTGGAGGATATAGCATCAGGCTGTCCAACCACCACGATCCCTTGAAATGACCCGAG
The DNA here is from genome assembly GCF_009828535.3 of Hylobates moloch. Taxonomy (NCBI): domain Eukaryota; kingdom Metazoa; phylum Chordata; class Mammalia; order Primates; family Hylobatidae; genus Hylobates; species Hylobates moloch. Next base: position 18,190,937 of record NW_026652284.1, read on the forward strand.
CAGCATATTCAAGTCAGCGCAGGGGTGAGATTTAAAGTTGCCACAAGAGACCCAGAGCTGTGGCTCATGCCTGTAATCCCAGCACTTTGGGAGGCCGAGTCAGGAGGATCACCTGAGGCCAGGAGTTCAAGACCAGCCTGGTCAACATGGCAAAACCTCGTCTATACTAAAAATACAAAAAAAAAAGCTGGGCGTGGTAGCGCGTGCATGTAGTCCCAGCTACTCGAGAAGCTGAGGCAGAAGAATTGCTTCAACCCAGGAGGCAGAGGTTGCAGTGAGCCGAGAGTGCACCACTGCACTCCAGTCTGGGTGACAGAGTGAGATTTCATCTCAAAAAAATTAAAAAAAAAAGTTGCCACAAGCATCCCCAGTTTGTCTCTGGAATCCTCCCAGACTACCTCCTTGTTTTTCCACCCTGCTACTCCTTGTTCATAAATTTCTTGGTTCTCAGCTGTCTTTGTTTTGGCTTTACATCACGGTTTCTATCCTCCACCCATGTCTTTGCTGGATGATCTGCTGGGCTTGACTCATTCTTCTGGCTCTCAACAACCATATGGATCCACGCCACTGCCTTTGGTCTTTGTTCTTCAATCCCCCACATTGCTCCCAAAGGGAAGAAGCAGTTCATCTGTGGGATCCACTTGATGTGTCTCACCTCTCACCAGGACCACGAGGGGCGTGGGGGCCTGCCAGCTTCAAGATGGCACAATAAAGACATTTCTGCTACCATCTTTAAAAATCACCCCAAAATAAGCAGTACAATAAATTTAAAACTATATATATTGTTTAGGAAACCAGGAGACAACAGCAGCCCCTAATCATACTAATTGAACTAGAGAGGAAAAGGGCAACGCACTCCAGGTGGTTCTGATAATGGTGGGTGTTAGGGTATTTAGACTAGACCTTGAAGATGGAGAGTTCTTCAGTGTTTCTTTATTCCCAGAGCTTAGCATAGAACCTGGCCAAATCAAGTCCTCATCAAATACTTGTTGAGTGAATTACATCATTATATATATTTATATCCTATAACAGTTATCAGCACATGAAAACATTTTACTATGAGGAGAACTGTTAGAAATGTTTGCTACATTGCTAAGTGGGGCTTCCGTTCTTTCTCTTGGAGAGAGGACTCTTCTACACCCATAGGCTGAGGAAGAGAACTCTGACTAATACCTTTGCCCTGATGGTTAGCATTTCATTGCTTCAATTTTTAAAACATTCACAAAGTCTGCTCCTTCATTGGCTCTGTTTTAGTCGTTCATTATTTTCACGTGAACTTGGCTCTTACGGCGGTCAGGACTTGATAATTGCATTCAGCCCTTTGCAATTATTGGTAAGAAACCAGGTAAGAAACCACTGACATTTAATATTTAATTGTTTTTGATCAGCATTAATTAGTCACAGATGCACACCAGATTCCCATTTAATTAAATACTCTTGGGAACATATTGTGGGCTCAGGGATTCTAACCACATCAAAAAGTAAGTGTTCAACTTTAAAAGTTGGGCCCCAGAGACCCAGGCATCCATGGAGAGGAAATTCCAGATGTCCAGCATTCTCCCTTTTCTTAGAAATAAACCTTCTACTTCTAGCCCTCTGGAATAGGGGAAGTCTCGGCATTTCTTTTCTCTTTTATTTACTTATTTATTTTTTGAGATGGAGTCTCACTCTGTCACCCAGGCTGGACTGCAGTGGCATGATCTTGGCTCACTGCAACCTCCACCTCCCAGGTTCAAGCGATTCTCCTTCCTCAGCCTCCCGAGTAGCTGGGACTACAAGTACGCACCACCATGCCCGGCTAATTTTTGTATTTGTAGTAGAGATGGGGTTTCACCATGTTAGCCAGGCTGGTCTCAAACTCTTGACCTCATGATCCACCCACCGTGGCCTCCCAAAGTGCTGGGATTACAGGCGTGAGCCACCAGGCCCGGCCTCTTTTTCCTTTTTTTTTTTTTTTTTTTTCTTTTCTTTTCTTTTTTTTTTTTGAGACAGAGTCTTCCTCTGTCGCCCAGGCTGGAGTGCAGTGGTGCGATCTCAGCTCACTGCAGCCTCTGCCTTCTGGGTTCCGGTGATTCTCCTGCCTCAGCCTCCGGAGTAGCTGGGATTACAGGCACTTGCCACCACGCTCAGCTCATTTTTGTATTATTAGTAGAGACGGGGTGTCACCATGTTGGCCAGGCTGGCGTCGAACTCCTGACCTCAAGTGATCCACCTGCCTCGGCCTCCCAAGGTGCTGGGATTACAGGTGTGAGCCATGGCGCCCGGCCCTCCTCTCTCTTCTTGCATCATCAGTTTTATCATCTTTACTGAATCATTCCCATCCATGTACAAACCTGAGCAAGTTCTCCCATTCTAAAAAAACCCACTGTCAACCCCACCCCTTCTCAAACTATTGCCCTTTTTCTTTGTCCCTCTTTGGAAATAAACTTCTAGAAAAAATTGTGTGCACTTGCTGCCTACAGCCCCTCTCCTCCTAGTCTCTCTCACTGCATTTGGACTTTGGCTCCAACTACTCCATGGAGACCATCCTTGTCAATGTCCCTAAAATTACCTCCCTGATGTTAAAAACAATGGCCACTTCTCCACCCTCTTTCATTTGGCCCAGTTAATCATGTTATCTTTCTTGAAACACTTACTTCATTTGGCTTCCAGGAAACCATTTTTTCTTGGTTTTCCTTCTGTCCATGTTCCTTCCTTCTCATTTTTCTTTGCTGATTTACCCTGTTCTCCCTAGCCTCTAAATGTTAGGTGGTTTTAGCAATGCTTTTAACTTCATTTGACCTCCCTATTTACTCTGCATTTCCACTTGAATGTTGACTTAGCCTGGGTCCCTTAGACATCAGAGCCTGAGGCAAAGCTTACACACTCTTGCTCTATTGAAAAAGAAGGAAAGAAAAGGAAAGAAGGCAGGGAGTGAGGGAAAGCAAACCCAAGATGGTGCATTGTTGAGTGAGCCAAACATTCACAAGAAAACACAGCTAGTCGCTTGGTCATGCGGGAACATCTCCAGAGAGCCCGATGCTGGAACCACAACACCTTGATGCTGCTGCATCTTGGGAAGGAGAAAGTTGATTTCTGGCCTGCAGAAGAAAATGGAATTCATCTGTTGACTCCTCCTCTCCTGTCTTTCAGTGTTAGAAGTTTACCTCTGCACTTCTAAGTTGTGTTCTCCGGCCTCTTTGGGCTGCACTGGGGAGGACAGCTCCCTCAGCCCTGGTTGAGAATTTAATCTGGGCTCAGAAACAGTGGGAAGACCTGTAGCCTTTGCAGTCTAATCCCCGGAGTATTATGCACTTCCTGTTGCAGCTTATGATGGGGTCAAGCTGGAGCCTGGCGCTCACCCTGGGAAAGACTGAGGCAGCCTTCCATCTCAGCAGAGGAGGCATTTGACTGCGGTGGCCACATCCCTTCTTCTTCTTTTTTTTTTTTTTCGAGACAGAGTTTTGTTCTTGTTTCTCAGGCTGGAGTGCAATGGCGCAGTCTTGGCTCACTGTAACCTCTGCCTCCCGGGTTCCAGTGATTCTCCTGTCTCAGCCTCCCGAGTAGCTGGAATTACAGGCATGTGCCACCACACCTATCTAATTTCTGGGGATTCACCATATTGGCCAGGCTGGTCTTGAACTCCTGACCTCAGGTGATCTACCTGCCTCAGCTTCCCAATGTGCTGGAATTACAGGCGTGAGCTACCACACCCGGCCTCAGGGCTCTTCTTTGAGTAAACAATCAAGGGAGAGTCCAGGCTTGGGGCAGCAGAGAGGATTGAGGGAAGATGGGGCAGCATATAAACTGGGTCTAACAGGCATCTCCAAACTTAACCTACCCAAAATTGCACCGATTCCAACCCCTCCCATCCAAACTTTTTTCTCCTAGTTTTTCCCATCTCAGTGTCAACTCCATCTTTCCATTGTCTCACACCAAAAACCTTAAAATCATCCTTAACTCGTCTTTCTTTATTCTTAAACCTCACATCCAATGTATCAGCAAATCCCATCAGCTCTACCTTCAAAGTATATCCAGAAGCCAGCCTCTCCTTACCACCTCCTTTCCCATCATTCTTGGATCATTATAAGGGTCTTCTACTTGGCTCTCTTGCCCTTGCCCCCAACATTCTATTCTCAACGCCATGGTCAGAGTGGTTCTGTAAAAAAAAAAAAAAAAAAAAAAAAAAAAGAGAGAGATGGTGTCATTCCCCCTCCTGAAACCATCTAGGGCCTTCCCCTCTCACTCAGAGTTAGACCAAAGTCTTTGGCATGCCCTGCAAGGCCCTACACTATCTGAGTCCATCATACCTCTAACTTTATCTCCTGTTGGCGCACTCTGTCCATCCACTGTGCCTCTAAAGGGCCAAACAGCCTCCCACCCAAGGGCCATTGCACTTGTTCCTCTCTTCTCCTGCAAGACTCTCTCACCAGTTAGCTACAAGGCTTGCTTCCTTAATCCTTCTGAGTCCTTAACCTCTATGCTTCAGTGCTTTTCTTTTTTTTTTTGAGACAGAGTCTTGCTCTGTTGCCCAGGCTGGAGTGAAATGGTGCAATCTCGGCTCACTGCAACCTCTGCATCCTGGGCTCAAGCGATTCTCCTGCCTTAGTCTCCAGAGTAGCTGGGACTACAGGCGCATGCCATCATGACTGGCTGCTTTTTTGGATTTTTAGTAGAGACGGGGCTTCACCATGTTAGCCAGGCTGGTCTCAAACTCCTGACCTCAGGTGATCTGCCCACCTTCATCTCCCAAAGTGCTGGGATTACAGGCATGAGCCATCGTGACCAGCCCTCCACTGCTTCTTTTCAGTCAGAAAAGGCTCAATGGCGGAAGAAGAAACTGAAGGATGGGAAAGAAAATGCAAACAGGAAGGAAGGAGTAACCTCTTCAAGAGCTTGTTGGAAAGCCCAAAGCTTTCCAGAAACAGTTTCACCAAGATGGAGACTTTATGCATGGGAGAGTAACAAAAGAGATAAGAAGAAAGTGAAACCATTCTTAAAAGTTGAGGAGCTGGCCGGGCGCGGTGGCTCACGCCTGTAATCTCAGTGCTTTGGGAGGCTGAGGCGGGTGGATCACCTAAGGTCAGGAGTTCAAGGCCAGCCTGACCAACATGGAGAAACCCCATCTCTACTAAAAATACAAAATTAGCCAGGCACAGTGGCGCATGCCTGTAATCCCAGCTACTTGGGAGGCTAAGGCAGGAGAATCGCTTCAGCCAGGGAGGCAGAGGTTGTGGTGAGCCAAGATCATGCCATTGCACTGCAGCCTGGGCAACAAGAGCAAAACTCCACCTCAAAAAAAAAAAATGTTGAGGAGCTAGGGTGTTTATCTATGGGTACGGGTTATCCAACTGAGAATCAAAGTTAGTTCACTCAAATTTCCACTGAAAAAATGTCTTCCGACCAGGACCTCTGGATCAATGGTAGTCCTGGTGGTCTAAACATGTTCTTAAAAGAAGCAAGAGAAATCAAGATTGATGAAGGAGCAACAAAGCTTGGAAAGATATTTGTCTCTGGGAAGAATATTCCAGGCCCTTTCAGGAAGTTGAAGGGAGAAGGTGATCTTTCTCAGAGCCACTGCTTGAGTGCTGATGCATCCCATGATGTGGTAACTGGGGTTGAAAATGGGATCTCAAAACCAACCCAACAGGGAGGGTAGGGGAAGGTCTGAGTTGTCTTTTGGTGCCCTTGGGTCAGGTCTACCTGGCTCAACCTCTCCAAGCTCTTGATAACCAGTATTACAAGGTCAAGGAGGTCGGTGAATGTGGGCGCCACTGCCCTCTGCTGGAGGGACTGGCATCCTCCCAAGACCTGTATTTGGCTCCTGGTCAATGGGTCTTTACCTTTGTATCTGGGTCCCTTTGAGAAGCTGAAGAAAGCTATGGAGTCAAAGCAAAAACAATATGCACTCATATATAAGATTTGCATGGAGTTTCAGGAATTCATGGACAGACCCTCTGAAACCCATCCATCCACCTCCCAGGTAAAGGTGTGGCTTTAGAGGCAGACAGACCTAAGTGCCACTTCGGAACTGAGATACCGACCCTTCCTCTGTAAGACAGAAAAAAAATCAAGAAGAGGCTACCCAACCTATTTCTTGGCAAGAATGCCTTTCCCGCTACTTGAACCCCATGTTTAGAAATATTTTCTATACCTGTAGCCTCAGCACTTTGGGAAGCTGAGGTGGGATGATCACCAGGGCTTAGGAATTTGAGACCAGCCTGGGCAACAAAGTGAAACCCTGTCTCTACAAAAAAGATACAAAAATTAGCCACATATGGTGGCATGCACCTGTAATCCCAGCTACTCAGGAGCCTGAGGTGGGAGGATCCCTTAAGCCCAGGAAGTTGAGGCTGCAGTGAGCTGAGAATGTGCTACTGCACTCCAGCCTGGGAGACAGAGTGAGACTCTGTCCCCCCCACCCCCCCAAAAAATATATATTTTATGGAGTGCAGTGGTGCAATCTTGGCTCACTGCAACCTCTGCCTCCTAGATTCAAGTGATTCTCCCACCTCAGCCACCCAAGTTAGCTGGGATTGCAGGCACGTGACACCACACCTAGCTAATCTTTGTATTTTTAATAGAGATGGGGTTTCACCACCTTGGCCAGGCTGGTTTCAAACTCCTGACCTCAAGTGACCCACCCACCTCGGCCTCCCAAAGTGCTGGAATTACAGGCATGAGCCACCGAGCCCAGCCTCTAATTTTTTTTTTTTTTTAATGCGAATCTTGCTCTTTCAGCCAGGCTGGAGTACAGTGGCACGATCTCAGCTCACTGCAACCTCTGCCTCCCGAGTTCAAGCAGTTCTCCTGCCTCAGCCTCCCAAGTAGCTGGTACTACAGGCACGCACCACCATGCCCGGCTAATATTTTTATTTTTAGTAGAGATGAGGTTTCACCATGTTGGCCAGGCTGGTCTGGAACTCCTGACCTCAAGTGATCCACCCACCTTGGCCTCCCAAAGTGCTGGGATTACAAGTGTTGAGTCACCGAGCAGAGCCTCTAATTTTTAATTAACCAAACAGAACCAGGCAAGCACTAGCCAGTTACTCCATCAAGGCTGAGTTCATATAATCCGGGTAAAAATCAAAGCTAACTTGACTGCAGTGGCTCATGCCTGTAATCTCAGCACTTTGGGAGGCTGAGGTGGGAGGATCCCTTGAGCCCAGGAGTTCGAGACCAGCCTGGGCAACATGGAGAAACCCTGTCTCTACAAAAAATACAAAAATTAGCCAGGTATGATGGCACGTGCCTGTAGTTCCAGCTACTTGAGGGGTTGAGGCGGGAAGATCACCTGAGCCTGGGAGGTCAGGGCTGCAGTGAGCTGTGATTGTGCCACTGCACTCCAGCCTGGGCAACACAGTGAGACCATCTTAAAAAAAAAAAAAAAGCCTGGGATTGCCCTGTTGTAGACACATATACAGGGTTTGGGCTGGACTTTGAAGTATTCATACTCAAGCTTTAGTGCTGTTTTTTGTTTGTTTGTTTGTTTTGAGACAGGCTCTGGCTTTGCCACCCAGGCTGGAGTGCAGTGGCACCATCTCAGCTCACTTCAACCTCCACTTCCTGGGCTCAAGTGATCCTCCCACCTCAGCCTCCCAAGTAGTTGAGAGTACAGGTGCACACCACCATTCCTGGGTAATTTTTGTGCTTTTTTGTAGAGATGGGGTTTTGTCATCTTGCCCAGGCTGATCTGGAACTCCTGAGCTCAAGCAATCCTCCCGCCTCGGCCTCCCAAAGTGCTGGGATTACAGGCATGAGCCACTGCACCTGGCCTCAAGGTATAATGTTTAAACTTTCACCGACTCACTCTAAAGCTCACATACTTAAATCCAAACTAATTCAGTGATGGCATTTGCCTCAAACTCATGCTGTCTCACAAATCTATTTATGTGCACCTTTAAATGTGGGTAAATGAGAAATTCCACCTTCAAACACACCTTTCCAAGCATTTGCTCAGCTCAAACTCTCTCTAAGGTTAATTTAAACACATACTGTACATGAGGCCACATTTAAACTCACTTTGGTTCTAACTCTCAAGCTTGTGTCCTACACTGAGACCTTCTGGCCTCAAGGGTAGGGCCATGTGAGAACACAGAACATCAGTTGAAGCTGGGCACAATGGCTCATGCCTGTAATCCCAGCACTTTGGGAGGCCAAGAGGGGTGGATCTCTTGAGGTCAGGAGTTCAAGACCAGCCTGGCCAACATGGTAAAACCCCGTCTCTACTAAAAATACAAAAATTAGCCAGCTGTGGTGGTGTGCACCTTTAATCCCAGTGACTTGGGAGGCTGAGGCAGGAGAACTGCTTGAACCCGGGAGGCGGAGGTTGCAGTGAGCTGAGATCACACCACTGCACTCCTGGAGTGCAATCCCTCTGTTGGGATTACAGATGTGAGCCACCACACCTGGCCATGTTCTTAGCACTTTTCCGAACGCTTGGAATATTTCATACATACACATACATTAAAAAGGGGAGGGAGTCCCTGGGCTTTGGAACCAAACAAAGCAGCTATGTAGTAGATTTTGACTCTGAACACATTCCTGAAGGGACAAAATGATATAGGACCCCTCTTGGAAAAAGAAGATATGAAATACAACAAAAAAAATATGACTCTTCTTTAAGAAAGGAATTAGAGTTGTTTTTTTTTTCTTTTCTCCTTTTTTTTTTTGACAGGGTCTTGCTCTGTCACCCAGGCTGGAATGCTGTGGCATGATCACAGCTCACTACAACCTTGACCTCCTGGGCTCAAGTGATCCTCCTGCCTCAGCCTCCCAACTAGCTGGGACTCTAGCTGTGCACCACCACACTCAGCTATCTGTTTTTACCATTTGTAGAGACAGAGTCTCCCTGTGTTGCCCAGGTTGGTTTTGAACTCCTGGGCTCAAGTGATCCTCCCACCTTGGCCTCCCAAAGCGCTCAGATTACAGGCGTGAGCCACTGCACCCAGTGTAAGAAATTAGTTTTTAATTGCAGAGAAACCACGAAGAAAATCACTGGCATCTAAAAGACCTTTATTTATGCAGGTGCTGTGGTATAGAACATTCTAATCTGCGACGTTAAGGAAGCTGAATTTACAACCTAGTAAACTAAACAAAGAGTTTATGTTTAGTTGATTAACCAGTTGAGGCTAAAGTCTAGCCTATTTAAGTGACAGTCTTTGGTTTTTTATTTTTCTTCGATACAGTGTAAAAAGATGTTGGCTCTCTTCCTCTTACAGGAGTCTGTCTTTACTCATTTGAAATGTAAACTTCTATCTTGGTGAAACCTGTTCCAGACAATTAAGAGCAGTGCTATAATAATAATGAATTACAGAATTCCAATTAGGAGCCAAGCACTATTTTAGGCAGTTTGTAGTCACTAAATCAGTTTGGGCTGGGCGCAGTGGCTCACACCTATAACCTCAACAGTTTGGAAGGCCAAGGTAAGAAGACTGCTTGAGCTCAGGAGTTCAAGAGCAGCCTGGGCAATATGGTGACACCCCATCTCTACAAAACATACAAAAATCAGCCAGATGTGATGGTGTGTACCTGTAGTCCCAGCTACTTGGGAGGCTGAGGTAGGAGGATCACTTGAGCCTGGGAGGTGGAGCTTGCAGTGAGTGAGATTACGCCACTGCATTCCAGCCTGGGTGACAGAGACAGACTCTGTCTCAAATAATAATAATAATAATAATAATAATAATAATAATAAAATAAAATAGCGGGCCAGGTGGTATGTGCCTGTTGTCCTAACCACTTGGGAGGCTGAGGTGGGAGGATTGCTTGAGCCCAGGAGTTTGAGGCTGCAGCGATCTATGATAGTGTCACTGCACTCCAGTCTGAGCAACAGAATGATATTTTGTCTCTAAATAACATAAGTAAATAAAATACTTTAACATGTCACTGTCATCCTCTGAGTATTTTCTTATCTTTATTATATTAAATACCATGAGGTCATACTGACACCTTCAATTCCAATCCAACAGCATAGAGTTCTTTGTAGCTTTCCTTCTTCACATGTTTGTAACCCTAGCAATGAGAAACCTATTTTTAATCATTTTGAATGTAACTAAGTTTACAATGAGTGTATTGCTGGTTTTTTTTAAAAAAATATTTTTCCCCACTTGTATTAATCTTTGTTCTTCAAGAAGTACAAAAACTCCAGAGTTTTCATTCATTTTATTCATTCAACCAACAAATATTTATCAAGCAGACACTATGTGTGAGATAATCTTATAGGGCTAGGGTTATAGCAGTGAACAAAACATTGTACTGGGGAAGGAATGGTGGGAAAAGAGAACAATAGAAAGAAGGCTAGGAAATGGGAAAGCTGGGATCTGCGCCCAGAGAGCCTGGCTCCAGATTCATGCTATCACATCTGCCTCCGATTGCTTTTGTAACTTGCTCTCTACCTTTTGCAAGAGTTTACAACTCTCTTGAATCCAATAAAAATGTCTTTGTCAGTTTTAAATCTACACAATATGGAGCTTTGTGCATCTTCTGTGTTGCTTAACTTCTCGGAGACTCAGTTTCCAAATCTGAAAACGAAGATGCTAATCTCAACCTGCTGTGAGAATAAATGAAATTATGCGAAGTGCCTGGAGCTATTTATGACACACCATAGGTATTATTTAGAGACAGGGTCTCGCTCTGTCACCCAGGCTGGAGTGCAGTGGCACCATCACGGCTCACTACAGCCTTGACCTCCTGGGCTCACGTGATCCTCCTGCCTCGGCCTCCCAAAATGGTTTACAGGAATGAGCCACTGCACCCAGCCATGTGATAGGTATTTTAGTGAAGTTTATTTTCCTTTTCTTTTTCAACAGAAATGTTACACTATACAGTTTCCCCAGAACAGGGACTTATTCTCTTTCTGATTAATTAAATCATTTGTTCATATATTTATTCCTTTTTTTTTTTTTTTTGAGACAGAGTCTTGCTCTGTCGCCCAGGCTAGAGTGCAGTGGCGCCATCTCAGCTCACTGCCAGCTCTGCCTCCCGGGTTCATGCCATTCTCCTGCCTCAGCCTCCCGAGTAGCTGGGACTACAGGCGCCCGCCACCATGCCCAGCTAATTTTTTGTATTTTTAGTAGAGACAGGGTTTCACCATGTTAGCCAGGATGGTCTCGATCTCCTGACCTCGTGATCCGCCCGCCTCAGCCTCCCAAAGTGCTGGGATTACAGGTGTGAGCCACTGCGTCCGGCCTTACTTATTCATTTTTATGTCCATTCGACAAGCATTTTTTGAGAATCCAATATATACCAAGCTCTCTGCTAAGCATTAGGGATACAGAAATGGCACAGCCTCCATTCTCAATTTGCTCACAGTCAAAATCCAAAAGGCACATAAATAATTATTAAAATTACAAATAATTATTAAAAACACAAATCATCTGATAAGTAGCTCTGATGAGAATTAGGAGAAGGGGCCGGGCATGGTGGTTCATGCCTATAATCCTAGCCCTCTGGGAGGACAAAGTGGGAGGATGGCTTGAGCCCAGGAGTTCGAGACCAGCCTGGGCAGCATAGCAAAACCTCACCTCTATAAAAAAGGAAAAGCAAGAAAAATTTAAAGAATAGGAATAATAGGGCTGGGCACGATGGCTCACGCCTGCAATCCCAGAACTTTGGGAGGCCGAGGTGGGTGGATCACCTGAGGTCAGGAGTTCGAGACCAGCTTGGCCAACATGGCGAAACCCCATCTCTACTGAAAATACAAAAATTAGCTGGGGGTGGTGGCACGTGCCTGTAATCCCAACTACTCAGGTGGCTGAGACAGGAGAATCTCTTGAACCTGGGAGGCAGAAGTTGCAGTGAGCCAAGATCACGCCACTGCACTCCAGCCTGGGTGACAGAGCAAGACTCTGTCTCGAAAAAAAAAAAAAAGAAAAAGAATAATTACAAAAATAGAGAACTAGGAGAAAGGAAGGGTGGTCATAGAAGTTATCTTGAAGGCAGAGGTACAACAGAGTTTTGCTGTCAAAGTTGCAAATAAATAGTTGAACGATGCCTGTAATCCCAGCACTTTGGGAGGCTGGGGTGGGCAGATCACTTGAGGCCAGGAGTCAAGACCAGCCTGGCCAATATGGCAAAAACCCCATCTCTACTAAAAAAACACAAAAAGTTAGCCAGGTGTGGTGGTGGGCGCCTGTAATCCCAGCTATTTTGGAAGCTGAGGCAGAAGAATTGCTTGAACCCAGGAGGCGGAGGTTGCAGTGAGCCAAGATCGCGCCACTGCACTCCAACCTGGGCAACAGGTGAATAAATTCAATTCAGTTCAACAAATATTTCATAGAAGACCCTACTATGCAAGGCATTGTGCTCTGACTGGAAGTATGAAGACGAAGGGGCAACTTCTAGTTCTACTAGCAGATAATATCTACAACCAGATGTTTCAGTACTAAGTAGAGAAATCAATGTGGGTAGGCAGAGTAGTGAGACAATGAGAAGGGGAAGGCAGCTCTAAGCTCTATCTGACTAGGCTTCCTAGAATCAGTGCAGTGTTGAAGCTTGGATAGATCCAGTGTATGAATGGGAGTCATTGACAGCTTTCTTTTTTTTTTTTTTTTTTTTTTTTTTTTTGCGATAGGGTATCACTCTGATGCTCAGGCTGGAGTGCAGTGGCATGAACATGGCTCAATGTAGCCTCCACTTCCCAGGCTCAAGTGATCCTCCCACCTCAGCCTCCTAAGTAGCTGGGACTAAAGGCACACATCACATTAGCCTGGCTAATTTTTTAAATTTTTTGTAGAGACAGGAGTCTCACTATGCTGCCTAGGCTGGTCTTGAACTACTGGCCTCAAGCAATCCTCCCGCCTCAGCCTCCCAGAGTATTGGGATTACAGGTGTGAGCCACTGCTCTCGGCCTTCATTGACAGCTTCTAATCAGAGGCATAACATGGTCAGATTTATATTTGTTGGTAGGATGGAAGACTAAAATCAATGACACTAGCCAGTAGGCTGGATATACAATCTCTCTTGATAGCTGTGGGCATTTAGTTTCAGGATCTTGCAGTTACCAAAATGCAGGATGCTCAAGTCCCATATATAAAATGGCGTGGTATTTGCATACAACCTACACACATGCTCACATATCCTTTTTAAAAATTACTTATTTTTTTTTTTTAAGAGATGAAGTCGAACTCCTAGTCTCAAGCAATCCTCCCATCTCAGCCTCCCAAGTAGCTGGGACTACGGTCGCATGCCACTGTGCTGGCGCCCATATATTTTAAATCATCTCTACTTATAATACCTAATACAATGTAAATACTACGTAAATAGTTGTACTGTATTTTAAATTTTGCATTATTTTTTATTTGATTCAAAATTGTTTCTGGTCCATGGTTGGTTAAATCCATGGATGCAAAACCCACAGATACAGAGGGCACCCTGTGTATGTATGTGTGTGTGTGTGCGTGTGTGTGTGTGTGTAAATATATACATGGATAGGAGGCCTGAGGTAGACGTTTTACCTGGAGATACAATTTGGCAGTGTTTGCAATTATTCAGGGAGAGTCTGTAGAGTGAAAAGAGACTTGATGGAAGCTTGCGAACCAACACTCCTTAAACAGCTGGCAGAGAAAAGGCAGCCCTGGAGGAAACCAACAGACAACAGCAGATGGGGAGAAGAGGAAAGAGTGGCATTACCGGGAATGAAACGAATAGAGGAGCCAGGGAGGATCAGAGGGAGGGACAATCGTGTGGAATGCGATACAGAGGTCAGAAAAGCGTCCATCTGATTTGGCGGTAGGTAACCTTTCCCAGAGCAGTTTCGGTGTTAGTGGTTCAGGCGGGAATTCCAATACAAGCAACCAGTGAACGAATGAGAGAGTGAGTAGGGAAAGTGAAGGTGAGTACGTTAATGAATGAATAAATCAAGTCTGTGCCCTCTCTTGCCCGGGGGATTTCCAGGGCCAATGTCGCACTTTGGTGCAGAGGAAAGGCCTGGACACGGCTTGGGGTGACGCCTAGGAAACTGTCAGCCTCGCAACCCATAGGCGCAGCCCCAAGGTCAGGGTCACCTCGAGCCTCCAGGCAACTCGTCACCTTGACGACCAACTGAAAAAACCGGAAGGGATGGAAGCACCGGATCATCTCGCGATATCTGGAGCGTCTGCGCCGGCCTTCCTGACCTGGGACTTGTTTCCAGCTCTCGCGAGACTTGCAGGGGTCGGAGCGCGGGGGCCGGCCGAGAGGAAAGCTGGAGGCCCGGGTGGGGAACATGTCGGAGTCGGAGCTCGGCAGGAAGTGGGACCGGTGCCTGGCGGATGCGGTCGTGAAGATAGGTAAGGGGCTTCTCGCCCCGGCAGGCCCAGCCGGTAGCAGAGCTGCTGGCTCCAGGCTGCGCTGCCCAGGAGGAAGGAAGGGAAGCCCCACGGGAGGTCAGGCCGCTCGGCCTTTTCCAGCCCCTCTGGCCAGGGCGAGCCGCCCGGGCCCCGGCGGGAGGTCACTCGGGCAGCGGGCACAGACCCGAGGAGCCGGAGCAGTGGCCCGAGTGCGGGGTGGAGTTGCAGCCCCGAGGAGGTGGTCGGGGTTGGCAGGTGGCAGGAGAGTCGCAGAGCTTTTGAGTGGAAGACAGTGTCGGGGCACACCCTCGTGCCGGAGCCGCGGGGTTCTCCTCTGGGGTGGTGCATCCCCCGGCACGCGGCGGGGAACCGGCGCAGGAGGCCACGCTGCTCCCAGGCGGAAACCAAAGTGCCTTCTGGAGAAGGTCACCTGGAGCATTTCGTAGACACCGCCAGGCCCTGATGCGAGTTGCTGTCATTCCCGACTTGCCACCTGATTTATTTGAATCAGAGTAGTCTGGGGCCTGAACTTAGAGGGGTGATGATCTGGAAGGAGAATTGCGCTGGAAAGTAAGAAGTTGTTCACGTTAATGTAACTCTGCGTAGTCCTTTAACACGTGCTCAGTGAAGGCACAAATTATGAAGTCACTGTGTGGCGGGGAGGAGAAAGGAAACTCGTTTATTGAGCGTATATTGTCTTCATTGTGCGAAATAATCTTTTTACAGGCTATGAAATGGAGAGTCAGGTGAAGGAATTTGCCCACGGTCACAGCTAACAAATGGCAAAATTAGGGATTTTACCCAGGTTTTCTGGGGTCAAGTCCCATGTTCCTTCTTCGATGCTAATTTTTGTTACCCAAATGTGATATTTTGTGTGGTAATCTTAGGGTATTTAAGAGGATTTAGGATTGTGTCTTTGAATGAAAACATTGAGGAATAAGATTGTAAGCTCCATGAGAGCAGGAATGTTTTCTGGTTTAGTCACTGCCCCATCCCCAGTCCCTAAAAGAGTGCTTAATGAAAATTGTTGAGAGTGAGTCAATAAATGAAACAATTTGTCAGTTACCATTTCACCTCTGAATTCAGCACTTACAGTCAAGTGATTTGGGGCAAATTATGTAACTTTTCTGTGCCTGATTCCTACTTGGAAATCGGCAGTAATAATTGTTACTATCTCAGAGTCGTTGGGAGGATTAAATGAGTTAGTTTATGTAAAGGCTTGAATATGGATCACTTAGGAATGGGTTATTTTGGAAGCGACTAAACAGTCACTTTTGTTTTGTTACTGTTAACAGCTTGCAGTTCAGAGAGAAGACTTAACACCTAGCTATGAAATGACCAAAGTAGTTACTAGACAATGTCATGTAGTTAAGAAAGGGCTTTGAGCTGGGCGAAGTGGCTCAGGCCTGTAATCCCAGCACTTCGGGAGGCCGAGGCGGGAGGATCGCCTGAGATCAGGAGTTGGAGACCAGCCTGGGAAACAAAGTGAGACCCTTTCCTTAAAGAAAGAAGAAGGGGCTTTGGAGGTAGACAGAGCTGAGTTCGAATCATCCACTCTCACTCTTCTCGCCTATCCTTACTAATTTTGTAGCTTTGGGTAAAGTCTCTTTCTCAACTATGAAATGGTGATAAAAAGAGATTTACCTGAAAGTATTAAAAAAAGTAAAGGACAGAAAAATACATAAGCTATTTAGCACAGTGCCTGGTGCTTTATGTATACAGTAATGGTAGTCATAATAACTGGGTTTTAAAATTTTTTAATGTATTTTATTTATATTTATTTTTAATTAACTTATTTGTTTATGCAGGCAGGGTCTCCCTATGTTGCCCAGGTTGGTCTCTTAACTCCTGGGCTCAAGCGATCCCCCTGCCTCAGCCTCCCAAAATGCCAGGATTACAGTCATGAGCCAATGCGCCACACTCATAATAGTTGTTTTTTATTTTTTTGAAATAGGGTCTGGCTCTGTCACCCAGGCTGGAGTGTAGTGGTGGGATCTCGGCTCACTGCAACCTCTGTCTCCTTGGGCTCAAGTGATCCTCCCACCTCAGCCTCCTGAGTAGCTGGGACTATAGGTGTGCACCACCATGCTCAACTATTTTTGTATTTTTTGGTAGAGGCGGTGTTTTGCCATGTTCCTCAGGCTGGTGTCAAACTTCTGGGCTTAAGTGATCCATCCTCCTCAGACTCCCAAAGCGCTGGGATTACAAGCTTGAGCCACTGCACCCAGCCAGTAGTTGTTGATATTAATATTATTGTGCTACTCAAGACCATGTGAGGTAGTGAATAGTGTCACTCTGTCTCTCATGCGTAGAACATTGGTAGGGGTGCGGCATATACATGTGGAGTAATTAAATGAGGCGAGGTGATGTACGATCTCAGGTATAAGTTAAAATGAGTGATTCAGACTCTTTTGCTGTAGGGTTGTATATTAAGTGACTGAAGGGATGGGCTGAGGTCATTCAGTAAGAGTGTGGAAGGGCCTTCAACTGACCTTTGTAGAATGGCTTGGGATTGAATAGTCAGGTACGATGGAAGAAGAACTTGAGCAAAGGCCAAGTTGGATTTTTATGAGGAGTAAACCGAAGCGCAGAGAGGTTAAATATCCAGAAGTGGAGGAGCTGGCGTTAGAACCCAGGCATCCTAATTTCAGTGCAAAGAGGCTGGTTTAGGTGGAGTCAGAACTGTGAAATGTCTTAGAGAGATTCCATTTTATTTTGGAGATGTTTGAGTTGCCTGTTGACTTTTTCACATGCTTTCTGCGTATTCAACACCTCTGCCTTAAAAATCTATTGCTTCCAGAGCTCACTGGGCATAGGCTGGTGGGTAATCATGGGATGGTTTCAACCAACAAATATTTATTGAGCTATGGGTCAGTCAGCAGGCAAATAGAGAAGCATAAGACATTTCACTGCCCTCAACAGGGAATTGATGTAATATATTAGGTTGCCATTAAAAAAAAAATTGGCAAAGACCACAGTTACTTTTGCACCAACCTAGTAAATGAAATTTTAGTATGATTGTTCTGGCAGAATGAATTTGGAGCAGAGGACACTAGCAGTACTGTGATTGTGAGGTAATAAAAGTCTGACCTGTTAGACTGGAATAAATGGGCATATTTGAGAAATTTCAAACTTTTCTCCGTCTATGAAATAAGGGCGTTGTCCTGTTGGTGATGGGCTGAGAGAGAGGGCAGAAGAGAGAAGAAGCAAGGGAGGCTTTAGTCTGAGTCGTCTTTGAGACCATGAAGGTGGATGCTCTTCTATAGTGAGTGTGTTGCTTCCTGTTTTCTCTGGGTAGTGAGGTTCTGGAACTCTTTAAACTTCATTGGCTGCTTGCTTTTCTGGTATTTCAAAATGGAGATGGAGACTCAGGGAATGGCAGCCTGTCATAAGATAGGTAAGAGGTTTGGTGGAAGATACAGACAGGAAGAAAAGGCCAATGCAGGCTTTCAGCTGCATCTTGATAATTTCACTGTGGATTTTTGTTGTTTTGAGACAAGGTCTCATTCTGTCACCCAGTCTGGAGTGCATTGGTGCAATCATAGCTCACCACAGCCTCGACCTCCAGAGCTCAGGTGATCCTCCCACCTCAGCCTCCTGAGTAGCTGGGACTGTGGGTAGGCACCACCACACCCATCTAACTTTTGTATTTTTTGTAGAGATGGGGTTTCACCATGTTGCCCAGGCTGGTCTTGAACTCAGGGTCCAAACGATCCACCTACCTTGGCCTCCCAACGTGCTGGGATTACAGGCATGAGCCACCACACCTGATCCATCTTGATAATTTCATACTCTGGTTTGGCACAGACTGAAGGGAAGCCATGATGAATGCACAGCAACTTCTGTGAGTCCTTCTCTGTTTGGTTGTCTTATACCTAAAGTGTTTTGCTTCCAGGGTTCACCGGGGTTATTTTCCCACCAGTTTGCTGTAAGATAACTATTATAGTCACTCGTGTTTAGCATAGGTGTTGTATAGCTGAGTTAAATAGCTTTCTTAAGCCTGTACTTAAGGCTGTGGTCCTTTAAAAAAGTATTCTTCAAGGACCTTTTCACCCTGAGGCTTGAATAATATCTTAATAGAAACTTATCATATGATTTTGTCCTGTAGGAAGAGACATTTATTTATAAATACTCTTGCCCCCATTACTATCCTAAGAAAAGCAGTTCTAGGCCAGGCACAGTGGCTCAGGCCTGTAATCCCAGCACTTTGGGAGTCTGAGGTGGGAGGATCACTTGAGCCCAAGAGGTCGAGACCAGCCTGGGCAACATAGTTAGACCCCATTGCTGCAAAAAATATATATATTAGCTGGGTGTGTTGGCATACACCTGTGGTATCAGCTACTTGGGAGGCTGAGGTGGGAGGATCTCTTGAGCCTAGAGGTTGAGGCTGCAGTGTGCCGTGATCGCACCACTGCACTCCAGCCCAAATGACACAGCAAGACCCTTTCTCAAAAAAAAAAAAAAAAAGAAAAGAAAAGAAAAAAAAGAAAAGCAGTTATATTTTACCTGTTTATTCGGGTTTTAAAACCTCTATTTTGTATCAAATAGTGTGGAAGAATAGGTGATTTCTAGTATGGTTTGAACTGATAAATTAAGCCCATGGATCTAAAAACAACAGCGAAAATTAAAACCCATCCCTCTCTTGTTGGAAGGGAGCTCTGATGATGGGCACAGTGGGCCCTTACGTGTTACACATCCACTTCTCTTTTTTCCACTCTTTTAGCCCTTGTTCCTTTCTTTTTCTTTATTCCTGTCACATTTTTACACTTCTTTTTGACCTCTATTCTTATTCCTGCCACTGCCACTACATACATTGCCTAGTTCATCTATAAAGTTTGACACTGATAGGTCTTTTTTCCTTAGTAACCCTGTTAGCATTTAAGAAGTTCCTAGGTATTCTATTTATTCTTTATCACATCATTTTTCTTAATAGCATGTTTCACCATTTGAAATTAGTTACTGGTTTCTTTACTTGATTGTTCCTTCTCCCTGGAATGTAAACTTCATAAGAACTAGAGGCTGTTGTGTTCACTGTTGATCCCCTAACTGCTGGTTTAGAGGAGGCGTACAATAATTATTGTTAAATGAATGACATGTATTGCTGAGAATTTTGTAGACTGTTCTCTGCCCATATTTGCTTCTCAGAGTGTGTTTATTAACTGAATGAATTAGTATTTAACTGAAAAACTCCAAGTAAAGTAGATTTCTGCCCGTTCACATGTTTGATCATGTATCCTTGTGTTCTTGGGACTTATACCAACTTTTAATTTCATCTGGGAATGTAAATTACTGTCAGTAGATCTTAATAATAAAGTAGTATTAAAAATGTTTGGGAATAGTCAACTGAGAAACATAAACCAGAGAGCACTTTTGTATTTAAACAAGTAGAGGGATGATGTTGGTTTAAGTGGTAGTGCCAAAGCCTTATTGCAGGAAATTAAAAAGAAGTGAAGAATATTACATTTTATGAATGGCATGTTCCGTTAGTTTTATGTGAATGCGTCATTAATGGGTTTTGCTTATTTTATGGATTTATTTTTAAGTTTTATCAGATTTATTAAATGCTCTGGCTTTTTTTATCCACTCAGTTCAAGGGCTGTGGTGTTTATTTTCCTTGTATGTATGGGTAATCTGTCTTAGTACCCAATGAGCATGAATAAGTCACACACATTTCTTGTTGGTGAGACTAGAAGGCATGGTGTCTTATCAACCTAGGAGACTTTAAATCATTCTGGTCTCCACAGAGCCTATGTCCTCAGCTTGGGGTTGTCACCCTGGACTGGATGAGAGGTTATGTCTGTTTTCAATTTCCCAAGGAAAATAAGATTTTAGGAGACTTCCAGGGGCTGCTTCCCTGTGGTTTGAGAATTTATGAGCCCTGCAAGTGTGGGTCACAGAAGCACTAGGCTGGGCGCGCTGGCTCACGCCTGTAATCCCAGCACTTTGGGAGGCCGAGGTAGGCAGATCACCTGAGGTCAGGAGTTCGAGACCAGCCTGGACAACATGGCGAAACCGTCTCTACTAAAGATACAAAAAATTAGCCGGGCGTGGTGGCGCATGCCTGTAATCTCAGCTACTGGGAGGCTGAGGCAGGAGAATGGCTTGAATCCGGGAGGTGGAGGTTGCAGTGAGCCAATATCCTGCCATTGCACCCCAGCTTGGGCAACAAGAGCGAAACTCCGTCTCAAAACAAACAAACAGAAGCAGAAGCACTGTCATTGCCTCAGAATTCTGTTACAACTTACTCTTCTTGAATGCCGAAGGCTTGCACCGGCAGGCTGTGGACCGACCTCTTGACCAAGTTGATGTTGCTTGTGTGACAGTGGCCAGGCCTCAGACTGTGGATTTGCCAGAGGACGCTTGGAGGAAAATCTGATTCCGGCACTTCCTGGATTCATACGGAGGTCCTGGGAATCCCTAGTGTGACCTGGAAAGCTTTAAAATTGGCTGTGTCCCTTTTCTCTTTGTTTTGCTCCAATGTGAGACCAGAGTAAGGAATATCTAGTCTTACTAATCCACGTATTGGTTTAGAATTCTAGTTTATTCTAGAAGAAGTCAGGTTGTATGGCAACTCTGTATTTTAGCATTTGAAGAAATTCATTGAATGGTAAGCTGAAGAGTGACATGGTTGAATTTTTGATTTCAGAAAAATCATTGATGAGAATGAATCAGAGGGCTGGCTAGGATGAAGGCAGGGAGGACATGTCATGGTAGAGGGAGAGGTCACCCAAAGCTGGAGAGTTTCCTGGAAAAGGCTGTCCTGGCAAGCCAGGTGTGTCAAGCACAACAATGATTTCCGTTATCTTAGTAGCAAGAAAAAAGGCAAGCCATGGACATTTACAGGCAGCCCCTAGAATGTATTCAGTTCAGTGAACTGTAGTGGCATACACTGGCATTTGGTTTTTCTTTTCCTCATTTTTTTCATTCAAAATAAATGTACCAGTCAATACCTCCCAGCCTCGGTTTTCTTATCTATAAAATGATAGTACTTGCCCCAGAGGGTTGTTGCAAGTGAGGATAAAATGAGATAATCTCTAGAGCAGTCAGGACGTTGCCTGTACTTACTAAATATTAATTGGAGGCTGGGTGTGGTGGCTCACGCCTATAGTCCCAACACTTTGGGAGGCTGAGGTGGGTGGATTGCTTGAGACCAGGAGTTTGAGACCAGCCTGGCCAACAATGGCGAAACCCAGTCTCTACTAAACATACAAAAAATTAGCCAGGTGTGGTGGTATGCACCTGTAGTCCCAGCTACTCAAGAAGCTGAGGCATGAGAATCGCTGGAACCTGGGAGTTGCAGGTTGCAGTGAGCTAAGATGGAGCCACTGCACTCCAGCCTGGGCAATACAGCGAGACTTGATCTCAAATAAATAAATAAAAACTGGAGGCTGTCGCTGAAGAGTAGAGGTAAAAGAGTTAAAATGATTAACACATTTACCCTGATCTTGGCTATTGTGGGTCGTAGGTGGGTCTTGGCTATTGTAGGTCTGACAATCAATATTCCTGTTTATATATGTAATAGTAATCATTAATGTATACTTCTTGAAACAATTTAATACCAGGTATTATGGTAAGCTTTGGCAGGGGGTGGCACACAGGTGAATAGGCAGTGGCCCTACCCTTGAGGGGCTTACTACCTTGAGGAATGTGAAAAGGATGAGGGACATTCGACCTCCATTTTGGAAAATATGCAGACATTTAATAGGTGGACCAGGTGGAGGAGTGTGTTTCACTCCTTGAAGCTGCCCCAAAGGAGAGGGATACTTTGGTTCCTTCTGGGAATGATGAGAATGACCATCACTTACTGAGCACTTAACCGCATGCCAGGCACAGTGCTAAGCATGTTATATTTTACATCATTATCTCATATCCTTGTAAGATATTTCTCCATTTTTACAATGGAAGCTCATGGTGGCAGAATCCCTCCTTTGGGATCACAGGCTACACAGCTGCAAGGGTAGGAAGGTGAACCCCATTCTTGTAGCTATCACATGTTAATGCAGGAGATTTTATCCTTTAGCAGTTAAAGGATTTATGTGGGGAGGGGCAAAAGATGAGGCAGGAAAGGTGGAAGGGTGTAGGAAGTTGTGGAGATTTTTTAAACTACTTTGTTGAGATATATTTCATGGCATACATTTTCCTATTTAAAGTGTACAATTTTAGTTTGTTCACCAAATTGTGCAATTATCACAATCTAATTTTAGAATTTAGCTTCCCCCAAAAGAAACACTGGACGCAGCTGCTCCTATTCCCAAATTCTCACCCCTACCTTAGCCCCAAGCAACCACCAATTTACTTTTTGTCTCTGTGGAATCTCCTATGCTGGACATTTTACATAAATAGAGTTATATAATATGTAGTCTTTTGTATTGGCTTCTTTGACTTAGGTAGTGTTTTCAGCATTCATCCATGCTGTTGCATTTATCTGTTCATCATTCTTTTTTGTTACCAAATAATGTTGTGTGGTGTATTTGTACTACATCTTGTTTATCCATTAGTCAGTTGGTGGACATTTAGTTTGTTTACACTTTTAAATTTTATGAATAATGCTGCTGTGATCAAGTGTACACGTTTTTGTTTTGTTTTGAGGTGGGGTCTGTGTTGCCCAGGCTGGTCTCAAATTCCTGGGCTCAAGTGATCCTCCTGCCTCAGCCTCCTGAGTAGCTTGGATTACAGGTGCATGCCACAGTGCTCAGCCCCCCAGTTTTTATGTGGACATGTTTTCATCTCTCTTGGATATGTACCTAGGAGTGGAATTGCTTGGTTGTGTGGCAATTCTGTGTTTAGCATTCGAAGAAATTCATTGAATGGTAAGCTGAAAAGCGACATGGTTGAATTTCTGATTTCAGAAAGATCACTGACGTGATGAGAATGAATCACTCTCTGGAGTGCTAGGATGTGGGGGGCAGGGAGCTAGCTTAGTATATTATTGCAAAATCTTGCCAAAGATGAGCTGATCAAATGAGGGGAAGCATGAACTAAGATGGGAGCAGCAGGAGTGGAAAAGAGAGATACAATGATGCTAGTGCAGAGGTTATATTTACAGAACTTGAAATGCAGGCTCAGGAGTGGGAGGAGTCAGGTGGTGCCAAGCCTACATAAATGAGCATGGTGTTGCTTTTGACAAATAGGAGAGGCCAAGGGGGGAATAACACTTTGTAGTTTCTTAATTTCTAGTATGTCTTGAGATAGGTCCCTAATTATATGCAGCTCAGTTAACAGAGATGAAAGTTATTGGTTTGTCGTGCATTCATCTTTATGAAAAGAAAGGATTTGGCCTTGCTTCTTCCTTGTTACGAAAGTATGGCCAGGGCTGGGCACGGTGGCTCACACCTGTAATCCCAGTGCTTTGGGAGGCTGAGGAGGGTGGGTCACCTGACGTCAGGAGTTTGAGACCAGCCTGGCCAATATGGTGAAACCCCATCTCTACTAAAAATATAAAAATTGGCTGAGTGTGGTGGCACATGCATGTAATCCCAGCTACTCAGGAGGCTGAGGCAGGAGAATCGCTTGAACCTGGGAAGGGGAGGTTGCAGTGAGCCGAGATCAGGCCATTGCACTCCAACCTGGGCGACAGAACAAGAAGGCTCTGTCTCCAAAAAAAAAAAAAGAAAGAAGAAAAGTAGGACAGTAAAAGACTTAGCAGCTGACTTGCCTTAGAATTAAAGTTAACCAGTAGATTTTGTGTATTCATTCAATAATCAAGTCTAGTTAAATTGCTTGAAGCCATTTTAATGTTAAAAAAATACTAAAAGAGGCCATTGAATAGTCATGGAAAAAGAAAGCAAATTATTGTTTTTCTTTAAGTATCGGTTCATCTGATAGATGTGGGTTACCACAAAGCATTGGTGGCTCACCAAAAATTGCCTGTTGGTAGCCTGTGTTTGCAAACTGATACCTCTCTATTTCATGGAGTGATATCAATTAGGTTATACTTAAATACTTCAAAGGCTTTTGGTTGTTTATTGGTTTGGGTTTTAAATTAGTACATGTTAATTGTTGAATTGGGTGGCTACATTTTGTTTGTTTTATGTATATTTAAACAATGTGACCAAAAATACTTTTTCCATTTGTGGCAGCAATGTGAATAATGGAACATTGTGACCTTCTAGAGAAATGTTTTCTGTTAGTATTACAGAATAATGTAATTAGGCGCTATATGGAACTTGAAAATACACTTAAATTTTTGTTCTGGCTGTGGTTTTATGCTTTCCTAAAATGTGGCCTGTAACAGTTTATTAGTAAATATGCTGAATTGCTTTCTTTGGCAAGTGCATTTCAGTATTGAATCCAAGTCAAAACACAAATATTTACTTATAAAAGTCATTTGGTGTAGTAATATTTTTACTATGGCCACTGACCCACTAGTGAAACGTTGGGGCATTGCTAGATTGGATCCTGTTTATTTAAAGGCCGAGAGAGAGAGAAAGAGAAAGCTAATATTAATTGAATGCCTATTAATGTGTCATCGTATTTGGTACACTACTATCTCTTTTTTTGCTTTCCCAGCAACTCGGGAAGTTTATATTATCTCTGTTTTTTCCAGCAAGAAAAGTAGCGCTCAAAGAAGTTTATAGAAATTGAGAAGTTGATTTTTAAACTCTGAAAATGTAAACAATCCAAAATAGTCAAACTAATTTTTAAAAAGAACAAAGTTGAGATTCTTGTATTAGCTGATTTTAAGGCTTACAGTAAAGCTACAAGACAGTGTGGTGTTGGAGGAGAGCTGCACATATAAATCAGTAGAATAGGATAAAGTCCAGAAATAGACCCATACATACATGGTCAATTCATTTTTGACAAGGCAATTTAATGGAAAAAGGAAAATCTTTTCAACAAACCATGCTAAAACAACTAGGTTTCCATATAGAGAAAAAAATGAGCCTCGCTTAAAAGGATCGTAGACCTAAATATAAAAGCTAAAACTATAAAACCTATAAGAGCTTTCCAGTGTGGAGTCTGGAGACGATGTGCAGAAATGGCACCTGGAAAGGGGAAGGAAAAGAAGGAAGAACAGGTCATCAACCTCAGACCTCAGGTGGCTGAAGGGGAGAATGTATTTGGTGTCTGCCATATCTTTGCATCCTTCAATGACACTTTTGTCCATGTCATGGATCTTTCTGGCAAACAAACCATCTGCCATGTGACTGGTGGAATGAAGGTGAAGGCAGACCGAGATGAATCCCGCCATATGCTGCTATGTTGGCCACCCAGGATGTGGCCCAGAGGTGCAAGGAGCTGGGTATCATTGCCCTACACATCCAACTCCGGGCCACAGGAGGAAATAGGACCAAGACCCTTGGACCTGGGGCCCAGTCAGCACTCAGAGCCCTTGCCTGCTCGGGTATGAAGATTGGGAGGATTGAGGATGTCACCCCCATCCCCTCTGACAGCACTCGCAGGAAGGGGGTCACTGTGGTCGCCGTCTGTGAACAAGACTCCTCAAAATATTTTGTGTTAATAAATTGCCTTCATGTAAAAAATAAATAAAAAAAGTGAAACCTATAAGAGAAAATCCTTTGTGACCTTGGGGTCAGAAAAGATTTTGGGGATACAAAAAGCAAGTTTCAAAGAAAACTGATATACTGGATTTGATAAAAATTAAAAACTTTTGCTCTTTGAATGGCACCATTAAGAAAACAAAAAGGCAAGCCGCAGAATAGGAGAAAGTATTTGTAATACACATATCTGATAAAGGGCTTAGAATACATAAAGATCTCTTAATTTTAAGGTCCGCCCCCCCGCCCCGATAGACTTAGGGTCTCACATGTTGCTCAGGCTACTACTAGTGGCCTCGAGCAATCCTCCTGCCCCAGCCTTCCAAAAGTCTGCAATTGAAGATGTGAGCCACTTTTCCCAGCTTTTTTTTTTTTTTTTTTGAGATGGGATCTCACTCTGTTGCTCTGGCTGGAGTGCAGTGGCACAGTCACGGGAGCCTCAGCCTCCTGGACTCATGATCCTCCCACATCAGCCTCCTAAGTAGCTAAGACTACAGGTGCATGCTACCACATCAGGCTAATTAAAAAAAAATTTTTTTTTAATCATAAGAAGACAACACATGGGTAAAATTATACCAGTGGCAGATAGGCACATGAAAAGATACTTAACATCAGTGGCTGTTAGGGAAAAGCAAATTAAAATCATGAGATATACTTACACACCCATTAAAATAGCTAAAAGTTTTAAAAACTGCCAATACTAAGTGTTGATTAAGCTGTGGAACAACTGGGACTCTTATACACCGTTCATGGGAATGGAAAATGGTAGAACCACTTCGGAACACTGTTTGACCGTTTCTTATAAAGTTAAACATATGATGTAACCATTCTACTCCTAGATACTTACCAAAGAGAAATGAAAACATGTCCACACAAAGACTTACACATGAGTGTTCATAGCAGCTTTATTTGTAAGAGTTAAAAAACTGGAAACAACTGAGATATCCATCAGTTGGTTAATGGAAAAACAAAATGTGGATTGTCCTTAAAGTGGAGTATCAGTAATAAAAGGAAACCAACTATTGTTATATAAAACAACATGGATACATTTCAGAATCATTTTGTTGAGTGATAGAAGCTGGACACAAAGGAATACATACTGTATGATTCTATTTACATATTTAAATACAAATTTCTAGGAAATACAAACCAATCTAATGAAGTTGAAGGAAAGTGGGGAAAAACAGTATAATTAAAATGACTGGGCCGGGCGCGGTGGCTCACGCTTGTAATCCCAGCACTTTGGGAGGCCGAGGCGGGCGGATCACGAGGTCAGGAGATCGAGACCACAGTGAAACCCCGTCTCTACTAAAAATACAAAAAATTAGCCGGGCGTGGTGGCGGGCGCCTGTAGTCCCAGCTACTCGGAGAGGCTGAGGCAGGAGAATGGCGTGAACCTGGGAGGTGGAGCTTGCAGTGAGCCGAGACTGCGCCACTGCACTCCAGCCTGGGCAACAGAGCGAGACTCCGTCTCAAAAAAAAAAAAAAAAAAATGACTGAAGAAAGCATAGCCTGGCTGGGCACGGTGGCTCATGCCTGTAAATCCCAGCACTTTGGGTAGCTGAGATGGGCAGATCAGGAGGTCAAGAGATGAGACCATCCTGGCCAACATGGGGAAACACCATCTCTACTAAAAATAAAAATATTAGCTGGGTGTGGTGGTGTGCACCTGTAATTTCAGCTGCTCGGGAGGGTGAGGCAGGAGAATCTCTTGAACTCGGGAGGCAGAGGTTGCAGTTAGCCGAGATCGCGCCACTGCACTCCAGCCTGGGGACAGAGTGAGACTCCATTTCAAAAAAAGAAAAAAGCATAGCCCGTAATTCTTAGGTCTTGTAAACTTGCCATTTTTAAAAATAGAAGGCAGAGATTGTTTTGAAATGCTCTTTAGATAGACGGCATGAAAGGGAAAGAAAGGATAAATGAGTACAAATCAGAAAAAGTGTTGTAGGCGCTAGATAAATGAGGTGGTCTAAGAAGACAGCAAATCGAAGTCACTCCTTCCCCCCAACCCCCACCCCCGCTTTTTTTTTTTTTTTTGAGACAAGGCCTTACTCTTGCCCAGGCTGGAGTACAGTGGCACAATCATGGCTCACTGCAACTTCTGCCTCCTGGGCTCCAGCGATCCTGCTGCCTCAGCCTCCTGAGCAGCTGGGATTACAGGCTCGCACCACCATGCCCACTAGCAGATTGATCTTAACGGATACTGAGAGACAAGGTATATTTGGGAGGAGTCGAAATCTAGTGCTTTTACTTCAATTTTCTTTATCCAATCTAAGCCATTAGGATGCTTAGGATAATTTATAATTATTGTAACACTCTGACATAATTGTCGACAGATTTGTAGACTTACCTTACTTTGATAAATGTTTACAAGTTAGAACAAATGTTTCTGATTGTTTGTCAGAACCTGCACGTATAAACCACTCAGAATTCCTGTCTGATAGATTTTAAATGCTTAACTAAAGCAACTGATTTAAGCAACATAATTCACTTTTTACTAGGAAGGTAGTCTTAAGAAAGCTGCTGGTTTCTTGGCATCATTTCAGATGACTAAATTGAAATTCATTTGCTGTAGGAATTTTTTATTTATTTCTCTCTCTTTTTTTGAGACAGGGTCTCACTCTGTCGCCCAGGCTGGAAGGCTGGAGTGCAGTGGCATGATCTTGGCTCACTGCTATCTCCACCTCCCAGGTTCAAGCAATTCTCCTTCCTCAGCCTCCCAAGTAGCTGGGATTACAGGCGCCCACCGCCACACCTGGCCAATTTTTGTATTTTTAGTAGAGACGGGGTTTCACCATATTGGCCAGGCTGGTCTTGAACTCCTGACCTCAAGTGATCCCCCAACTTCAGCCTCTCAAAGCGCTGGGATTACAGGTGCGAGCCACTGCACCAGGTCAAAATTTTTAATTTCTTTACCATTTCAGCATAGTCCTGTATGTGAGAAACCATGAGCTTGTTAGCTCATAAATATCCTATTCTGACTAGATGCAAAAATATATTACTGTTTCAATCACATATTTTATCTTGACACTAAAATAAATGCTACTAATTCTATGTATTCCTGGAAAAGATTATGAAGAACTTATCTTTCTCTTTATTCCAGTTGCAACTTGATTTTTTTTTTTTTTTTTTTTGAGACAGGGTCTTCCTCTGTCACCCAGGCTGGAGTGCAGTGGCACAATCACATGTCACTGCAGCCTTGACCTCCTGGACTCCAGTGACTTCCTGCCTCAGCCTCTCAAAGTGCTGGAATTACAGGTGTGAGCCACCATGTCCGGCCTCAACTTGAAATTTATTTTAGCTCATAACTTCTACTTTAGAAGATGTTTTAAGGCCAGGCGCAGTGGCTCACACCTATAATCCCAGCACTTTGGGAGGCCGAGGCAGGCAGATCACTTGAGGTCAGGAGTTCGAGACCAGCCTGGCCAACATGGTGAAACCCCGTCTCTACTAAAAATACAAAAATTAGCTGGGCGTGGTGGCATGGGCCTGTAGTCCCAGCTGTTTGGGAGGCTGAGGCAGGAGAATCACTTAAACCTGGAAGTGGAGGTTGCAATGAGCTGAGATTGCGCCAGTGTATTGTAGTCTGGTGACAGAGTGAGGCTCCATCTCAAAAAAAAAAAAAAAAAAAAAGATTTTTTTTCTTCATTTTATGAAAGCTAAATTCTTGGTTTTTAAAATTTTATTATTCATTTATTTATTTGAGACAGAGTCTCACTCTGTCACCCAGGATGGAGTGCAGTGGCGCGATCTCCACTCACTGCAAGCTCCGCCTTCTGGGTTCACACCATTCTCCTGCCTCAGCCTCCCAAGTAGTTGGGACTACAGGCGCCCGCCACCACGCCTGGCTAATTTTTTTTATTTTTTATTTTTAGTAGAGACGGGATTTCACCATGTTAGGATGGTCTCCATCTCCTGACCTCGTGATCCGCCTGCCTCAGCCTCCCAAAGTGCTGTAGGTGTGAGCCACCGTGCCAGGCCAATTCTTGGTTTTATAATGTATGCAAGTCTAGGGATTTGGAGAGGTTTTTTATGGGGCTTGGTAGAGTAGTGCAGCCTTTAAGAAAGACTCTAGCCAGGCGTGGTGGGTCATGCCTGTAATCCCAGCACTTTGGGAGGCTGAGGCAGGTGGATCACCTGAGGTCAGGAGTTCGAGACCAGCCTGGCCAACACAGTGGAACCCCACCTCCATTAAAAATACAAAAATTAGCTGGGTGCGGGGCTATGTGCCTGTAATCCCAGCTACTTGGGAGGCTGAGGCACGAGAATCACTTGAACCCAGGAAACAGAGGTTGCAGTGAGCCAAGATAGCTCCATTGCACTCCAGCCTGGGCAACACAGTGACACTCTATCTCAAAAAAGAAAGACCCTAGAGTGCCGCTGTACTATCATGTCAGCTGGGTGCTGCTTCCTGGCCTTACTGTCCTTGCCAGATTTTAGCAGGCTCTCAGAAGGCCTGAAACTCAGGCACATTCTTTCAACACCTTTTCAGATGCTGACTTGGGATATCATCATTTGTATCAACACATCCTAAATGCAGAAACATGGGTGTACTTAAAAATATTTGACTGCCTTTCTGTTTATCTTTGTCCATGAGGCTTTTTAATATACTCTTTCCTATGGATCCCTGACCTACGAATTGTCGTTAAGTGTGGTCACTTCCCCCTTCTCAGAAGTTCCTAGTCCTGGTCAAACCCTTGCCTTTGCCTGTACTGGTTGTCTTCCATACCATCTCTTTCATTTCCGTCTATCATGGAATACAGGAAAGGTGGAGGGAGGGCTGTTGAGAGACCACAGGATGCAAGGCGGTAACATTTCCAGTCAGATGAGCCGAGAAGGGTCTGAAGTCTGGACCTTAGCTCCCACTTGCGGTTGCTTTGGGGCTGCAGAAGCCAACTGGTATTTTCACCTCTGATGGCGGCTTCTTCAGATCTGTCCTCATTGCTGCCAGAGTGAACTACATAAAGTGCACATCTGATGTATAGCTTCTCTACTTAATTCCCTCTGTTGCTTCGTTATTGCTTACAGGGTAGAGGCCACGATCCTTAGCATGGATGGCATAAAAGGTTGTCATTCTTTATCTCCTACCTTACACTTGATAATTTGGCAGCAAGGAGCTTGCTGTAGCTCCTATCTCTTGCCACCTTCCCTACCACTTCCTTCTCTAACCCTCCCGGACAGTTTGGGTATCCTCGGTGCTCCTAGTACATCCTGTTTCTGTCATTGTACCCTGTACTTTGTGGGTCTGATTATCAGTTGGCTCCAACACTGAAACAGTGAACATAGTGTGGCAACTTATTCCTCAGCGCGTGGCATAGTACCTGGCACACAGTAGGTACACGGTTTGTATAATTAAGGAAATGCCCACACATAATGTTGGCCAGAAAGAAGTTTGGAAGACGTTTAGTTTTCCTGTGATGGGTTTAAAATGTATTATAATAGCTTCGTACGTCTGTGAGGAGGCTGCACTGGGAGCAGTATAGTGTGGGGATGAAGCACCACGCCTCTGGAGTCAGGCTGCCTGGCTCACATCTCACATGTCTGACCTGAGGCAAGTGACTTCACCTTTCTGTGCCTCAGTATCTCTATAAAATGGAGCTCATAAAATAAGTTTATTGTGACGATTAGATGAGAAAATTTAATTCTTGAGCATAAATGCTTAGTGAATGCTATTCCCTTTATTTACTATTCCAGAAAACAATGTAGATGTTTTTATAAATCAAGTTAAATTATATTTTTTTTATTTATTTATTTTTGAGACAGAGTCCTGCTCTTTCACTCAGGCTGGAGTGTGGTGGCGTGATCTCAGCTCGCTGCAACCTCTGCCTCCCGGGTTCAAGAATCAAGTTATATTTTAGATTGATAAAGGGAATTTAGTGTTAGAAGATTATCTGATGCCTGTTATAAGTAGCATCATTGTTTTTATAATTATCCAGGTAGAAGTTCTCAGCTTTTTCTTTGGCAGCCTTCCCCCATTCACCTCCCCTTATTAAAAAAAGCCCAGATACACACACACCTGCACACACACACACCCACTCTCTCTTACACACACACACACACACACTTTCACACACACACATTCACTCTTCTCTCTCTTAGACACACACACCACTCACTTTTTTTTTTTTTTTGTATTTTTAGTAGAGACGGGGGTTTCACTGTGTTAGCCAGGATGGTCTTGAACTCCTGACCTCTTGATCCGCCCACCTCGGCCTCCCAAAGTGCTGGGATTACAGGCATGAGCTGCGGCGCCCAGCCACCACTCACTCTCTTAATCAATTGTTAAGTCCTGTAAATTCTGCCAGCAAAATGCTCTTCCTTTCCAAGCAATCCTACACACCTTAGAAGAATCTTCCTAGAGCAGAGCTTCAGTCATGTTATTCCTTCGAAAACATTCTTTAGGGAAGCCTACTGCTGACTCAGTGAAGTGCTGCAGACCCAGCTTCTGGTGCCTTCTGCAGAATGGCACAAGATTCCTTTGTAGCCTCCTCTCCTGCTGTCCTCCTGGATGTGCCTCATGCTTCAGCTGGATTGGGCCACTCAGTTCCCCGCACAGCCCTGCTTTTCTGCCACTGAGCGGAGTGCATTCCCGTCTCCACAAACTCTAGCTGTTAAATGTCTGCCTTTCTGAAACAACTCAGGTGCCACCTTCTTCTTGAAAACTTAAAAAAAATCTTCCTAGCTAAATGTATTCCCATCCTCCTTCTGTGGACCCACAGAA
Organism: Hylobates moloch; assembly: GCF_009828535.3. NCBI lineage: Eukaryota > Metazoa > Chordata > Mammalia > Primates > Hylobatidae > Hylobates > Hylobates moloch. The sequence continues at coordinate 18,223,402 of NW_026652284.1, forward strand.
CACTGTCCTTTCATGGCACTGAGGTTCTGCTTTTGGTCAGTTTTCTGGGTAAAATGGACTTCTTTCTGACTTCTTACTCTTCTTGATCACAAGCTCCCCAGGGAAGAGACTGTCTTATTTCTCTCTGACCCTTACTGAAGCCAGTACTCTTGCCCTTTAGTGCTCAGTAAATATTGGGACTTTCGATTTGTTCTTGCAATGTTTTTTTTGTGGGGGAAGAAGGTGAACCACAGTTACTATGTGCAATGTACTAGTCTTCCAAGTGTTTTACACATCTCATGCGGTTTCATCCTCACTATTCCCCAGTTACAGAAAGGCACTGTTAGTATTCTTCTTTGCCATATGCAGAAACTGAAACATAGAGAAGTTATATAGTTTGCCCAAGGACTGAGACACACAGCTAGTAAATAATCTAATAGTATTCACAATCGTTTTAACCTGTCTTACCCCAAATCCACAGAACCTCAAAACTGAAGAATAATCATTGTACAACACTTTCCTTTTTTTCCCCCGCCAAGACACAGTCTCGCTTTGTTGCCCAGGCTGGAGTGCAGTGGCACAATCGGGTCACTGCAGCCTTGACCTCCCAGGCTCAAGCGATCCTCCCACCTCAGCCCCCCACCGCCCCCGAGTAGAGCTGGGACTACAGGCGTGCGCCACCACGCCCTGCTAAACTTTCCATTTTTTAAAGAATAAACACTCTATACTGGACTGATATTCTCCAAGGATAAAGGAAGTCTTCCCCGGTGCCTTTTACTTAATAAATGTTAATAAATGTTGATCAAGTCAGTGTGTGTAAGGGAAATACATTAATGATACTGTTTCTCCATTGAATTTTTTTTTTAATTTTTATTTTTTAGACGGAGTCTTGCTCTGTCTGTCGCCCAGGCTGGAGTGCAGTTGGCGTGATCTTTGCTTACTGCAATCTTCGCCTCCCAGGTTCAAGTGATTCTCCTGCCTCAGCCTCTCGAGTAGGTGGGACTACAGGCACGTGCCACCGCCCAGCTGATTTTTGTATTTTTAGTGGAGATGGGGTTCACCACGTTGGCCAGGCTGGTCTCGAACTCCTGACCTCAGGTGATCCGCCTGCCTCGGCCTCCCAAAGTGCTGGGATTATAGGTGTGAGCCACTGCACCCGGCCACTTTCCATTGAATTTTTTATTTGAATCATAGGAATAGGCAGCAACACAATAGCTATAATGATGTATAAATAGGATATAATGAATCCCCGATTCTTATATCTAATTTCACAAGGATGAGAATCCAGTTACTGCTGGTACAGATGAGGAAGAGCTGGAGATATTGAAGATGTTAGGGAAAAAGGGAGTCCATAGAAATACCCTTTTCAGCAGTTTATAGGCCTCAGCGCATTTGGATTCATTGTATCTCCAGCCAGTGCACAGAGGGAAGGCAAGTATTTTCTGGCTTGATTTGTTGAGGATTTCTCATTGATTCTAAGTAATTCAGGTTTTTGTTACCATTCCTGTAAGTCAAACATCTATGGTTTCTATTTCCTTGAGGGGCTGCAGAGTAACATAGTCATAAATTAACCGTGGATAGTGTTAAAATCCAGAAAAACACATTGTTGTCATATGTAACAAGAGACAGTCACCTTGCTGCTCTGCTGACCTCTCCATGAGGTCTATCCCTTTGTGTAGGAAAGAGCCATGACTCGGAGTCAGACAGCCTGGGTTTGAATTCTTCTTTTTATAGGTTTTCATAAGGTTTCATCATAATATGAGGTTTTCATAATAAACTTTATAATGTGGTACACTGCCTGACGCTTTGTAGATGTTAGTACCTCCAACGCACACCCCGCATAAATGTGATTTGTCTTTAATGTGTTTATCTAAACTTAGCAATTTTGTATCTTTTTTTCTCAGCTTCCCTTTAATAATTAATCTTCAGAGCTGCTTCTCATTTTCCTACATACTGTATCCACATGTGCATTAACTGATTATATTTTGGTAAAATGTCTCCAGCTATGTTTCTTGTTTTATGCATTCTTGGAAGCTGTATGGCTGTCAGCATTCTGAAAGTTGAACTAAGTGCTGTACACACTCATTTAAAAGGACCCCTTTTTGAGTTTGGCTTTTCTTGAAGCAGAGCACACCAGTAATGACTCCACATTTACCTTTCGTATCTTTGTTTCTTTCCGTTGCCTGGTTTGTTTGCTTGTTCTAATCGGAATCCTGGTAATTGATGTCCACCTGAGAAATCCCTGCAGATGTTGCAGCCTCTGTCTAGTCCAGATAGCCACAGGAAGGGTAAGGTCTTGTAAAATAGCCACCTTCTTAGTATGTTTCCTAAATGCTCTTTGTCAGTGTTGACTTTTGAGAAGCTGATTAATACAGACTAAATTCACCATCTCTGGGTCCTTGGTCTGGCACTTTCCTGGTTAATTCACATGAATGGCATTTACATGTGGACACCTGAGACAATCTGTCTTTTCCTCAAAGGATTAAGTAACACAGTTTGAAGCTGACTTAAAACTATTTTTTCCCTCATTAATGGGGCCCTGAGCATCTTTCATAAATCAGGAATGTGTCTTGGAAATGTAATTCTCACTAAACTCAGTTCCAAGGGTATTTTCTATAAAAGCACATTCTTGTTTGTTCTAACACATGCATTTGATGATTGTAATAGCGTTGACAGAAACACGGTTGAACAGGAAGCATGGCCATTATAAATAGGTCAGTTTGATATAAATTCATGTTCAAAGCACAAATAACAGCTTTATTAGACACAAGACAACTCTAGGAAAATATTGATTACATTTTAAAGCAAAATGGTCTAGTTAAGCAGTAAGTCTGAAAGGATCCTCTATTAAAAAAAATATATGTATATATATGTACACATACACACACACCAAAGCCTGGTGTGTCATACAAACAATTACCAATGTCAATGAAATACAGTCAACTGTGCAAAGGGTAGGAAAAAATTGGTTCTGATTTTCAGCTGTGGCTTATCTACAGTGTGATCCTACGCAGCCAGTGAGTTGTATTTTAATAAAGGATTAGCTATTATACTACACTTTTTTTTTTTTTTTTTTGGCAAGGTCTCACTCTGTTGTCCAGGCTGCAGTACAGTGGTATGATCATGGCTCACTGCAGCCTCAACTCCCAGGCTAAAATGATCCTCCCACCCAAGCCTCCTGAGTAGCTGGGAGCACAGGCATGCACCATCATGCCTGGCCGATTTTTATTTATTTATTATTATTATTATTTTGTTCTGTTTTTGTTTTTGTGGAGATGCAGTCTGACTGTGTTGCCCAGGCCGGTTTCAAACTCCTAGGCTCAAGCGATCCTCCCATCTTGGCCTCCTAACGTGCTGGGATTACAGGCATGAGCTGCTGCACGCAGCCTGTATTACACCTCTGAAATCTTTTATCAGGGAGGTGGCAGAACTTACTACCACTTAGTGAATTCCATGTCAGACACTATTAGAGACTTTCCATTTTTCTAATGTAGCAACCCTGTAAGGTTGTTTTCACTCTAGAGATGAGCAGGTTGAGGCTGGGTAGGGTTGACTAATTGGCCTGGGGTCAGAGAGCTGACTTGTAGGGACTGGAGCAGCGGTTTGGGCCCGGCCTGTCTTGCTGCAGCATCAGTTCTCTCGCCACTCACTCAGCAGGAGAGTACATCCAGCATTTATTTAGAAATTGGATCCTTTCTTTCAGACATGTAAGAATGAAGAAGTTGTCTGGCACAAGGCTTCTAGGATCTTAAAGACTGGTAATTCCTATAGCTTCTCATGTTTGTGAACTGCCAGTTGAATATGGTACTTAAGTTTTTGCTCATGCATCTTGATGTAAGTTATACAAAATAAAATGGAGTTACTTTGCTATTTTAACTAATCTTTTAGATGTAGATTAAAATGTAGCACTGACAACTATACCTTAGGCTTATGAATATAGAAGCCTTGTTTAAAATGTTACATGTAAGCTGGAGTGAGGTCTTAATAATTGCCAAAAGTTATTGATAGATGAAATGGGTCTGTAGTCTTTTTTCCCCTGTGATCTATTATAGAAATATTTCAAAGTGAATTTCGGTTTCTGTTCCTCTTCAGTGAGTTGTTCTTCCTTCATTGAAAGTCCATAGGCAATTGGAACTTTTGTGAAGTTGGTTGTACAGGAGCATATATGACTGCAGCTTGTTCTGTTAGGGGCTAACATCCAAAATACATTGCTGCCCCAAGACTACAATCAGATTATATAACCTACTTGTTAATTCCTGCTGATTATGTTTGCTTCTAATTATTTGCAGTGAGGTAAAGCTTTATGATCTGTGGCATGGTGAGAACAAAGATTTTTCTAAATGTAAAATACAGTTGCATCGAGCAACTAGAAATTGTCCATAACTGTAATGGACAACAACATACATTTTCCCCCTTTTCTTACCAAAAGGTGGCTTAAGGTGTACACCGCTGCACCTTGATTGGTTGTTCTCCTTTTAAATTTGTTGTAAAATCCTCTTAGGCATAAGATAAGGCCTATTATTTTATGTATCTGATCAGTATTGTATTTATAGTTCATGGGCGCAGAGTTCTCTGTTCTTTTTACTGTTAAAATATCATCCGATGAAATGTTAAGGAATTGCTTCTTCTTAAAAATATGTGTTTATCTACTAGCCGGTTTTATGATGTTCTGTTGGGCACTAGGCATGCATTAAATTGCATGGTTAGATTGATTCGGAGTAATTTCATTTTAGAGGAATATGTGCCAATTCTTTTTCCTCTTCAAAAGGCATGGTTTCAGAGCATGGCCCTGTGCCTAATGTTAATTCCAGAAGGCTCCTTTGTTATGTTCCCCACCCCCTACCACACACCCGCAACTGGCCTTTGCCATGAGGAAGATGTGTACCTATAATCAGGCATTTCTTTACTTTAGGGTTATTTGTCATTTCAGACAGCATGGACTTTTGAGAACAGGCTTAAGCTGGGGAAGGCAAAGTTATATAAACTGTATTCATTGTTAAATATTTGCTTCCAGGGAAGGTGAAAAATGCTTTGTACTTTTTCCTTTGGCTTTTTTCCTTCAAAAGAGCTTGTCATGCAACAGCAACAAAAAGTGGCCAAAGGCAGAGAAAACTCTTCTCTTTTCCATGTTGGTTTGTTTTTATTGTAAGACAAACCTTTCATGTTTTATTGTTATGAAGTTTAAACCTGGCCTAGAGGTGCCAATCTTTAGTGGAAACAGCTGCAGAGTTGGTGTCCCCGATCAGGTGGGACTTCTTTGAAGCAACATGTTGCCTTTTAAAAGAGAATTGTGCATGTGAGAACTTGAATCTGTAAAACTCATCAGCGGTTCCACCATTGTTTATCTTTTAAGTAACTGAGATAGCTAACTTTAAGTAAAACATTGCAATTAAAAATCATTTTCTGAATTATTTTTTCTGAAGAGAATAGTCTTATTAATTTTTGTCTTAAAAATATAGAAATGAGGGAAAAATCACCTTTAAGAATGGAAGATACAGCAGCCCAGTTGAACTAAGACCATAGAGCACCTTCTTTGATAACTCCTTTTTGCTGGTCTGAACTGTTGATTTTTACTTCATATTTATACTTGCAGATAAATGCCTATAATAGGAGCAAAACTGGGTGGTTGGGCATATATCTGAATTCTAGAGATTAAAGATTTTCTACTTGATACTGATTGATGTGGAAGCATTGCTCATCTTTTTGATTGAGTGGTACTGTTAGCAATGGAGTCGGCATCATTCTTGGTCTACTGCTAGGAAAAGTTGAGTATCAGAGAGCTTTTTCTCCTTAGGGGAAAATAGAAGAGACAGGCATGGAGTCAGAGGGACAAGAAAAATGCTGAAATATTTTCCTTTGGGGCTTTTGATTTCTTTGCCAAAAAATTGCCTCCAGATGGAGAAGAGCAAAAGCTCTGATTGTAAGCCATTATGTTTTTACTGGCCTATCTCCCCATTCCATTGCCTGGTTTGGAATCTGTAAGCTAGTCCAAATCCTTTACCTCATTTTCTAGTACCAATTTACTGTCTTACTCATCTTCCAGCTGCAAGGAGTGAGGCAAGTCGCCTTAAAATTGAACCCTGTACCATTTTATAAACCAAGCAACAGCAGAGTCTTGCCAAGGAATATCAGTATCAATGGCTTCCATGTCTCTGAGGTTCTTGAATCACACTTACCAGGTCAGCTTCTTGTGTCTGTGACTTGTGCGGTAGGATTGGTCTGGGAATGAATCTAACAGGCCCTTTCGGCTTTGTGAAGACTTGTTACTACCCGGGTTGTCTAGCATTCTGAGCTGTATGGGGAGCACAGTCATGTTTTGGCTGTATTTCACTGGCAGTAGAAATCTTGACATTCCAATTTCCCTTGAGGGGTAGTAATTGTTTAGGGGTTGAAACTGCAGAGGAATCCAACATCTGGACATGGCGGTACAGTAGCATTGGAGTCTGGCAGACTTGAGCCCAGATCACTGTTCCGCAGCTAACTAAACAATATCCTTGGGCAAGTCATTTTCTTCATCTGGGGCTCTGGAGGGCCATCTTTTTCCTCTGCCTAGATATTCTGGCTTGTGTGATAGCGCAGCCTTTAGGAATTGTTCTGGATTACTGCTTTTTATCTTCCTCAAAAAGTAGCCATCACTCCAAGTGCCGAGGTGACAAGGGGAGCGTCCTGTTGCCACTATCTCATGTTTTGGCTGTGGTATCCCTCTTTGAGGTGGGTAGGAGAGCCCAGGATGCTGGAGGCTACTTGCCAGCAGTGTAGAGAGGGTCGACTCTAGAACAGTCTCCTGGCTTGTTCCCCTGCCCCACACCCCGCAACTTGTCTAGAGAGAACAGGGAGTCAAGTTTTTATTTCATGTTGGGCAGGAGAACCAAAGGCATCTGTAAAACCTCTGACAAAGACGGTTAGAAATTAGAAAATTAATTCTCTACCAAATTATGAAAAAAAATCTGTTTGACGATGTTCACATTTAAGAAATGTTCATGTTATCTTTGTGAAGTTACTGCTATGAGATTTATCATGTTTTTTCTCCCTCTTTGTAGGTACTGGTTTTGGATTAGGAATTGTTTTCTCACTTACCTTCTTTAAAAGTAAGTGTCGTTCTGTCTTTTCAACATAGTGTCGTAGTGTATACATATACGTAGCAGGGACACTTCCAGAGGACACATTGGAACCCATCAATTTGTGGGTTGCCAACCCATCCATTTATGGGGTTAGGTAGCCCATTATAAAATGAATTAGATAAAGAATGTGGACTTGAAAGAGGTCAAAATGGGTTGGGCATCTCCAGCATTCCCCTGGGCACTGAGGCAGGGTGCCTGTTATCCTAAATATGATATCATTGCAAAAGCCTGTACTTGATGCCAGTGAGTCATTTGGCCAAGTCTACATGCTCAGATATTTCTAATTAATTGGAATTTTTTCTAGAGGAATTGAAAATGAGAATCCTGCTGGTAATAGAAACAAGTAGACCAAAAATACACATACTTCTTGGTCAAAAATTCTCCTAAGCAAAGGGCAGGCAATATTCTTTTCATTCTGTGGAAGAACTTCTGAAGTTTGGATACTGAATAGATGCCAGAGGGATCCTTTTGACCTCTTTCCATGAAGAGCCAGTGGGAAATACTTGACTAGAGAATCATAATTAACACATAGTGCTGATATGAAAGAATCACTTACAGAGTGGCTTAAATAAACCCCATGACTTACTACTACAATCAAAGCATGTAAATGTCGGTAAAATGCTTACATCTTTTTAGAATTCATGCATCTTACTGGCTAAGATATTAGTTAAACTGAGCAGATGATTAGAACTGATATAGAAAAGTTAAAAGGTTTATCTACTGTTTTCATATTTTACTACTTTTTTTTTTTTTTGAGACGGAGTCTTGCTCTGTCGCCAGGCTGGAGTGCAGTGGTGCGATCTCAGCTCACTGCAACCTCCGCCTCCCTGGTTCAAGCGATTCCCCTGCCTCAGCCTCCCGAGTAGCTGGGATTACAGGCATGCGCCACCATGCCTGGCTAATTTTTTGTATTTTAATAGAGACGGGGTTTCACCATGTTGGCTAAGACGGTCTCGATCTCCTGACCTCATGATCCACCCGCCTAGGCCTCCCAAAGTGCTGGGATTACAGGCGTGAGCCACTGCGCCCGGCCTTTACTGCTTATTTTCCTCAAACTTACCAGCATAGGCACTTAACAAGCATTTGCTAAATTAATAACTTCACTAATTTACACCTCTTTTTTGGGGCCATTGTGAAACATTGATAAAAATGTGTGGTTATTATAGTCATTAGTATGATGCGTGTTGAATATTTATTGAACCTTAAGTAAATGTATTTAAGAGGATGGGGAGCTTTATCTTCTCTTAATAATTCCCTATTGGGATTTTCCCTTTTTTGCTCACTAGGAAGAATGTGGCCATTAGCCTTCGGTTCTGGCATGGGATTAGGAATGGCTTATTCCAACTGTCAGCATGATTTCCAGGCTCCATATCTTCTACACGGAAAATATGTCAAAGTATGTACAGAATATATATTTCTCTTTCCTTCAGAAGAAAAAGATTTCTCCTGAGCCCCTGAAGAATTCTGTAGACTGTTTGTAATGAGTAAACCATGTGTGTCATTGTGGCACCACTCTCAGATACTAATTGCTCTTTGGCCTTCAGTGATGTCATCACTGCTTTGGTGCTAAAGTCTCCCCTGTGCCTTCAGATGCATATGTGCGTTCAGATATATACTCATGTGCTAGCCGATTGGAATTAAGGAGCCTGCTTGAACGTTTATCATCAATGGTAAGGTAGATTGTGTTAACTATCTGTAAGTAGCACTTTTCGTTTAAGAGCTCAGAGTGCCCTGTAAACATCTCACATATACTTAAGCTAAACCCAAAGACTTCTGGGACTCAGCCATGATTCTGCTTTTTATTAATTTGTTTTACGTTTTTGAGACGGAGTCTTGCTTTGTCGCCCAGGCTGGAGTGCAGTGGTGCCATCTCGGCTCACTGCAACCTCCGCCTCCCGGGTTCAAGTGGTTCACCTGCCTCAGCTTCCCGAGTAGCTGGGATTACAGGTGCCGCCTAGCTAATTTTTGAATTTTAGTAGAGACGGAGCTTCACCATGTTGGCCAGGCTATGGTTCTGCTTTTTAATTGAAGAAGGCAGTCTGGACTGTAAGTCTCACATGATTCTGCTGAAGTCCTGTCTTCAGGTGGATTTTTATTTTTATTTTATTTTATTTTTTAATTTATTTTGTGGGGATATCACTCTGCCACCAAGGTTGGAGTGCAGTGGCACAATCTTGGCTCACTGCGACGTCCGCCTCCTGGGTTCAAGCAATTCTCCTGCCTCAGCCTCCCGAGTAGCTGGGATTACAGGCATGAGCCACTCATGCCTGGCTAATTTTTGTATTTTTAGTAGAGGTGGGGTTTCACCATGTTGGCCAGGCTGGTCTCAAACTCCTGACCTCAGGTGATCCACCCGTCTTGGCCTCCCAAAGTGCTGGGATTGTAGGTATGAGCCACCGCGCCTGGCCTTCAGGTGGATTTTTAATGCTGCACACAAGCTGGAAACTTCTTACCCACGCCTCCAAAGGGAAGAGGGCAGCAGGCTTCCTCAGGGCTTCGTGTGTAGCAGTCTTTTCCTTACTTGATGATTAGTTACTGTGGGGTTTAAGTGACAGGAACATTGGATGCTGGGTGCCCAAGGACAGAGGTGGCACTTATTTTGTATTCCCAGGGCCTGAAACAAAATAGGCACTCAAATAAATGTAAAATGAATGAATGAGGTAAATTATTCTATTAGAGATAAGTGCTGATGGCCTCAGGCTTACTAAGGCATAACCTTTGTAGCAGCACAATTTTCAGTGAACAGTTCACATTCCCTGCGTGCACAGAAGCCTCAGCTTTCCAGGTTACTCTTGGGCTAGAATCACTGTGAACGGGGCAGCAGTGGGGCTAGTGGAAAGGGCACAGAAGCCAGGAGACCTGGGTGCAAGCCCATCACTTGCTTCCTGTGTGATCTTGTTTCACTTCTGAGCTTCCATTTTCCTCCATAAAATGAGGGTAATAATTTCTACCTATGGTGTTGTTGTGAGATTTAGACACAAAATGTTTTTATGAAGTGCGAAATATATAAAAACATTGGTTATTATAGATGAGGCCAGCCCAAAAAGGGTGGTTGACTTGTCCATTGTTCCACTGTAATAACAAGTAGAGTGGAAAATGTGGTACAAATGCATGTCCTAATTCTAGTCAGGAGCTGTGGCCACAAGGGCCACCAAATCAGAAGTAGCAGTATCCTGCCACGGCCCTACACCTGCCATTTTAGAGCCTGCTCAAACCGTCAGCTGCCTGCAGCCAGCCCATGTCTGCTGGAGAGATGGGAGTAGGGGAGCCATCTCTGCGCCACAGCAAGAGTGAGGTCATCACAGGGACCATGCAGGAAGAGGCACAGCTGCGTGGCACTGAAGCCGGCAGCCGGCCTTTTCCACCACTCCCTGGCTCCTCGCTTTCCTGGCACCAGCGCTGATTGTGGGGAGAACTGAAGGGAGCAGAGAGAGAAGCTTCAGGTCTTTTGCTTAAAACATTTCCGTTGTTCCAAACTGAGTTGTCAGGGATAATGGCTCAGGGGTGATTATATGCATATTATGTATTTAATGACTGGGAGTTCCTGTGGAAAATATTGTTCCATTTTTTACATTTGTGTGTCCTGCTCCAAAATGGCCTTGTAACTTTATCTGAACTTGAGTCTGTGCCTCGATGTTGTCATCCTCCATTCCCTGAAAAATGGAGCAAAATCCCAACTTGGGCTTATTCAGTGCAGTCCTATTGTGATAACTGCCTCCTGAGGGCCCGATCTGCTCCCAAGACCGTCCTGGGTGCTTTATCTTTAATAATCTTTCCCTCTAGACCTGCCAGTGGATTTGTGAGAGATGTTAGTATCCTCATTCAGCTGATGAGAAAGCAGACTCTTACAGGGGTTGAGAAACTTGGCAAGGCCACGTAGTTCGTAGGCTGATTAGAACCATACTCTCCCCGCTCCCCTGGGACGCCTGCGACAGGTTTTAGGAATCGTTACCAGGTCATGATGGTTTGGCCCTGTTCCACTCGTTTCCCACTCTCCTCCCTGTAAGATTGGGGCTGGGGGGCACTCTTAGGAACCTGGGTAGGGTGTACATAGTCCTGTTGTGAGACAGTTTTAACGTAAACGGTGTGATCAGGTTTTGGCCTCTGGCCCTTTGGGTCTGACCCGATGCAGCAATTAGAGAGGGTTGTCAGAATGCCATCTGCACAGTTTCAAGCTGAATGTCCTTGCTTTACAGGAGCAAGAGCAGTGACTTCACCTGAGAACATCCCAGCGGGAGGACAAGAGAAATCATGTTTATTCCTCAGGAATACTGAAGTGCCCTGGAGTAAGCTGCCATTCTTCTGTAACAATGTTATCAGTAATGCTTTAAACTCCAGCACCTGGTTATGTATTTGAAACCAAGTCTGTTTCTTGTTTTGTATTTTCTCTCTGGAAGTTGTAAGGAGGTGGTCTTAAATAAATTAAACAAAAATAGGAAGCCCATTGCATGGCCTTTGTTTCTGCACCTTTGGTCTCTGAGCATGAGGAGGACTGTGTGTGAACTGCCAGCAGCTGTAGCCACCTGCTCACAGCCTGAGAACCCCCTGAAACCAGTTGTTGGGTATCCTTCCCACTTGCCCCCTCACGCGTAGTTTTCAGAACTGCTTCCACCTCGTAATCAGAAGTTGAAGATTGCTGCTGCGTGGCCTGATGGAGATGACTGATGTCTTAAGGCGCCTTTCCTTCTGTGGCAACTCTTCATGTATTCTCATCTGGGGACCTGGCAGGGCACATCTCGGCTGTGCCTACTGTGAGGTAGTCCCACTGCTGCTGTATTAGCAGGGGAGGAATCCTGGCTGTGTGGATGGCCCACTTCATTGAAGTCAAGTCCTACAGCTTCATAGAGTTTGAGACAGTCCAAGCTTCAGCTCTGGAGGCCAGAGGAAAGCTCATGGCATACCCACCTGGCTGGAGGGGCCCGTTTGGGGTTAATTTTATCTTCACGTAGCAGCTGAAGTTTGAGGACAAAAGGGCCATTTCTAATGCCCCTCTGAGTTTGTTCCTGTGGTTTCACTTGAACCAGGGATACTAGATGCAAAAGTCATATTTTAGCAATTTCTTCAGACGCTATACAGAACCCCAGAGCTCAGCCTTTCTTACTTCTTTTTCCTTATCGTCGAATTAAGATAGGCAGAGCCCGATCCCACTTGCCCCTGTATCCTGTAAATGTTGATGTATCATCTACTGTAAGCTAGACACTGTTGTAAGCAGCAGAGATAAATGGATAAAAAGACACAGGCTTCTGCCTTCAGGGAGCTTAGAGTCTGATGGAAAGACAGACATGCAAACACAACTCTGAAAGAAGTGTTTAAATGGAGAAGAGAGGTGTAGGCAAAGTACACTGAGAACAAAGGAGAAGGAGCAACTACGTCTCCTTAGGATGGCCCCACAGGCGACGGAATGCCTGCACTGAGACCCGAAGTTGACTGGGAATCCCAGACAGAAGGAGGGTAGCCTCTGTATTTGCTCAGGATCGTGTAATGCATATTATAGCTGGGAAATCGCAAGTAGTTCAGCATAGCCAGGGTGTGCAGGGGCAGGGGAAAGGCATGGAGGGGGAGGCTGGGCAATAGGGTACAACTCATGTCTGACTCCAGTTCTGGAACATTGATTAGACCTTAGTTCTTACAAGTGCTATAGTGAGTACATTCAGGGTAGCAAATACCCTCCCTCAGCCTCCCCACTCCCTTTTCCAGAAAGGTCTGCTAGGCTCTGCCCTACAAACTGTCCAGGTTCCTCTGCCCTCTGGGCTTGTTTTCCTCTTTGGATCATCTGAAGTCCAAAGATGGGCTTAGCCCTAGACTGGAAGTCATGGCCATGGCTTGTCATTGCTACTTGGCTGTTGTTCACTTGGTCTTCTTCATTCTATGATTAAGGCAACCCATGTAATTGAAAGAAAAATAATGTGCAGCCTGTTTCATCCCTTCCACTTGTTTTCTTCCTATTTATTTATTTATTTCTGAGATGGAGTTTTGCTCTTCTTGCCCAGGCTGGAGTGCAATGGTGGTGATCTCAGCTCGCTGCAACCTCCGCTTCCTGGGTTCAAGCGATTCTCCTGCCTCCCAAGTAGCTGGGATTACAGGCATGCACCACCACACCTGGCTAATTTTGTATTTTTAGTAGAGACTGTGTTTCTCCTTGGTCATGCTGGTCTCAAATTCCCGACCTCAGGTGATCCACCTCAGCCTCCCAAAGTGCTGGGATTACAGGCGTGAACCATCGCACCCAGCCTCCTATTTGCTTTAAAAGTAATTTCCTGGCCGGTAATCCCAGCACTTTGGGAGGCCGAGGCGGGTGGATCATGAGGTCAAGAGATCAAGACCATCCTGGCCAACATGGTAAAACCCTATCTCTACTAAAAATATAAAAATCAGCCAGGCATGGTGGTGCGCACCTGTAGTCCCAGCTACTCAGGAGGTTGAGGCAGGAGAATCATTTGAACCCGGGAAGTAGAGGTTGCGGTGAGCCGAGATCACACCACTGCACTCCAGCCTGGCGACAGAGCGAGAATCTGTCTCAAAAAAAAAAAAGCATTTTCCTTCCCCAATTTTTCTGTCATTTTCCCATCCTCATTCAGGCTGAGAGAAGAATAACATGCCCCCTTCCAAAAAAGACAAAACACAAGGTAGCCACAAATTCCCTAGACACATTAGAAAAATAGGGAGTGGAGAAGGACATTGGAATGAAAGTTCTCTATCTCATTAGCTGTTAGGTTTTAGGCATTTATTTGGATGGATCCCTTTGGCACCTTGGAAGCACCACTGAAGTGCTCTGAGAAAGGGGTCAGCTGTCTGAAAGAATAGTTCTGGACAGAGGCCACAGGAAGCACTGGCCAGTTGCTTTAGTTCTAGAGAGCTTTGTATTCCCACCTTGTTGCCCTTAGCGGAGGCTGGCCCAAAGCACACTTGATCTTGTCCCCAGTCCCTGCCCCCATCTCAGATCAACCTTCAGAAAGTCCCGGCTTGTTGGCAAAGGCACACATTCTGTGTTACTTTTAAGTTTCATTAGAAATTCAAGTCCTCTGGGGCCCTGTTCCCTTGTGGGCTTGTGCAACTGACTTTGTTTCGTATCTGCCTTTCTGGAACCAAATCCAAGGAAATTCATGGGTTTGGGGAGACAGCGATGGGAACCCAGCAGGGCCCAGGATGCTAGGAGAAAGCTGTGGCGCCCCAAAAGTGGCCTGCTCTGCCAACATACATAAATACATACAGTCTGAGTTTGACACTGTATAATTTGGCCCAGAACAATATGTATTTTGAGCTCATTTAGGTGAATGACTTTGGCATTCCATGTACCCACTAGGGGAGCCTTTATCAGGCTGCATTTGCCTTATGCAGAAGTATGCCTTTGTTCTGAGAAATGACCTCAGAGCACACTGTTGAGCTGTCTTCTTTAGTGAGTGTCATCTTCTCATCCATTTCAAAAGATCGCAGATGCCATCTTGAAGTCCTGCTTGTAGGAAATGCAGGGGTTGGGAATGGAGGAGACGACGATGTAGTTTTGCTTTTAGTTTTCCCAAACCTCACTGTTTACATTTTTTTTTAAATGTAACCAACCCATAATTGCATTTTACTTGTCGTGGTTCGATCTGATTGTATTGTTGAAGGACTATTTTTGAACCTGTCCAAATAAACTCTGCAAAGTATTTCCACAAGGATGTGACTCCATGGCGCTTGGACAGCCTTCATCCTGAATGGTACTGAGACACAAATGGTTTCCTGTTCCATGCTTTCTAATTACCTAAATGCAAACGGGGTGGAAGGGAGAAAGTGGAAATTCTACGTACCAAAAGGAATGTTAAATTTAGAATAATAAGCTCATCTGGAAGCTATCACCACTTTTTTCTTTAAGTGCGCTCCAAGCATCACTTCCCCTTGGACACCAAAGCATGGTATTGGGGTAAAGACAGAGTTGGGCAGGAGCAGGGGAGAAGCCCCGTGTCTAATGAGCGGCCTTTGTGTGGAACAAGAGTGAGAGTCAGTGACCACTGTTCTGCTGTCAAGTGCCTTGACAGAGAGGAACCAAGGGAGAGGCAGGACTGTAAATGATTTGGAGTCAGGGGACTGGATCTAAGTTCCTACTCTACCACTTATTTGCCAGGTGACCCCGGTGAGTTTCCTTAACCTAAGGGGTTGTTGCAGGCTGAGTGCAGTGGATCACACCTGTAACCCCAGGACCTTGGGAGGCTGAGGCAGGTGGATTGCTTGAGCCCAGGAGTTCCAGACCAGCCTGGGCAACATAGCAGCACCCCATCTCTACAAAAAACACAAAAATTAGCCAGGGATGGTGGCATGCACCTGGAGTCCCAGCTACTTGGGAGGCTGAGGAGGGAGGATCACTTGAGCTCAGGAGGTTGAGGCTGCAGTGAGCCATGATCATGCCACTACACTTCAGCCTGGGTGACAGAGTGAGACCCTGTCTTAAAAAAAAAACCACACACACACACACACACACACACACACACACACAGTTATTTACTGAGCACATGGTCTTTGACCTAGGCTAGGAGGAGAGAAGGGGAAAAGACACTGAAGAAAGAGAACTCTAGGAGCTTCCGCCCAGGTAGGGACATAGAACTATTACTGGGCATTTGCATTCAGGATAATTGGCTTCAATTGTTTGACCCTCACGAGTTCAGAGCCAGAAGGTGGAGGTGGAGGAAGATATCAAGAATTCTTGAAGGAGGTGTGGGCAGGTGATGAATCTTTAACAGGGAAGAAATTGGGGCTAGAAAAAAAGAGCTCATTATCAACTGTCAATCAAGTCATCTTTATTCCTGATCTATCCAGTTTGAGCTAGGCAGAACATATATCACGAGGCTTACTTTTTACAAGCTTATGATAGAAGTACTATTATCCTCATTTTATGGATGAAGAAACAGATTTTGGAAGGGCAAATTAACTTGTCCAAGGACAAGTAGGTGAGAGGATGCAGGTGGAATCTGAACCTGATTCTGCAGGCCAGACTCTTACCTACTTTCTATGCTGGTCAAAAGCTGTTTAAAGTGGGGAGGGTCATTTCAAAGGAAAGCAGTTTGATCCAGTTTAAACCTGATTTGAGATACTTAAACTAGTTGAAATGGATTAGAGCCAGTTTCACTGAGTTTAAGTTAGTAAGAATAAGTTGATCCAATTTGAAGTCAGCTGTATTTGTTTAAAAAAAGTAATTCCTATGTCTATTTTCTATTAATCAGAAACATAATTATCAATCAGAGCTTTGGGTCAGCGTTGCTGATGAGTTTGGCTAAGTCCTTGCAAATGTAATAAAGCATCATGACATTTTATTGGAGTAGGCATCTTAAAATCTCTACACTTTTCAATTAGATAATTAGATTTCTTTTTCTTTTTGTCCTTTTTTTTTTGAGACAGGGTCTTACTCTGTTGCCCACGTTAGAGTGCAGTGGTGTACAATTTTGGCTCACTGCAGCCTTGATATCCAGGACTCAGGTGTTTCTCCCACCTCAGCCTCCTGAGTAGCTGGGACTACAGGTGCACGCCACCATTCCTGGCTAATTTTTGTATTTTTTGTAGAGATGGGGTTTCACTATGTTGCCCAGGCTGGTCTTGAACTCCTGGGCTAAAGTAATCCACCTGCCTCAGCCTCCCAAAGTGCTGGGATTACAGGCATGAACAACTGCATCTGGCCCTAAATTTATTATTTCTTATTACGTGGCATTCTATGAGAAAGAACTTTCCCTTCTCCCTCATTTATTTAATCATTTATCTATATCAGTATGGACTCATGGATTCTCATTTTATTCAACTGATTACAATCCGTTATTATTAATATTTAACTCAAATTGTCTAGATTTGTCCAGTAGGATCTCTTTCAAATGGTATCTGTATCCCTTTGACATATCCTTTCCATTCTTTGAACACGAGCTATTGCAGACTCTTCTTGTATTTGCCCCACCCAGCCTTGGAATCAGCAATTTCTCCAAGGAGCCCTGGTTGCATTGAGCGGGGAGTGGTAGTTAGAAACCAAGCTCTCTAGGTGTGCTTGTTGCTGTTGGTGTGCCATTGCTTAGACACACCAAAAGCTTTGTCCACCTCTTAGCCGACATACTAGAAAATATGTGTCTGTGTGTGCGTGTGTGTGTGTGTGTGTGTGTGTGTGTATGTGACCTTGAGTTCATGCTATCTTAAGTCTAAAACCTAGGATTTAGTCTAGCCTTCCTGCCATCCATATTTGTAACTCCCTTATCTAATAGTGAGAAATATGGCTCTAGGGATTTGATTTTGAAGGAGCAGTGTCTATAAATTAGGTCTATGTGGCTTCTGTGTGTGTGTATATGAGTATAAATGTGCTGTGATTCCCTCTCCAGTCTCTCCGTCTTTGTCTATCTGCACATGTATATGTCTTCCAGTTTCCATCACTCTTTGCCCTCTAGCTTTTCTGCTGTCTGTATCTCTGATTGTGATCAAGACCTAGAGTCCTTTTTTTTTTTTTTTTTTTGAGATAGAGTCTCGCCATGTCACTTAGGCTGGAGTGCAGTGGCATGATCTCAGCTCACTGCAACCTCCGCCTCTTGGGTTCAAGCGATTCTCCTGCCTCAGCCTCCCAAGTAGCTGGAATTACAGGCGCCTGCCACCATACCTGGCTAATTTTTGTATTTTTAGTAGAAATGGGGTTTTGCCATGTTGGCCAGGCTGATCTTGAAACCTCAGGTAATCGCCCGCCTCGGCCTCCCGAAGTGCTGGGATTACAGGCGTGAGCCACCTCGCCCAGTCTAGAGTACATTTTTATTATAATAGTTATGGAATAGTTTTATTCTTACTATTTTTCAGTTAGGTAGTTGAGTTTAATGTTTTCTATATTTATATTTTTTATTAGTTATTATAAGTAATGTTTGCTGTATTTTTAAAGCCCTTAAATTAACTTGCTTTTTAAGTGGGTGCCTCTGACTGACTGACCTTCCATGGGCCAGTGACTTTCAATCAGAAGAAAGGCTTCCCCAAATTCTTACTATAGAGCATCCACTGTTCTCATCGGAGCTTCCCTGGGTCACTGTGTAATCATGAGAAAGTCACTTGATCTCTCTGGGCCTCATTGTAAGATGGTTTTAATAATCCCTATCCCTTCCTGCCACATGGTCCAGATGTCAGGCACACTGTTATTGAGAAAAGAAGGAAAACCAGCTAAAGAGTTCATTTTTTAACATAATCAATTATATAATAAATTATGATGGAAAGAATCATCTCCCGTCTACATGGGAGTATATCCATTATAATACCACATGATCGACTCTTCATACCACAGAAATTAAAGACTCGCCACCGTTCCAGATGTGACTTCCTCTTCTCCTCATGGAAGCAGACTTCATGGATAAAACCCAAATCCTACTCAGTTTGTAGGAGAAGTCTTCTTGTCAAGGAATAGAAAGATGATTATAGATCTTCTCTTCATCAATTTGGATACCTCTCTTGAAGGTTAGGAGATAAAGTCACAGAAGGTAACACTAGAATTTGTCAGTCAGGAGCCACATCTATTAGGGTTTCCTTAATCCTCCCCCTGGGCCCCCAAAACCAACCATAAAACTTCTTTCTGGTCTGGACCTGTTATCTGTAAAGTCTCAGTTTGATTGAGGATGGGGAGCCTTGGGGAATTTCTTTGACCTTGCCAGAATCTCTGCAAGTCTTCCAAATGGACTCCAGCTTTCCATCTCTTCCTCTCCAACCAGTCTTAACAATATTTTATGCACGTTGTTTTCTGCTCAGAAATCTTCAGTAGCTCCCCAATAGGCACAGAATATAGGTCCCAATTTCTTAGCCTAGCCTTCAAAGCCACTTAACTCCTATCTCCACCTCATCCCATGTGGAGCAGGATAGGGGCTAAGAGCAGGGGGCTCTGGAATAGATCTGCGGGGTTTGAATTTCAATTCTTCCACTTATTATCTGTAGGGCCTTGGAAGTTGTTTAGTCTGTCCATGCCTCAGTTTCCCCATCCACAAATGGGAACAATGATAATACCTACCTCAAAAGGTTATTACCTACATGAGAATTAATATACGAAAAGCCCCTTCATCAGTACTTGACGTATGGTAATGTTAGACCATTGCTCCCCGACACACCCTTTTTAATCTAGTCTCCACATGGCAGCCAGTGTTAAACATAAATTGGATTATGTAATTTCTCCGCTCAGAATTCCCCAATGGCTTCTCATCCCATTTGGAGAAAAAGTCAAAGTCGATACGGTAGACTGTAGGACTCTACAAGACCTGGCCCTCTTGGTACGTCTCTGACCTTGACTCCCACCCACCCCTCCCTTGCTCCTCCACTTCCTTCCTCCTGTCATTGCTGTTCCTGCACACACGGGCCCATTCCCACCCCCGGGCCTCCTTTGTACTTGCTTTTCTTTCTTTCTTTTTTTTTTTTTTTGAGACGGAGTCTCGCTCTGTCACCAGGCTGGAGTGCAGTGGTGAGATCTCGACTCACTGCAACCTCCAACTCCCTGGTTCAAACAATTCTCTTGCCTCAGCCTCCTGAGTAGCTGGGACTACAGGCACGTGCCACCATGTTTTTTTTTTTTAGTAGAGACGGGGTTTCACCATGTTGGCCAGGATGGTCTCAATCTCTTGACCTTGTGATCTGCGCACCTCAGCCTCCCGAAGTGCTGGGATTACAGGTGTGAGCCACTGTGCCCGGCCTGTGGTTGCTCTTCTCTTCATAGACCACTCTTCTCCTAGAGATCCATGCAATCTGCTCCTTCGTCTCCTTCAAGCCTTGGCTCAAATGTCACCTTTGCTCGGCATGGTGGCTCATGCCTGTAATCCCAGCACTTTGGGAGGCTGAGGTGGGAGGATCGCTTGAGCCCAGGAGTTTGAGGCCAGCCTGGGCAACACGGGAGAGACCCTGTCACTACCAAAAATACAGAAATTAGCTGGGTGTGGTGGCGTGTGCTGTAATCCCAGCCACTCAGGAGGCCAAGACGGGAAGATCACTTGAGCCCAGGAGGTCAAGACCAGCCTGGGCAACATGGCAAAACTCCATCTCTACAAAACATACAAAAATTAGCCGCACATGGTGGCATGCGCCTGTAGTTCCAGCTACTGGGTGTGGGGTCTGGAGAGGCTGAGATGGGAGGATCGCTTGGGTTGCAATGAGCCAAGGTCGCACCACTGCACTCCAGCCTGGGCGACAAAGTGAGACCCTGTCTCAAAAAAAAAAAAAAAAAAAAAAGTTGCCTCCTCAGGGAGACCTTCCCTGAACACTCCAGTTATTGTAACCCTCCCCCTGTCTCGACACACACAGACTCTAACTCCCTTTCCTGCTTTCTTTTTCTCTATGGCATTATATTTACCTATCTATTTTGTTGGTTGTCTGTCTTCTCCCACTAGAATGTAAACTCCCTGAAGGCACAGAATTTCATTGGTTTTCTCCACTGCTATATCCTTAGCACCTACACAGAGCCTGGTACATGGTAGGCACTCAGTAACCATTTGCTGAGTAACTGATTATTAGTATACTAACTCTATTTCTTTTTTTTTTTTTTTTTTTTTTTTTTGAGACAGAGTCTCGCTCTGTCGCCCAGGCTGGAGTGCAGTGGCACAATCTCAGCTCCGCCTCCTGGGTTCATGCCATTCTCCTGCCTCAGCCTCCCGAGTAGCTGGGACTACAGGCGCCCACCACCACGCCCA
Organism: Hylobates moloch; assembly: GCF_009828535.3. Taxonomy (NCBI): domain Eukaryota; kingdom Metazoa; phylum Chordata; class Mammalia; order Primates; family Hylobatidae; genus Hylobates; species Hylobates moloch. The sequence goes on from NW_026652284.1 coordinate 18,244,139, forward strand.
GCTAATTTTTTGTATTTTTAGTAGAGATGGGGTTTCACTGTGTTAGCCAGGATGGTCTCTATCTCCTGACCTCGTGATCTGCCCACCTCAGCCTCCCAAAGTGCTAGGATTACAGGCGTGAGCCACCGCGCCTGGCCAACTCTATTTCAATCAAACTACTTATTGATTTGTGAAACATCCCTTACCTAGGGGTGACAAATGCATTCAAACAAGGAAGTTCCTTTTTTTTTTTTTTTTTTCTGAGACAGAGTCTCACTCTGTCGGCCAGGCTGGAGTGCAGTGGTGCGATCTTGGCTCACTGCAACTTCCATCTCCTGGGCTCAAGCAATTCTCCTGCCTCAGCTTCCCAAATAGCTGGTATTATAGGCGTGTGCCACCACACCCAGCTAATTTTCGTATTTTTAGTAGAGACAGGGTTTCACCATGTTGGCCAGGCTGGTCTCGAACTCCTGACCTCAGGTGATCTGCCGGCTTCGGCCTCCCAGAGTGCTGAGATTACAGGCGTGAGCCACCGCACCCTGCAGAAGTTCCATTTCTTAGCGTGGGCTGCTTTCTTGACGTGCCCAAGTCTTGCTCACATCTCAAGCCCCTGCTCAAATAACACCTCCTCCAGCAAGCTTTTTCTTTTCTTTTCTTTTCTTTTTTTGAGACAGAGTCTTGCTCTGTCATCCAGGCTGGAGTGCAGTGGTGCAATTTTGGCTCACTGCAACCTCCCTGTACCCGGTTCAAGTGATTCTCCTGCCTCAGCCTCTCAAGTAGCTGAGACTACAGACATGCACCACCACGCCCGGCTAATTTTTTTTTTTTTTTTTGTATTTTTGTATTTTTAGTAGAATTGGCCAGGCTGGTCTTGAACTCCTGACTTCAAGTGATCTGCCCACCTTGGACTCCCAAAGTGCTGGGATTACAGATGTGAGCCACTGTGCCCAGCCTAGCAAGCCTTCTCTAGCCATGCCAGCCCCCTGGGAGTTCTTCCTTCTCTGAGCCCCCATGGCCCTCATGCCTGGGCACCCTCCTTGGCAATAAGCCTTCCCTTTGCTGATTCATATGCTAGTCCTTTTCCCTTAGAGGGCAGCTTGTATGCCTTATCCTATCTGTAATAGCTTGCACTGCACTGGACACTTAGCAAGTAGTCTAAAAATCACTGTTGCTTTAGTCAAAATTTTTTAGGAGGCAAGTAACACACTCCTTCAAGTCAGCTTGAGATCGTGAGATCCTGGAGAAGCTCATAGAATCCAAGGTGAAGGAGAACATTGAGGATACACTGGCAAGAACCAAGCCCTCGTCAGCTCCTTCAGCAGCCAGAGTTCTCGAGAATTCTGCCCTTATGGGTTGCAGTTCTTCCACATGGGCGCTATGCCTCTCAGTTCAGAAAAATAGTTTGATAGGCTCAGCCTGGGGCAGGCGTCCTCTCTGTTCCAATCCCCTTTGTCCAGGAGGGCAGGTTCGTGGAGAACAAGCATGGCTGCTGGATGCCCTGTGTGTATCTGTGCATGTGGTTGGAGACCGGCTCTCTAGTAGAAGGGCTGGGCAGATACAGAGATTCTTTTGTGCCTTCTTTTTCTCCAACTCCCATGTTCCTAAAAAGGTGATTTTTTTCAACGAATGTATCTGGAGCACACAAATCTCAAGAAAAAATATTGCTACAGAAGAGGATAAAACTATCAATTCTGCTACTGAATAGAAAAACCTATTATAATTTTCATATCTGTGGCATATTAAATATTCACAGAAGGGCCCACTCTGGGCCAGGCGCAGTGGCTCATGCCTGTAATTCCAGCACTTTGGGAGGCCGAGGCGGGAGGATCACCTAAGGTCAGGAGTTCCAGACCAGCCTGGCCAACATGGTGAAACCCCTTCTCTACTAAAAATACAAAAATTAGCCGGGCATGGTGGCAGGTGCCTGTAATCTCAGTTACTCAGGAGGCTGAGGCATGAAAATGGCTTGAACCCGGGAGGCCGAGGTTGCAGTGAGCTGAGATCGCACCACTGCATTCCAGCCTAGGTGAAAGAGTGTAACTCTGCCAAAAAAAAAAAAAAAAAAAAAAAAAAAAAAGCTGGGGAGGGCCGCTCTTGAGGAGGGAGAAAAATTCTTCTCCCACTCACTGTGGATATGTGTGGGCCACGGGGAGCTGAGAAATGGAAGGAACAAAATAGGGGAAAAAAAAACCTGGAACCATGACATTGTAATATAATTGATTTGCCGAGGCCGGGCACGGTGGCTCATGCGTGTGATCCCAGCACTTTGGGAGGCCGAGGTGGGTGGATCACGAGGTCAGGAGTTCGAGACCAGCCTGGCCAACATGGTGAAACCCTGTCTCTACTAAAAATACAAAAATTAGCCGGGTGCGGTGGCGCATGCCTGTAATTCCAGCTACTCAGGAGGCTGAGGCAGGAGAATCGCTTGAACCTGGAAGGCGGAGGTTGTAGCAAGCT
>NW_026652284.1:18246674-18248628 GCF_009828535.3 Hylobates moloch
CCACTGCACTCCAGCCTGGGCGACAGAGCGAGACTCCGTCTCAAGAAAAAAAGAAAAAAAAGAAAAAGAAAAAGAAAAAGAATTGATTTACCTAACCTCTGGCCCTACGTATTGATTAAGACGAGAACCCAGGGCTGCCCATCACCATGGCAGCCTTGTTCACCATATTTACTGTGGGGGCCAGGGTGCTGGCAATGGCTTTGTGGAGGACCTGCAGGCGCCAGGCCCTTTTCTGAGAGCCCCGTCCCGGTGCTGTCACACGGAGGCTGTGTCTGTTACCGTGGGGTCAGACAACCACAGCCGAAGGAAACAGTGAATTCAGCTCGGCAGCGTATGGGGAGTCACAGGAAAGAAGAAAACAAGTGAGGAGTGAAGTACCTTGATTTCCCTTCTTGATTCTTGGTCTTTCACCCTACCTACAAATAGTATTTCATTATTTTATTTTATTTTGTCTATTTATTTATTTATTTATTTATTTATTTATTTATTGAGATAGGTTCTTTCTGTCACCCAGGCTGGAGTGCAATGGTAAGATCATAGCTCACTGCAGCCTCTAACTCCTGAGCTCAAGAGATCCTCCAACCTCAGCCTCCCACATAGCTGGGACTACAGGCACATGCCGCCACACCTGGCTAATTTTTAGTTTTTTGTTTTTTTTTCTTAGAGACAGGGTCTTGCTATGTTGTCCAGGCTGGTCTCAAACTCCTGGATTCAAGTGATCCTCCTGCCTCGACCTCCCAAAGTGCTGGGATTATAGGCATGAGCCACTGTACCTGGCCCTACAAAGAACATTTTACATTTTTCCATGGGGCCAAGGACCCATAGAGTCCTTGGGGCCTCATTCCTGCTCTCCTGTCCAGGCCAAGACCCTCTGCAATCCTTGAGAGGACAGGCTCCGTACTGTGGAACTCACAGTGCATGGCCACCTTCTCCTTTTGAGTCTTCTGAGTCCAATATGGGGCCCGAGGTTTCCTGAGCCCACCAGCAGGGAGGAAGAGGCTAGAGGACACAGCCCAGGTGGATGGGCTCAAAGTAAGAACACCGGTTTCTGGTCCTGGCTCTTCTGCTGACTTGCTGAGTGGATCTGGGCAAATCCTTTTTTCCTTTATGAAAAAGGATAATATAGCCGAGCTCAGTGGCTCATGCCTGTAATCCCAGCACTTTGGGTGGCCGAGGTGGGCAGATTGCCTGAGGTCAGGAGTTTGAGACCAGCCTGGCCAACGTGGTAAAACCCCATCTCTACTAAAAATACAAAAATTAGCGGAGCGCAGTGGCACATGCCTGTAGTCCCCGCTATTCAGGAGGCTGAGGTGGGAGGATCGCATGAGCCTAGGAGGTGGAGGTCGCAGTGGGCGGAGATTGCACCACTGCACTCCAACCTGGGCGACAGAGTGACAGTCCACCTCAGACAAACGAACAACCCACCATAGTAACTACCACTTCCTGAGAGCCAAGTGTGTGCCGGCTCTGTGCCGGCACGTCTCTCAGTGAATTCTGGGTGATCCTGGGGATGGGTCCTATTACAATCCCTGTTTTCCAGATGAGGAAACTGAGGCTCAGGAGATGCATTACTGGAGTAACGTGAGAAAGCTTTGTGCTGAATCCTGGATTTGATCCAGGGCATCTGACTCCAGCGCCTTTCCTTAGCTATATATATGAAACCTCCATGAAATAGCTTTCATTTTATGGAGCACGTGCTATTTTCCAGGAACTGTGCCGAGCGCTTTGCATCCATTTATCTTCTTGAATCCTGGCTCCATCTCATTATAATCTCACCTTAAGTGTCACCTCTTTGCGATGTTTTCTGAGGTTCCTCAGTGAGTTCGTACCTCCCCCACCACATCGCCCACTCTGGCTTGGTTCGTTCATAATACTTTTTCTCCTTTTTTTCTTTTTTTTTTTTTTTCTGGAGACAGAGTCTCACTCTGTCACCCAGGCTGGAGTGCAATGGTGC